>NW_017805983.1:420249-431654 GCF_001891065.2 Hippocampus comes | reverse complement strand
TTTTTTTTTTTATCCCCGCGCTCACGCTCGCTTATGCGGCGTCCGCGTGTGCCCGCCGAGCGTGCCGCGATCTCCATTAGCAGCGGCGCCGCGAAGCTTTGCTGCGTGATGTTGAAACCGGTTTGTTATTGCTGAAATAGTCAAGCTGATTTATAATATTCTCTGCTAAATTATTCAAGCGGCTCAGGCTTAGAAGTCTGAGCAAATTGCTGTTTTTTTTGTTTTTTTTTTGTCTTCTTTTTCCTTCTTGAAGCGTTCAAGTGCGAGCGCTAACAGTGCGCACTGCCAGCTACTGCAGGCCTTCGCTGAAGGTCTGCTTTTCTGTAATTAGCATACACATTTCGCCCCTGTGCAGGAAGACGCAATTAAGTGTCGAGCCACAAGACTGCTGCACGCATGCTGCCGAGATGATGGGGATGTTGTTGTTTCCTGGGTTAGTTTGTGGTGTGGTTGGTTTACTATCCACATCCCATCATGACACTTTTTGTTTTGTTTGTGTGTTTTTGTTTTTTTTTTGTTTTTTTTTTTGTTGTTTTTTGTTTTTTACCCACAGGTACAGATGACGACTGACAGAACCCTTTCTACGATGGAACTTTCCTGTACGACTGAGAGCCTCCACAAGCAGTTTCCTGGGTTAGTTTGTGGTGTGGTTGGTTTACTATCCACATCCCATCATGACACTTCCTGGTTTGCAGCTATACCCTTACAAGAAAGCAAGAATAAAAAAGAAATTTTAAAACAGTATCTGTCGTTATGTATATATCCTGGCATGTCACTGCCAATGCGCAGTGGCAAGCGAGAGGACACAAGGGTCAGCCTACGCTCGAGTATCACGGTGTCTTATGTGGGTCCACTCAGCAGATGAAGTCATTTCACACTCGTCTGCGGGTGAAATGAGAGCTCGCTGATAGCGTCCGACTCCGTCGGAGGAGCTTTTGATCTTTCCAAGCGGCGCAGAACCGATCTTCTGTCCAACTTTTTTAGAGCAAATCAGTGCCGGACCATTGGAATTATTTTGTGCGAGCTTCATAAAAGCGGCAGAGCAAAGGGTTCAAAGCTGCGGAGTCCAGATAGGATGAGCTACTATTCGGGAGGGACCGCGTTAATGCCTGACTGTCCCATGCTTCGGCGGGTTATGTCAAATCACACACAGAGAACGGAATGTTTTATGTCTTCGAGATGAGCGTGGAGACGTTTGAGTCTCCTTCGCAAGTGATGAGACGTACAATCGACCGCGGAAGACAACTTTGACAGAAAGCCGCGGCGCAGAAACTCATCAAAACGGCACAGGGAGCAAATCTTCTCCAACACGATTCTACTTCTTCACATGGTTCCCAATACAGAGAAAATCCTCAGCTCTCAACTTCGCTGTTTCGGTCCATGCAAAGCCGCCACTGATTAGCTGAGAGGAAAATGACTTTGCAAATTGTGTCCATGTGGCAGCGCATCGGTGACTAACGAGTCCCTAAAATAAACGATATTTAAGCCCCCACCAGACCAGGAATCCTATTTGGTGTTCAAACTGCACCTTACACATCTCACTTTAAGGCAGGAGAGCCACATGCCTTAAAGTCAGGAAAGGGAATGCGAGTATTAAAAAAAATTCATCACGGGATCTAATCCTACTCGATCATCTTTTGGGAAAAATCTACGACGTCACCAACAATCCACAGGTTGTCGCCATTGCAATAGCTCAGTTCAGCGAGCGTCGAACGCGCTCACCTAGCGCACCATCAGGAATTCTTTCCCAGAGTCCAAAGAGTGCCAAAGTGCAGCCCCCGACCCCCCTCGCACCCCACCCCCAAAAGACAACTGTGTTCACGCGGTGTGCGGAAACATGCGAGCGGGAGAGTTGAGCCATGAATCACAACTACGATCATTAGGTTAAGCACCAGGCAAGCCCAAAGGCGCCGAGAGCTCTCTGTGGAGAAAAGAGCACTTGAAATGAGCCTGATTGTTATTATTGTCCTCCAAATGAGCGTGATTAGTATTGATGTCTAAATGAGCACTGAGGTTATTATTGCCTCGCCCGATGATTGTTATTATTGCGCCGGCTTTATGAGGGGAACGCTTGCCCTCGCTTCGTTCACTTTTAATTCCACAGGCTGCCTCTTTAACTAACCGCAACGCCACATGGTGTCCTACACGCACACACATACGCGCACGTATAAATGCATTTGGAGGAGATGCGGATCATTTGAACCAACACAAGCACTCCATTTTATGGCGGCGTCTATACGTTATTCTCAGCTAGCCAGGGAGGCCCGAGATGTATGCAATTTCCCGAAGACAGAGAACAATGTATGTCAAAGTATATTTTGCCCGGAAAATATTGGTCAGTTTCTGTTCGGTTCAATTCGTGAGGGCCACGTGCACTCGGGTGTGCTTGCGAGCGTGTCTGCGTGTCAGGGCACCTGTCAGATCTGTTCGTCGATTGGGGAAAACGGCAGGCTCGCAAAAGCGCCGTGGGAGGAGAAAAGAGAAGGTGGGGTGCCTGCCTGTCATTCACTGCCAATCGTGAGCCCCCCCCCCCGCCACCCCCATACACATTTTGACATACATTACATCCTGTGCAATGCTCATTTTGAAAGATGGACGGAAAACAGGAAGTGATGTTGTCATGCTCAGACGGACACACTCATATGCATGTACTGTATTCTCACATAATCTGTCTCCGTGCGTACATCCACTTACTTATCGACGCATTCATTAAGTTAAAAATCACAGGCTGCTTCATACACTTATAAGGTGACTCTGGCACACACACACACACACACACACACACACACATACGCAGTCACCACTCTTTACACAGACAGGCATTCAGTCTGACAGAGTAATTATGACGTCCCACCCTCCTACTCGGCTCGCTTTCGCGCACAAGTGTGTGACGCCATGGCAGTGATAGATTCTGACAGCAAGGGCAGCTCGCCATGCGACAAGGGAAATCCCCTTTCATACACTTATAAGGTGACTCTGGCACACACACACACACACACACACACACACACACACATACGCAGTCACCACTCTTTACACAGACAGGCATTCAGTCTGACAGAGTAATTATGACGTCCCACTCGGAGGCAGCCCAGGGCTGAGAGGTGAGAGTTATTGATCCCACGCAGGAGGAAATTTATCAATGTCCAAACGTTCAGCTCTGACAGGAACCCAATCCACTTAGAGCACAATGTTTAAACTGTTTTCATACCAAAGGAAAAGAAAAAAAAAACTTTGGAAGAAGAGCATCCAGTGCAAGAAAAAAAAAAAAAAAGGCCCGTGACTTTCTTCGTGTGCCAAACGTGATGCTGTTGCGTTCAAAGTTCTCATCGGTTAGTCAGAACTCATCGCTCCTGAATGGGCTGTAATGATTTCCGGTGACAAGGGTGACATTGCATCAGCGGTGGCTCACCAAAGTAAACGGTGCTGACGGACCGAATGAATCCATTGAGATGTTGTTGAGCGACAACATCTTCAGTTTAGTATCGGCGGTGTTGCTGAACTGACTGTGTTGTACTGGAGGGATGTTTCTAATGGTTGCCACCCCACCTTAACCCTGGAGAACCCACGGGGTCAAATTTGGCCCCTATAAATTCTGCTACTCAAATGCTTCCCTTGAATCAAATTTGGCCCGAATCCTAAATTAGGATTAAAGCATTAAATATTTGAAAAAACATATATTTTGGTGTTCAGTAAACATATAGCAGTCATTTCATGTAAAATTCATCATTTTCCAAAGAAAAAAGGGGTTCTTGGGTTCTCCAGGGTTTTAAGGGTCATCTGTGTCAGAACTGCACTGCAGCAAACGAGTCATTAGTATTCTCGCATTTTCAATAAAATGACTATTTCATAGCTCTTGGAACACAATCAGGAAGACACACACAAATCTGTAGTGAACACACGTTTTATTTTCCGTTGTAAACACCTCCTAAGTCACACAAAGAGAACATTCCCCCTCATGCTACGTCGTAGTGGCTTGCTTTAGCGCAAATGTGCACTTGCGGCCAGTTCATAGGGCAGCACAAAGCTAGAAAAGGGAGTAAGGGAAGCATTATTGATTGAAAAATTTTGTTTTCTGCATCATTAAATTGCTAGCATCAAAGATGCAAGGTGAAGTTTTTTGGCTGATAAATAAAATGGAGTAAATTCAACAAAAACTTTTTTCAGCGTTCCCTGAGTCTTGTGTTGTGGAAAATTTATGTGCATGTGTGCATGTGGGAAGGGGGCAGGGGTGGGGGGGCTGTTTGTCATTTGTCTTCCCCTCCATCGACTCCTGCGTCATACGAGCACCTGTGGACATCTTCCCTTACCCCGAGGTGATGTCCGCACCTCCATTTTTCTCAGACAATGAGTGGAATCATTTCCCCTCGCCCGCATGCCTCTCCATCATTATTGGCACACAATTATTGATCAGGACCTCCGCCGCTAACTTTGAACCGATTAGTCAAACTCTTTTTCAAAAGCTGTTGATGGAGGTTGTTTGGCACCGTATGATCTATTCTGGAAATTCTCCCGTGAAGTCGACTCATTGGACGAATGCAGATGAGCCGTCCACTTCCCCGAGGGGCTCCTACCACTGCGTCAACATTAGTCAAGGAAGCATCCAGGTGAAATCTACAACACTGAAGTTAGAGAGCAAAAAACAGCTGCCTCACTTTTTTTTTTTTTTTATGTTTGTCCCCGAGGCCCATCCTACTAAAGAGAAGTAATTTGGCTTATCTTATCCCAGAGACCTAGCAGCTGCTTTTTATTCTTTTTTTTTTTTTTTGTGTGCTCTTTTTTTCTCATTTAGTCCAACAAAGATTGTCCTCATAGATTGACCTTCTCTGGTGCCTGCGGGCCATTGCCCTCATGCCAGTAACTAGATAACACACTCTATCAGAGATTTGAGAAAATCATTGGGAAAGCAGTGGTGCTGATAGTGGCATCAATCCTAACCTGACACCAGGCTGGGTCAACCATTTATCTCTGCGCAGCGCCTCTGGTCACAACGGCGGCCATCTTGCGCCGCGACATCCTTCTTTAATAACCTTGGCCGCATCTCTTTGCAGATTGAGAGGCGCGACGCCACTCATCACGGTGGCTTTGTTCGCCTTTTAACCCGTGAAAAAAACTCTTCTTTTTTTTTTAACGCGTCTGTAAATGGCCCGAGATTTTCTGATACGATGCACACACGAGTCCAATAAGAAGTCCAAACTCACAAACTCGTTAGCCTCGGAGTTAATGGTGACTCCACTGGCATTGATTCCCCTCGGTGTGTGACTTAAATGCTTCTATATTGGTGGAGGGAAAATCCCAGAGGCCTCCTAGAGCTTAGATCATTGTTTTTCACTTACTAACAATGAACTTATGATCAGAGCGCTGCAAGGCCTTTGAAAAATGCCCTGTAGGATCATTAAAGAAGTGTGTGGGTCTGTGTGTGTGCGTTTGTGTTCGAGGCCGGCTCAGCGGCAGTGTGTCCGAGGCTCATCCCGATGCTCGCTGGCGCAGCTCGCGATGAGCGGGGAGGTTAAATGGGGCGTCATCAATCTCAATGAAGTGCAATTATTTTCTCACTTATTAATCATTGCAGGCTAATAGCTAGTGGCAAAGCTACGCCGGCCATTTGTCAAACTTAGCAGATTTCTGTAATTTTGTTTCCCCTCTAATGTTTGTGTGCACGTCGGCAGATATCTATGGAGGGATGCAATAAGTCTGCGCCTCCGAGTGTCTATCGCTTACCTGCACCGCCTAACTCGCTGAACTTCTTTCGCCATGTGAGTGATTCTCTCCATTTCAGAGCTGAGCGACCATTTCATGGTGAGTGGCTTTATTTGTCGGCGGCAGCACAGACTGACTGTGGACACTTAACTATACCGAAAACCAAACATAGATCCAACTCTTCATTCCGTTACATGATCTGTGCCTCATTTTGGTTTGCTGTTTTTTGGTTTTTTTTTTGCTTTGAGATGTGGAAAATCACTTCCACATCATTAGGAAATATGTGAAGCAGTAATTCCACTCGGCATGCTTGTTTATCCACCATCAAATCATTACTCGTGATGAGTAATTTGATGTTTTCAAGTTTTAACATAAAGCGAACTTATTTTTACACTTGAATGGCAGTTGAGCCTGTTAAAAGGTGTGATGCGTAAAACTCCCCGCCTCAGTATGCATAACCTCAAGCAAATCAGAAGGAGCACAATTTTATTTTATTTTTGCTTTGATATTTGTTGAATTATACGGTGTGTAAAGTCTCAAAGTCCAAAATTTCAAAGTTGGCTGGGACATGATTTGGCTCCCTAGAACCTTCAATGCACTCGTCATTTTATGTCCACCCAAAATAAATGAATTCAGAACTGTGAGGGAGAACTACCAACAACAAGTCCGGAGATTCCAACAAGTATGCCTTGAGATCCTTGGGGTAGATTTAGTTGCTGCAAACAATGAATAGTACCTGTTTTCATCTCTTTACTCTGGTAGCGTATAGTGCCCACTTTCCTAATTCTGCCCGCCCCAAGCCTGAAAAAAAAAATGGAGGGTTGTGACAGGACAGGCCTCTAAAGGCAACACGATTTGTTCATCTGTCCATGCCAGTGACACATAGTGACAGCCAGAAAAAATGTAACGCTTTTTGAGACAGCAAAACGGACAACCTTTATTGAGCCTGAGCTCAATAAAGGTTGGGAAAAGTGACAGCCAGAAAAAATGTAACGCTTTTTGAGACGGCAAAACGGACAACCCGTGTCAATCTGTTGCTATTCATACAGTAGAAAGAGTCGACACTGACTGAGTAAGTTTGGGAGGAAATTGAGACACGATCATTATTTCAGTGGATTACTTGGTGTTACATTTTTGTGGGTTGGTGTGAGCTTTTTCCAATGCAAAATATGTGCCTGAGCTCAATAAAGGTTGGGAAACACTGCAAAAGGCCACTGTTGTTTTCTTCTAATTACACCGAATTAATTAAGCTTGCTGGGGGGCTTTTTCTGTCTGGCAGCAAAGTGTTTCATGTTTGAAATATACGTGTTCGTTCTGTTGAGGGGGGGGGGGGGTCATAATTTGATTTCAGATCAAATATGAATCACTTCTCGAAATGTGAGTGCGAATGGAGAGAAACGGTGATGCACAACGCAAATGCGAGTGTCATGTGTGATTGTGCCACTGGATGAGATGTTCACACCGTCACACCGTCTTGTGGACGAGTTGGGCGTGTGACAGCATTTTCACACGCAGTTGAAGTGCAACACTTGAAGGAATCAATGCGCTGTTATTGAGGGACACCCAGTGGTTGGAAAGTGCTCTGCGGCCATTGTTCAAGGAGTCCTCTTATGGCAAAGGGTCCTCGGTTTATAACGCAGTTCCGTCCTCACTGTAGCGATTTAACCCGAATTACGTACGTGTGTCGACGTCACGGACGCAGCATCACCGGAAAGTACTTTTGAAGCTTGCCCGTTTGAACACCAAATGCATGTTGGTCAAGACCCCACACTTGATCCCACAAACCAAGCATATGTTTTAAATAATAATCCGCACCTATCCATTTTTTTTAGGTTGAAGACAAAATGGCAATGACAGTAAAAATTCCACGTTGGACTGTGATATTAAATCTCTACCGCTAGATGGCGCCGCCTAAACAGTAATGAAAAGATGCTCTCGATCCGGTAAAGCACGGGCACATATTTCAAATATTGTCAAGACAAATTGCGTCGATTCATTGATCATCCAACAATGTTAAATAATTTGCTTATCAAGTTATTATTATAGTTTTATTTCGATTACAATGCTATGAATTGTAATATATGTATGCATGTAAACCTAGAAGAGTTGTAAAATAAACACAATTTAAATGCATGTGCATTCAACTTTTTAAATTAAATAATTGAGTCATTAATTACGATCAAATCGATACTAGACAAACCAAAACATCTGCATGAGTTATTATTTCCAATATTGTGATAGATTTGTCGCATTCCTTTAACTAGTTTCCCCAATTGTTTGCCCACCTTTTGCGCGATATAAGATGATGATAATATTCACATGACACAACATCAACATGACTTTCACTCGGCGGTTGGCGCGACTGTATTTCGAGACGCGTTGCCATGGCAAACGATCCAGTTCGAGTTTTGCCTTTCCAGGGCCTCACACGTGGTCATCTCGTCACCGCCCACACCCGGGAGGTTTCCCCTTTTTGCCTCCGCCCACCGCGCTGCAAGTAGACGGAACAGAAGATAAACAGTCGAGACTGGGCAGAATTCGACTACCGAGCTGTGCGCGACCTTGCTTGTGTCGATCGTGCACGATTTGGCCACGACCGGGCTGCCTTGCACGACTTGCGTGGACCCGTCAAGTAGCAGGAACGAATGCACGGAGATGGTTGTTCTTGCGCCTCTTGTGCCATGTTTTTGAGAGATTCGCCATGACTCGCAGGATGCAACGTTCGCAGCATGATATTGCCCCGCGGCTAGTGGACTTGTGTTAAACCCACGCGAGACTTGCTCGATCTTGCCGGTGCGGCCGCGAAGCGCCGTGCGTAAATCGCCGCGCGTAACCACGGGCTCTCTCCATGGAGATCCCGCGGCGGCGCTGCTCTTCTCGATCCGCGCGTTAAAAGACACCGAGAGACACTCGAGATGAGTCAAGAGCAGGAGGGCATTTCCTTGCCGGTGCCTTGCATCGGGGCTTGCGCCGCCAGAGGGGCCGATGTCGGCGGCGGCGAGGGCACCGGCGCCGCCCGCGGAGGAGCTGCCGGAGCCTCGGGTGTCGGGCTTCCAGCGGCCGGGACTTTCTGGCAGGATTCTGTCATTGCGGGCGGGGGGCACGGGCAAACTTCAGCCAACTGCGCGATGGACGGCGGCGGTCTGCTGTCCGCGGGCAAGTCGTGCAAGAGCAGGCCGGTGAGTGTCGCCTACGTGTTGAACAATGAGCCAAACCAACAGAACAACGCCGAGTGCATGGCCCTGCGATGCCTCAAGGACGCTTGTGAGGCGGCGGGCAGCAAACTGGAGACGGTCAACTTTGGGAAGCTGGACTTTGGAGAGACCACAGTGCTGGACATCTTCTACAACGCAGGTAAGGACGCACGAGTTGGGCTGCTATTATATTTCTCTTGGAGTCATTGAAACATTCGATTGTTTGGTGCAAGGGAATGTCGCTCCTCATGACTACTGGGCGCTGGAATGTTTGCACAAATGTCAAAGGTCACACCTTTGCTGCGTCACTTCTTTCCCGGAAATTGGATGCCTGCAGGACAGGTTGCTGTGAGCTCAGCAGTCAACTTGCGTGCCACTACATGAGGCTGCAGCCTGCACATCAAGTTGTTTACTCCCGGTTGAATGCACGTGAAAGTCAGCGAGCAGTCACGAAACGTCGCCGTTTTATTTCCACATTCTGCTTTTGAAGCCTTGTTTAACCTTGCCGGTGGCCGGTCCCAGGTCAAGCCCGCCTCTCGTCCTAAGTCAGCCGGTATCGGCTCCCCTGCAATGCAAATGAGAACAAGAATTTCCGGGTGGATAGATTGGATGACTGCCAGACTTGATTCTTGAGCCCACAAAGCAGAGAAACACGCAAGAACCTCTCTTTTTTTTTCCATTTGTTTATCTTGTTCTGAACTTCAGTGGAAATGTTTCACCGTTCACATGGGAGGGCCGAGGCATTTTTCCCAGAAATGCACAGTATCTGCTCACACACACTGAGTCGCCTCTTCCTGCGGCTCGGCACAGAAATCCCACCGCGGGTTCCTGGCCAGGCGGCGGCTGCCTGTGAATATGGAGCGACGCTTTGTCACTGTCAAATGCGACACGAAGGTGTTGGCCTTTCAACATCTGGGTCACGTGGTCCTGCGGAAACGAATGAATTTGGGGCCGGAGATGCCAGGGGGGAGGATATACAAACCTGTGTAAGTTGCACAGCGCTAACAAAGATAAACCAGAGGATGCCAAGTTATTATCTTATTCTCGTCTTTTATGCCAATGAGCTCAGGATCACTATTCTACACTCAAATGCCAGTCGAGAGTTAGAACCAGACAGATGTACGGTAGCTCCTGCTTCATCGCTGTGAGTCACTCAGTCCGTTGCCTTCCAAGTCGCCACCTTTTGTGTGCACGCTCACCCAAAGAGCGAAGAACACATTGGCGGTTTAAGAGTCTCCTTTGCTCAAAGACAATGAAATATTTCAGGCTCGGTGGAGAAGTACAACTCCTTATCTTCGGTGACAAGCCGCTGTCAGGATAACCGCTGTTGAAACCGCTGTCGTAGAAAAACAAAGGCGAACAAGAAAAAGGAAGACATGATAACTCACGCCGCTTTTGCAAAAAACATCAAGGAAAATCAAAAAGGGAGAGACAAATTGGGAACGATAGAACTGGTTAAGCAGGTTAGCAGAGTGATTAGCATGTCTGACATACACTCCAAAAGTTCCCGGGTTGGCGTATCTGCCGGGGCTCTCCGATATTCTCCTTGTGCATGTGTGGCTTTTCTCCTGTTATTCCGGATTCCGCCCGCATTCCCAAAAACATGCACGGCGGGGTTGATTGAAGAACACGTGTCCGTAGGTGCGAGGTTGTTCACGAAATGACTCAAATTGCTGAAATAAAATAACAAAACGAAAATGCTCTTCAAGAACGACAACTAACTTACAAGACGGATTTCGACAGGCCCGAGTACCCATCGGCTGCCTGTCGAAAACAGGACACATTTCGTATACGAGACATCATCTGCATGTGCAAAGAATGTGGCGTCAGTGACTGGCCTTGGAGGGGGGGGGGGGGGGCGTCAGTGATGAATTGAACTGTTGCGGTGGTTTTCTTCAGGACCTTAGGGTAGACTACCTGGTCCCAGGTTGATTTTCACCGGGGTTATTCTGCCCGTATACCGTGAAATCAACCTCTGTTGAATGGTGTAACCAATCGGGGGCAGCTGGGTCTGGATCAGGAGATTTGTTTTTTTGGTCCTTGTCAGGTGGTGGGATCGCTCAGCCAAGGTGGATTTGTGTGCAATAATTACTCCAATAAAGAAAAAGCATATCTTTTTTCTTTTTGCATCATCATATCTCTATTAAAAGTGTTCTTCTTTGCAGCATAATCAATGCATCACTAATAATATGCAAATGTATGATCACTAAAAACAATCAACCCAACATTTCCCTTGTTTATACTACATTTGCTCATATCGTGACATAGAACTTTCCTGTCAAACTTTATTCAGTGGAGTCATGTCATAGTTATACTCAGGGGATGAAAAAATAGGTTATCACCATTTTTAAAATAATTAGAGGAAAGAAAATGCAGGAAAAGATGATTAAAAATCATCTACGACATTCTGATATGGAAGTGAAATCGTGTCTCCATTAGCCGAGCCGTTTTCTATATCAGAACCTTTCCCATCCAAAAATAACAGCAGAGGGTACATTCCATTCACTTGAC
>NW_017805983.1:388355-420131 GCF_001891065.2 Hippocampus comes | reverse complement strand
GGGGGGGGGGGGGGGGGGGGGGGGGGGGATGGGGTCATCATTGCTCATTCAGTCGAACCGCATCCAAATCGTTGAAAGTCCCCTTTGCTGAGTGGGCATGTCGTATCGGCAATTCCCCGTTCAGCCTTCATCCTGAACAAGTCTAACCAGAAACAATGTTGATGTGGAATCGATGATTGCAATTCACTGGCATCCTCAGCGTATCTTTGTCCTCATGATTCAACTGTTTGCTCAGTGGACAACCTGAAAGCCCTGCTGGAATGCCATCAGCCGCCCGACCCCACCCTCCGCCCTCCCCGCTAAGTTGTTTATCCCCTCTTGTTAACTCTGCATGCTTAATTGCGTGTCAGCTGAGAGAGCACAAAGTCACAACAAATGAGCCCTCAGGACACTCAGCGCGAAACTCCGCCGCCATTGTGGCACGTGAGGGGCGGGGGGCTGCATTTCCAGTCAAGTCTCTCTCTTTTTCTCTTGCTCTCCTCTCACTCAGAAGGAACTGATATTTCCTGCAAATTGTGTCATCTCAAGATCAGAAGCCAAGCGTGACGTCTTCACTGTATGGAAAATGCATTTTTGCCTTTCACTCATCAAACGTAGGTCAAAAGGGGATTTGTCAGACCACAGTTTCAATTCCCTTTTTTGCACTGCTGATTAAAACGCAGGGGCAGGCGGCCAGCGTCTTGCAGAAACAGCGTGGAGAGAAACTACTGAGTCATGATCGTGCAAATGAAAAGGTCGCAGCTCAGCGACTGGCACGCAGCCTCGACTTAAGAGAGTCAATCTGAATTTTCCGAAAGACGAACATTGAAGCCGTCGAAGATATGTTTGGAATCTTACAAAATGACTTTCAAGCCACTGTGTGAACGTGACGTGCGCATTGCAAAGGCTGCAATGTTAAGTTAGATTCCTTTTGAAAATTACTGGTAGCAATGACAGCAACTCTCCCGTTTTTATTTGTGACTCACTGTACCCTCAAAATGATTTGGAAGCTGTTATTTGAAAGGGAAGTTTATTGTGGCTCTTACGGTTCAAATGTGGTTTTTTTTTTTTTGGAAAGAAAGAAATCCGAAGGGGTAGGGTCCATCCAGACATAAAAACATGAAATATGAGGCGAGTGGCAGACTGGCCGCATTCCCTGCATCATATGATTCGGTTTTGTTTTTGCACATGAAAGGAAGAATTCATCTTTTATGGGCGGCGCGGCCTCTGAATGTCAAAGTCACCATTGCCTGCCTCCTCCGTCTTTGGAACAGCGTTTCCATACTTGGTGTGCCTATTTGACCGCACATGTCGTTGAAAATGCTTGGGAATGTATTGCAAATGCCTCTTTGGCTCTTTCTGCTCATGCATGCGTGTCGGGTGTCAGCGGCACGTGTGTTTTTCCTGTGTTGGTCGAGATTGAAAACGACCTGCGACCTCCGCTTGCAAAAGGGCATGCCGTCATTTGTGAGCTGCGGAGTTTCCCAGAGGCGGAGACAAGCCCCGCCTCTTTAAACCTGCAGCTTCCCCGCCCTTGGCTAAAGAAAGTCCATTTTAGCTCACATATTTCCCCCTGAGAATTTCGAGACAGATGAAATTGGATACACGGCGGAACCTCGAAGGTTTCCACTTTCCCGCGATTCTCAGAGGAAATAATGGGAACAAAAACATTTGTGGGCCGCACGGTGGATGCCCGGATTGCACGTCCGCCTCACAGTGCAGAGGTGCAAGGTTCGATTCCGGCTCCGGTCTTCCTGTGTGGAGTTTGCACGTTCTTCCCCATGCCTGTGCGGGTTTTCTTCGGATATTCCGGTTTCCTCCCACATTCCAAAAACAAGTTGGTAGAACACTCAAAATGTGATTGTGAGCGCGAATGGTTTTTCGTCTATGTGTGTGCCTTGCAATTGGCTGGCAATCGGTTCAGGGTGTCCCCCCGCCGACTGTCTGCGATAGGCTCCGGCACGCCCGCGACACGCTTGAGGCTAAGCAGATTAGAAAATGACTGGATCAATGGATGGAAAGCGTTTGTTCCAGGGTCGAACAATATTATAAACTGACAAGTGTAAAAAGAAATGAACCCCTGTTAATGTCAAGAAAATGAACTTCGGTGACGTCAAATTGATCCCGACACCTGACGTACAGTAAAGTAGTACGCGCTTGTCTCCATCAGACATCGCCGTCGTGGAGATGACGGACGCTTTCCGTCAACCATCACTCTTCTACCACCTGGGAGTTCGAGAGAGCTTCAGCATGGCCAACAACATCATCCTCTACTGTGACACCAATTCCGAGTCGGTCCAATCTTTGCAGGTATGCTGCCATCGCAAACGGGACCAAAAAAAAAAAAAAGCATTGCAGTTTCATCACAAGCTTGGTGATTAAAGGCTATATTTGGAAAGCGTCAAGGTGGGTCAGCGTGGGATTGACGGGCTAATGTGTTTTGGTTCCATGAGCAACGCCCACATGCATAATTACTTTGATGGAAGCAGATTAAATGGAGAAATATTTTTGAGAGGAACTTTACGCGGACTCCTTAGTTTTCCGCCATGCTTTAATCATTGATATGCATGCACCTCCACATTGTCCTGACTTTTCTTTTTCGTGAAAACACAAACGTGACTTGTTCTTGTTTGTTTTAAGGAGAGTCTTACAAAATGTGGAGCTGCATGCTTTTATGTGACGTTTCTTTGGGAAGTTTTAAACATTTTCAAATATGGGTCATCTTTTGGCAAATGAGCGTTATAATCTTGCATGACTTCTGTATAGCAGTAGTAGTAAGTACCTTTTAAGTCATACATGTTCACAGGTATTTTTTTTTTTAAATGCATTCATGCAAATTAACTTATTCTTTTTGACGGTCTAAATGTGCATTTTGTTTTTCCTTTCGTCCATCAGGAAATAATATGCCAGAAGAACACTGTAAGTCGTCTTTCTTTTCCACCTCTCACCCATACATAATTCAATGTTGTTGTTTTAAGATCACAAACGATAGGATTGGCATTAATTGCACTGCACGTTGTTTAATAACTTGATGAACGAGAGAAGGCGCACCGATTGAACCGTTCTTCTGTTCGAGACCCGAAGTAGCCGACTGCATGTAGATGTGCAAATGTTAGGATATGTTGAGCACGTGTAGGAGAACTCTCTTACGATCCCGGCATATGCAGACGGATCAAAGACTCAGTGGCTTGTTGGCGACATGACTTGCTCGCCAATAAATAAATCGCGTTGCATTCAAGCAACTGCCTGCCCGAGCTTGATTTCGCGTGATCGAGAGGCATGCGATCCTCTCGACGGCATGAATCTCACAGGCGGCTAAATATAGCGCGGGGGGACTTGGCATCCTGAGTCGGTGGAATCGAAAGGCCCCGTCCGTCTCTGCCGAGACAATGATGTCATGAATCCTCGTTGCCTGGCCTGGAGTCCGAGGTGCATCGATGCCTTTCATTGCTCCGCGGCCGCACCTTCCTTTCACTTCCTGCTTTCTCCCATGCCAGTTTTCGCACAGAGACAATAGCATATTAAGAAATGGCAGGAAAACACGCCCACCCGCCCTTGCAAGCTCATGTGCTGGCATTTTCATCAAATGTTGGACATTCCGATGGGCGTCTTTTTCAAGCCGCCCCTGCATGTTTCTTCGGGACAAACACATGCCCTGCCACTTTATCTTTACTTTTCCCGATCTGTAAACACCACATGCGCTTGAATCTTCTTTGTTTATTCAGCGGGGTCGCGCCTCTCCGCTGCAGGCTAGGGAGAATTTAAAACAAATAGAAGACACTTGTACTCTCTGGTGAAACTATCCCACTGTCGAGACTGAGCGCCGGAACGGCAGCACACAAACACACATTAGCACGCGGCAAATTCTTGCCGAATGCCGGGGCGGCCCTGAGTGAAAAGCTTTTCATCAGGCGAGCAGCAGCAGGAAACAGTCCCGAATTGTTCTGTGTCGCTTTTGGAGGAAAGTTCTTTAAGTCGGGAGCGACTGGGTCTGAGCCCGCCACCCTGGCCTGCTACCGCTGCCTATTTCGACTGCACCTTATAACCACTCGATTGTGTGTCACCTCATTTCCTTCACTGAAGTGGCCAATTAGCTCAGACTCCTTCCCGGTGGCTCCTTTTCCAAGAAGGAAATGTAATCTTTGCCTCTCGGCCGGAACGTTCGTCGCAAATGCATATAAAGATGATTTTTTTTTTTTTTTAATGATTAAGGGAAATTAGCAGAGTTGGCACACTCAATATAAACCTTCGAGCAACGGCTACATTACACTGAAGGGTGCATCTGCTTTTTCTTCTTGTGCTTATTTTTTTTATTTATTTTTTTCGATGAGGAAATAAGCGAACGTTCAGGAAAATCATTTAGTTCCTCAACGCAATTTGTCCTGTGCCAGCAGACTTGCTCAGCCAACTACACCTTCATCCCGTACATGGTGACGCCGCACAACAAAGTGTACTGCTGCGAGGGCAGCCTCATGAAGGGCCTCACTGAATTGATGCAGCCCAACTTTGAGATGCTGCTTGGGCCCATTTGCATGCCCCTCCTGGACCGCTTCATCCAGTTACTCAAAGTCTCGCAGGCCAGCTCGCAGTAAGTCCCACAAAGAGGCTGCAAATATTTCTGCACGAGACACTCTTGTTGATGTTGCTAAGCCACTGTGACGAAAGCTGTGAAGTGAAGCGTTCAAGCGTCCCGTTTGTGAGCTTTGTCGCCGTCCAAATAGAAACTATCAAGGGCATCTTGACCCTCAAGTTTCAGGTGAGAAATTGCACAAGAATGCGAGAGCGATAAAGCAAATGGGGGGGGGTCAAATGGGGGGGGGGGGGTGTCGTTCCCTCGAACAGGAAGTTCTTAATAGGTAACATGACCTCACTGTGCCAGTACCGCGGGCATACTGCACAGCGCACGCATTTTACCACATCCATCTGCTGCTTCCTTTCCCGAAGAAAAAAAAAATAGCTAAGAGGTGGAGAAATCATGGTCCAATATAAAAAATCTATTTCAAGTGTCGCTTGATGTGGTGCAGTGAGGTTCTCCGTCACTTTCTTTTGTGATCATGATCGACGTGTTTTTCATACACTGCAGGTAATAAACCCAAGACGCCATGTGCCGCTTCAACAAACAAAGACAATCTTTAACTCTAGTTTCATCATGCACCAAATAAAGTCAAATCAAATTCATCTTTTTTTTTTTTAATATTCTTCTGTTTATCTTTCTTGTGCTCGGTAGAGGCACCATCGCTCAGCAGATTCAAAAGCTGATGGAAGAGTGAATTGTGCGGCTACGTATAGCAAACATTTATTTTGACCAAATACTCCAAACTTTTTGTTTTGAAGGCGTGATAATTCTCTGGTTTCAACCACATGCTGCTCACATCCACCAAAGGGCAAATTTACAGGATATTCTACTCGGGCACGGCTATTACTTGCTGCGAAGCGGTAACCAGCAATTCTCCGTTAATTGACTCCTTGAGTATTTTGCCTCTTGGCCATCATTTCTCCGCATTCTCCCCCAATTTGCAAGATTGAAATGTTATGAGTCTGCCCCTCTTCCCACAGTCACTATTTTCGGGAAACCATTCTGAGCGAGATCCGTAAAGCTCGGGAGCTCCACACCGGAGAGGAGCTGGCCGCCGAGCTGGGCCGAATACAGCAGCGGCTGGACAACGTCGAGTGCCTCTCGGTGGACATCGTCATTAACCTGCTACTGACATACCGAGACATTCAGGTAATTGTCACAAGCAAACCAAAATGCAGCAAGGGTTACTGGCTCCATACCAGAGTGTCTGTGTGCGTTGTGGTTTATGAAATTAAAATAACAACACTTGAGAATGGCAACATTTTTGAGACGGCTCTCATCTGATTTGCATAATAAAATGATGCACGCGTATGTCTCGATGGTTCTTACAAAAAAATCATCATCTCGAGCAAGCCGCACGAGAGCTCTTAGCCAAGCTTGTCTCGAACCAGCATTTTGTTTTGTTTTGGGTTTATTTTTTTGCCCTGGAATGGCTGCATCGCAACGTCGCTGAGCCACCAGCTCCTCGCCCTGTGCGCTCAGCCTCATGGATGATTCATCGCAACGGCGAGCTGCGAGGTGGCGCTGAATTATTAAGCGCGCGTTGGGTATAGTCAACGCGGGGGCAACAAAAAAAACGTGATTAGGGTCGAGCGATTGTTCAAAGCGCTGCTGGCGGCGGAGCGGACGATGTCTCCATTGTCGTCGGATGTCAAGTGGCTCATACGCGTGTTCTGTGTTTATTTGTTGTGTAGGACTATGAGTCGGTCGTGAAGCTGGTGGAGACTCTGGGCAAGCTGCCCACCTTTGACCTTGTGGCGCATCCACATGTGAAGTTCCACTATGCTTTTGCACTGAATAGGTGAGTTAGCGGGTGCACGACGTGAACAAGCAGCGTTGGGCCACCTGGCTGAACTTCACTTCATTTCGAAAGCCTGTTTTTTTTTTTTCATCACTTCATTTCCTCCCTTCAAAACAATCTGCACAACCACTTTCTTCACTTTTTATTTTGTCTCATTGATGCGTTTACCGCAACACTGCACTTTCTTCAACTGTCATAATGGGAAAGTGAAAGCAGCTACATCTGCGCTTATCCGCTCGATGCAAATGAACAGGAAGTCACTGTGAAGAAACACAAAGTCAATGAGTTTCTCAACATTCCTGTACAGTATATATAATTCGCGAACGTGTTATTTGAAGAATATACTGAAGACGCACTGGAGAAAAAAAAATGGTGTGTTGAATTTACTCCATTTTATTTTGTCAAGTGGTTGTTTTCAACCAGCATCTTCTTATGAGTCACAGATACATCGCAGATCTACTGAAAAGACAAAATGGGATTTTGAGCCCCCGCTCCAACCTTGACTAGTTGCTCTCCCAGTAGTTGTGCCGATGCGACCAGGCAGCTCAAACAGCAGCGAGACGTGCGACGCTACAGCTTGGCAGCACTTTGGAAATATTTCTGCCGGGTGCCATGCCAAACAATGTTTGGCTCGAACTGATTTGCCCTTTACAAGGAAGTGGTGTTAGGATCGCCAGCTCAAGGCGCAACATTGGAGGAAGATTGTGCTGACTATTATTATTTCAAATTCCAAATACTGATGCATGCAAAATGTAAGTGTCATCGACATAAAGCAACATAAAACATCTTTTGATGAGGTTGAAGTACAAGTCAAGGCTTGTGTCACGGTTGTAACCATTTCCAACAAAATGGCCGCCAACTACGATGTATAATACACTATGAAGATGTAAAAACATGAACATGAATATTATCTGGTGTTTGTACGCACAGGAGGAACCAGCCCGGCGACAGACAGAAGGCCCTGGACATCATGCTTCCCCTCGTGGAGGCCAAAGAGCAGGTGGCCTCAGACATCTACTGCCTGATCGGGCGGATCTACAAGGACATGTTCCTGGAATCGCATTTCGCCGACACTCAGAGCAGAGACAGCGGCACACACTGGTGAGTGAGACAACAAGGGTGGTGCGTGTGACATTTTATCAGTGGGCACTGACGCAGTTACTCAGAATGGAGCCTATTGTGAGATTTGGCAACATCCTTGCTGAGACATCGCAAGTCTCACTGAACCAAACCAACCGTACATGGTGTGTCAGTTGGAATGTAAAAGTGATTAAAATGGCAATTCTGACCACAGCACAGGAATGGTCAAAACAATGTACACTCCATAGTTCAGGTGACACAATGGAGCACTTCAACCATCAGAGTAAATCTAGTTTAAGGAGTCCCGGCATTATCTCGCCCATCAAGCATTTTAGGGAAATTGTGCATGACTAAATAATCCAATAATTAAACTAGAATAGTCATTCGGTTTAATGCTTCAGGCCCAAGTGAGTTCTGGTTTTATTTTTTTGCTTCCTCTGAATGGAAGTGGGAGGGCGATACTCTGAAAGGCACATTATTCATTTGTTGCAGCTTCCTTTTTGTGATTCTTGCTTCCTCATTCTTTATTTTTTGCACCTCCAGAGCCGCTGCATGAAAGGCGTAGTGGCTTAACATTTCTCACCCCTGTAGCTCCAAGAAATGCATCTGATCTTTGCTTTCTTTAGAAAAATCTGCTATAAAATGTATAGAAAATACTGAAACGACATATTTTAGTCTGTATACAGGCATGTGCCTTTAGGAGGCGAGCTCTGGTCTGCGTGCGAGTGTCTGTGTGAGAGCTGTGGCCGACAGCAGCTTCTGTGTGAGTTGATCGAGTGATAATTTGTGTCATGTGTGCCAATGATGAATCACAAAATAGCGAGGGAAGGCTGTATTTGGGATGCACAAACTTAGAGCTAACTCCACAGTAGGGATGGGGACATTAAATTGTTGATTGCGGTGGCGGTGAAGTGGAAATTGCTTTTAGGTTCTCATATCGGTTGAAGTATTGCGGTGAGTCCCATCTGGCTGTTATTGGCCTGTCACAACACAGCAGCGGGACCTAATCGCCTTCATTCCCTTCGATGAGCATATTACCCATTAGATGAATGCTCCTGTCGTTTTGTGACCCCAACTCAATATGGCTCTAATTGCAATTTCTAACTTGTGCTGTTTCACGAAGCTGCAGGAGCCGTGTAAAGTCATCCGTTATTTCACATCCGAGAGGCTTGGGAATTTAGATGACGCATTTCTTGGAGGAGGCATGTTTATTAAAGTTATCGGTCCTTGTCTGTCCAGGTTTAAAATGGGCTTTGAGTCGGAGCCAACATTGCACTCTGGCATCAACTACGCGGTTCTGCTCCTGGCGGCCGGACACCAGTTTGAAACTTCTTTTGAGCTTCGCAAAGTGGGTGAGTAGAAATGCGATTTTTGTCCGATTTCAGTCTTGCTAACATAACTAACTCATGTGACTCTCTGTTAGCGCTAGGGCCCATTCCAAATATACAAATTTGGCTTAGCCCGCTCTAGTCTTATCAGTCTGAGGTCCCCCAGCATTGACACAATGACCTCATCTTGTTGCAGGGGTGAAGCTGAGCAGCCTGCTGGGTAAAAAGGGCAGTTTGGACAAATTGCAGAGCTACTGGGATGTGGGATTCTTCCTGGGCGCCAGCATCCTGGCCTGCGACAACACCAGGGTCATCCAGGCCTCCGAGAAGCTCTTCAAACTCAAAGCACCCATTTGGTGAGAAGGGGCATACTGCAAGACTTTCTGGGAAGCGGCTGGACCCCAGAATTGGAAAGGAAAAAAAAAACGCTTTTTGGCTGGGTCCATCTCCAGCAGGTGTCTGTGATCTAAAATGTGCTCCACTTTCGATTCAAAGAGCTTACTTGCCATCTGCGGCCCATGTGTGAGCATTTGAGTTTTTAAGCAAGGAAAAAAATATCACAAGTCGTTTGAAAAGCACCTTTTTGTTTACGCCAGTCTTCTATCCGCACATTGTGATTAGAATAGGTTAGCGCCATATGTATATTTTTTAATTCAGTTGTATGTTTATTGAATGACACATGTATTTCAGGTATCTCCGTTCCCTGGTGGAGACCATATTGATCTATCAGCACTTCAAGAAGCCCTGCGTTGAACAGCCAGCCCCCAAACTGGAAGTGATGGACTTCTGGATGGACTTTCTAGTCGAGGCAACCAAAAAAGACGTGTCCTCCGTGCGATTTCCTGTGAGTGCAGCCAGGCAGAGTCTTAATCCTTCAAAATCCTTTAAGTGGAAAAAAAAAGAGCATGCTCAGAAAGCAATGTCTTGCAAAACTGATGATGTCATAGATTAAACCGGTTTTGTATTCTTTGCCCAGGTGTTGATATTGGAGCCTACTAAAGTCTACCAGCCATCATATTTGTCCATAAACAAAGACGTGGATGACAACACAGTGTCCATCTGGCATGTGACTCATGACGACAAGGTCTGATTGAGTTTTGTATTCTTTGATTTGCCGGAGTTATTCAAACAAGCACTATATGCATGCTTTGTGTTTGGGAGTTAAGCCACTCTCAAGAATGTCTTACAGAACCAAATTCTTCAAATATTATTTAAAAAAAGAAAGTAGCACAATATTTGAAAATTAATAGTTAATAATGTTCCCATTTTGACTGAACTTTCAAGACACAGAGAATATTGTCATCTTTTCTCATCGGTGCGTCAAGTGATGTAACAGTGCCATCTACTGGCATGTGTCTGTCATTATAGTTGTGCCAAAGCTTGAATTTCACAGACAAGCTGGGCCAGGCCCTCCTTCAAACTTAAACCTTGAAAAAACTACTTGACGAATATATTTGTCGGTGGCAGTCATCTTTCAGATTCCGATTGACGAATCCATGGGGTTGAATGTGTTAATGAGCAATGTTCTTTATTTATCCATCCATTATTCCTTGCGCGCACCACATCAGCTTGCCTCACCGTATTTCCCTTCTCCTCATTATATCCATTTCCTGAAGCGAATGAAATACAATAACTGCCAATGTGTTTCATGACCGTAAAATCATCAGCCCAGTTTTGGTTCGTGGCACCGGTGTTCAACTGCTTCTAATCCAGCTCTCAGCAAATTGTATTCCACGCAGGACACTGTGATTTATTCACTGCGGGAAGCTGTGCCGGTGGTTTAATCAGTGTATCATAACTGTATATGGTATGTCCTGCACAACAAGGGGATTCACGAGTGGAACTTCAGCGCCACGTCAGTGCGAGGTGTCAGGTCAGTGGTACAATTGTATCGTTACACAGTACCTTCGGGGCTATGATTGTTTCTCACTGCGATTGTGTACCCTTGACATTTGGGTACGAAGCACTGCACCTGTATTTTGGTTATTGTAATTTACTGGTAGAAAGCGCCCCCTTTCATACTGCACTCTGCTTTGGTCAGTCAGTGAGTTCTCTGCATCTCGCTTTTCCACGATTCTCAGGGGAATTCGATTGAAGCACAGAAACATAGCGGGCTGACACGTTGCTAGGGAACGACTCGACTCTCGGAGCCCACTCGGCCAGCACGAAGCCAGCGAGACATAGTGGCAGGCTATCCGAGCACATGTACTGTGCATTTACTCTTTTCTGGCTGGCTCTGCAGCTCACTTGCAAGCCGGCCGATGAAAAGTTTTCATCTATGTAGCGAATTGAGATTTTGGCGGTTCAGTTCGGACTGCCGTTATTATTATCATTGTTATTATAATGCACCCTTTTGTTTGCATATCGTGACTGTTGCATATTGTACTCGTGCAGCTCTACCGGGATTCAGTTTATATGGCAGGGTATGCGATGCGCGGGCAAGCAGGCTTTCTAGTCAAAAGCAGAGATGTGATGGCTGATGTCACTGATTCGCCACGTGACTCCGATCTGCTCTCACGGCGATATGTTTGACCGTCTCCCCTCAGCATCTCCAAGTTTGACGAGCGCAGTGCTTTCCTCTACGTCCTTCACAATGCAGAGGACTTCCAGATCTATTTCTGCACGGAGATGCACTGCAAAAGGTTGGTGCGCTCCAAAAAAAAAAAAAAAAACGATCTTTACGTGACGTTTTTATTCACGGGTTCGTCCCTCCAATAAAACCTTCGATTTTTCCCTAAGCGTAATAAATAATTGCTTCGCTGAAATGTGTCCAGGGACTAAGCTTGTAACTCAATTTACTTGTATCGTCAAGTGATGACATTGTTGATTTATGATGTAGCAGGGGAACAGTGTCCACTAAAATACTTTCCCTTGCTATCTGTCACACATCAGTTGATGAAAAGCATCTATAGCTCGTGAAGGTTATCGACTATTTTTGGCCTGGGGAGGGATTATCTCGTGTAATAACGATCCACACTTGAGGCACTCATGTCATCTCAGCCCTCAGGTGCTACATTTCACACGCCGCTGTCCCTGCCAACACACCTTGCTTCATTTTGCGACCGTTCGCCATCCTGCACTCACAAAACTCAAGTACCGAGCGTTCGGACTCTTCCGAGCGCCCCGATGTGGCACGTGAGCGTCAATGAGTCATGCCTTCTGTGTTGTCATGGCGCTCTTCTTTGCATGATGGAGCGTACGGGAGTGATTGTGGGATGTGGCGAGAGCAACGTGGCACGAGGGAAAGGAAGGTGGAGAGCGGGAGCTGAGTTGACTCGCGTATGTGCCTTCGTGTGTGTGTGTGTGTGTGTGCCATGTACGCCTGCATGCACACGTGCGGCACCTACATGCACACCGCGCGACACTGAAAAAAACGTTAAATCCCAGGTTGTGTACGGTGAGGGTGTTAAAGGTTCTTATCGTGTGTGTGTGTGTGTGTGTGTGTGTGTGTGTGTGTGTGTGTGTGTGTGTGTGTGTGTGTGTGTGTGTGGGAGGTGTGCTTGTAAACACACTGTAACACCGTCTGGATAAAAGCACCAGTCAAATATTTTACAAGAATGCTTTTTTTCCATATGCTGAAGGTTACCAGTGGGAACAAAAGTGTAAATACTTAAAAATCAAAATAGATGTTTTAAAAGTCTGGAAATTTTAAATGGTGATATAATGTGTGTCATGTCTTTCATAATGCAACTGTGAATGATTGGAACAAACCAATTCATCTCATGTTTAGCAGTATGCCACAACTCTTGAAAGATAAAACGACAAATTGTGAAGTGTGACACACACACACACGGGTCAGTACAAGTTTGGACTAAGCTGGCATGTCATTGTCAGGTTCTGCGATCTGGTCAACAGCATCACCGAGGAGGCCTGGAGAGGTCCGGACGAGGGAGACTGTGATACTGACGCCTTAGAGGTGAGATACAGCACACAAGTTTTGCATACCGGTTGAACTCCCGTGAAGCACGTAAGAACACTTGGCCCGATTTTCATCTTCATTTGCATGATGAGAGTTTGCACCTGTTGGATTTTGCAAGAACAAAACCAATGACTGCTGCTTTGTTTGCATAACTTTTGGACCCTTCTTGACGCAGAAGCCTAATAATAAATGCAAAACAAACCAAGATCAGCAATTATTTCTGACTTATTCAAGACAGTGCATGAATTTGTCTCCGCAGTATGATTACGAGTATGACGAACATGGTGAGAGGGTGATTCTGGGAAAAGGTACATTTGGAGTGGTGTACGCGGGCCGAGACCTGAGCAACCAGGTCAGACTGGCCATCAAGGAGATACCAGAGAGAGACAGCAGGTGACACATATTTGTCATATATGATATGGCATGACTCCTTCTTGTGACTGGCTCCAAGTCCGCCCCGAGATAATTGAGAAGCTCCAAAATTGCATCGCTGAATAGACAATATATCACTAAAAAATTTTGTTGGCATTTCAAAGATACTGACACGGAATTTGAATTCGAGCATCGAAATGACACGTGTATCACTCAATTTTCTTTCCCCCCCAGGTACTCACAACCTCTCCATGAGGAGATTGCCCTCCACAAGCACCTGAAGCACAAAAACATCGTCCAGTATCTCGGCTCCATCAGCGAGAACGGCTTCATCAAGATCTTTATGGAACAAGTGCCTGGAGGTACCAAGGCTGCTAACACAATAACACTGTTTATTGATGGGAATAATAATAATTCTACAGTGGTCCTAAATTGCTATGTGAACATGCTTAACTGCTTCCTGATATGATATTTGTGTTTTTAATGTGCTCTGTCGGGTAAAAAAAATGAATCTACAGGTAAATACATAAAGGTAGTCATTTAGACTGCACATTGGAGAGTCCACTCCAACTCTAGTAGTCAGCCAACAAAAGCAAACACACCCTTTCCATTCGATTCTCACAGTCCATGCAACCAAACCAGCTGTGGAATAACATGTTCACACCCAGCCATTTTCCTATTTATTTTTAGGGGCATAGAAAGAGGTGATTGGGTTTTTGGTTTCCAGACCTCACCACAGCAGTGGAACTTTACTGTTAAGCCCCCGTGGCAAATTGACAGGAGTTAAACATTTGACATGCTAAAGCAACCCGTAAGGTGTCCTGAATGGTCGATCTGAAGTCACCGTGCTAATAATAGCCACACTACTTTCTTTTATTAAAAGACAAATGTAACATTTGAAACGCGGATTTTCCGAGTCCAATTCTTCCATGTTGTCGCTTTAATTTTTCATTTGCGCCCGTGCTTTTTTTCACCTTAGGGAGTCTATCCGCACTGCTCAGATCCAAGTGGGGTCCTCTGAAAAACAACGAGCCCACCATAGGCTTCTACACACGGCAGATTCTGGAGGGACTCAAATACTTGCATGACAATCAGATTGCACATCGGGATATCAAGGTAACAAATTGCTTACACTGTGATCCAGCAGACGTTTTCCTGTGCTGGAAACTAGAGAGTGTTAGTGTAATTTTGGGGGCTAATGACAAAACCACACTTATTCGATTCAGCATCTTTGTACCCGCGTAGCCATAGCAACAAATATATTTTGCCTTCCGCCTCATTTAACATGGTCATAAAGTCACTGACGACATGTACCGTAATTGTTGCGTGTGGTGATGTAACCGTACATGTTTGTCCCTGGGTAAACTTCATCGTCAGCCCAACAATGCCATCGCCCTGCGTTCACTGAGCGGATTGGGACTTGTTCTTCTCACTGGTTTTATTTGAAATCCTCAGGGTGATAACGTGCTCATCAACACCTACAGCGGCGTGCTAAAGATATCCGATTTTGGCACATCCAAGCGCTTGGCTGGGATTAACCCCTGCACCGAGACGTTCACAGGTACGCGCTGACTCGATGTGCCCTCTCTCTCACCCTAATTTAAAACGTGAGCATCAAATGTGTGCAGGGGGAAAGGAAAACTTCTAACCAGTTTTATGCAGAACCTTTGCAAAGGAGTGGTGCAAGGATAAATCACACGCGATTATCCGGATGCACAATAAATCTTAATACTTTATTCCTGAGATGATGTTCCACCTCCACAAATTTTCATGGAAATCATTTAAATCGGGTTGATTTATTTATTTATTTTGCATAATCCCGCCCACAGCCACAAACAGCACTCCCACGCCAGGCAGCAAAGCCAGTGACTAATATAATCCTTGACTTCATTGTCATATTAGGGTAAAGAGAACTCTTCTCCATCAATGCATTTGAACGGATGGAAATGAAGTGAGCACATTTGGGCTCCAGGTTGCACTCCAGCCCTTACTGTGCATCACAAAATGGTCAACTAAACATGCTGCTGCTGTTCTTTGAATAAATTACCATAAAAAATAAAAAATCATGGATTTGGACATTGGGCAAGAGTACACCCTGAACTGGTCGACAGCCAATTAGGGCACATATCGACAAACAACCATTCACACTCACGCTCATACTGAAGGACAACGGGTGTGACATGCATGTTTTTGGAAGCCGGAGTACTCAGCTGCCGTATAGTGAGATATATCATCATACTAGATATGGTTCCTTCCGCTATCAATTACTATTACAGGATCAAGGACTCAACAGTACACAGTAATGCTGATCAATGATGACTTGTCTTTGGCTATTAGCAGCACTACTGTATTCTGGTTCTCGCCACCACTGAGGCTCTGGATGGATTAGTGTGCGGTCTGTCGTCAGATGAGGCGCCGCTCAGTATAGGCCACTCGCGGCGCACTCTTTGTCACATCCGAGTGGAGTGGAGTGGAGTGGAGTGGAGGGGACTTTACCTTGTGACGTGAGGCAGCGCTTGTTCAGGAAAACAGGGCCGTTCCTTTGTATTGGTGGCGTCTGCTTTAAATGAGCCGCCGCCTGTTTTGAGTACAGCGCGCACTCCTCAGAGCAGTTAATAGTCAGGAGGCTATTATTAGCACACTGTGCTTTGTTCAATGAGCATGTTATTTCTGGAAGTCACCGTTCTTGCTGTAGGCTACGGTAAAAGCCCCTTTCAAACTTATTAGAACAGTTTGCGAGAACATGCGTCAAGTCCTGATGATGTCATCTATGGAGAACCCGTACAAGAAAATCAAAAGTATGCAAAAAAAAAAACCCCCACCAAAAAACATGACGTTATTTTCTTTCAGGCCATGTTTTCCAATTTTGGATTTGTTTCCCCAAAAATAAGAATAAGGCATGTATGACAACCACGGCGGAGGCATGGTGGTCTTGTAGTCAGCACCTCTGCCTTACAGTTCTGCGGTTTGAGGTTCGGGGTCTCTTCTTCGACCTCCCACATTCCAAAAACGTGGGCGCTCCCTGCAACTGGCTGGCAACCAGTCGAGTGTGTACCTTGCCTCTTACCCAAATCAGCTGGCTCGAACTCCTAAGCGACCCTCATGAAAACAAGCGCGATTGAAAATGAGTACGGGTACCATGGCAACCCCGAGACAGTCTTTATGAACGCATCCTGAACGTAGCTCTATGCCATTTTAATTGGCATTTTACTCCTTTCTTATGATTTTTAGGCACACTACAGTATATGGCTCCAGAGATTATCGACAAGGGTCCTCGTGGCTACGGCAAGCCAGCAGACATCTGGTCTCTGGGCTGCACCATTATAGAGATGGCGACTGGGAAACCTCCTTTCTATGAACTCGGGGAACCACAGGCTGCTATGTTTAAGGTACTTAACTGACAAAAAAAAGAGGCCCCCAGCCGGTACATGTTGAGACATATTTCAGTTTTGTTTTTTTTTTTTTTTGAACACTCAGTACGAAGACGTTACAAAGAATGTCGTTCAACGTCATGCTTTTTTGAACCTGAATTCTTCACACCCCATTATATTCAGCTGGCTTTGCAAAATGCAAATCTGCACTGCAACCGATTCAAGTTTTAACTTGTTCTGGCTGAAATGTTATGTTTTCACGTTACTTTCAAGACAACGTTATTGACATTTTTTTGTTTTGTTCATATTTTAAAAGGGTTAAGAATGAAGTGGTGGATGAGGGGGTGGGGCTCAATTCATTTCTCACTGTTTGAGTTCAGCTCATGCTGCTACAGAAATACTTTTTTTTCCAAGTCATGAGATACCACTTTTTTTTGGGGGGGGGGGGGGTCTTTATGGAAAGAAATAATCTGAATTAGCTCATGCCTCTGCCTGTGTCAATAGCACTGCACCGTCATGTGAGCAGACCGAGTCGAAACCATAAACATTGTTTCTGTATGAACTGTTGTTCAAACAAACAAACATGACGCGTCATGCTTTCCGCTCCCCGCTTGTGTGCGTCTTTCTTTGAACACGCTGACGTTAATGAGCCGCGTGCCAATTGAATGAATTGTTATGCCGGTGCCAACGCCGAGGACAGCACAGTACAGTTCTTTCGAGGCCGTCTGGAACACATTATAGCACACCCGTCTGAGACTGAATCGTGGAATATTCCATACGTGAATTTGGCTCACGCTGCTCCGCCGAGTATCTCGTGAAGTCAACAAGGAGTGGACTTTGTTGAGTCTTAAAGGGTGAATTCCATGTGAGCATGCTCAGATTTTATCTGATCTTGTCAAAAAATACAAAATCAGTCACAAAAAACATCAATCGTAGCTGAGGTATTTAATTTGCGTCTTTTCTCATCCCTGTGGAATGTCTGACAGCTCATCGCACGTCAGCATTCCACATCGACGAGACATTTTAGCACACGCGTTGCCAGGAAATTCTCGTGCTTGAACTTTGACTGTTATTTATCGGCCACGTTTGGCTCTGCGTTCAAAATGTTGGGAAAACATTTTTCCCTCTTGGGGGCTTTGTGCGTGCTTCTTTCGAAGGTGGGAATGTTTAAGATCCACCCCGAGATCCCCGAGTCCATGTCACCAGAGGCAAAGGCCTTTATTGTGCGTTGCTTCGAGCCCGACCCGGACCGCCGAGCCACCGCCTTTGACCTGCTCACAGATGAGTTCCTCACCGTCACCAGCCGCAAGAAGAGAAGTAAAAGTAGCTTCACGGGTGAGCATGTGTCTGTATGTTTTTCTGATTTATTTATTGAACTGTCAGGGGTTCCGGTTTATCAATCACATGATGTTGAGATTAGTGGAAAAAAGGCTTGTGCCTTTGTGCTCACATTATTCCCCCCCCCCCAGGCTTTTACTGTAATCATGAACCATTTTGCTCTGTTGAACACTGATACATATTTTGTGCATTTCTTCCACAGCTCTGTCACCCGGCACAGGTGAGTGGCGTTGCTTTTCGCACTATTCTAAGTCTCCTGCTGTGAGCCAGACGTCTCCTCTTCCGCATCGCTTGGCAGCAATAAAAAAAATAAATAAATCATCGCTTTTTGGAATCATGTCCCCTTTGATCAAAATCAGAAAATAATCCGAGTGGTTTGCACACGTGTGATGCTGCTCGTGCCTCTCAATTCTTTGATTTCCTCTCATGTTTCTTTTATCTTTTTCAGAGTACCTGCGCAGCATTTCCCTGCCCGTGCCTGTGGTGGTAGAGGACACCAGCAGCAGCAGTGAGTATGGCTCCGTCTCCCCTGACAACGACCTCCACACCAACCCCTTCATCTTCAAGCCCAGCGTCAAGTGCTACAGCGAGCGCGATGTCAAGGGGCCCCGGTCGCTCTTCCTCAGGTACAATGAGTCACGCCGCATTGTTGTCGCTTGCTGTTATTTCAAGTGGGGGGCTGGATGAAACAATGCTAGTTCCAGTAAAACATAGAAGTCCGTTTAAATATTGAGGTTTCACATATTAACTACCCCCCCCCCCCCACATCATCGTAATCTTGCTTTTGAGTTGATCCCAGTGTCTCAAAACCAAATATCACGGTATCCATATATCCATTTGTTTGGTCTCTGCAGCATCCCAGTTGAGAACTTTGAGGACCACAGTGCCCCTCCATCTCCTGAAGAGAAAGATTCAGGCTTCTTTATGCTGAAGAAAGACAGCGAGAGGCGAGCCACCTTGCACCACATCCTGACCGAGGACCTGGACAAGGTGGTGGCCAACCTGACGGAGGCCCTCACACAGGTTGGTAGATCTTGTGCATCCAGTTTCAGTCTTTGACAACTAAATCCCTCCGTTCCGGATGTTTCATTGAGCCTGCAGGGATCGGAGGAAATGAAGATGAAACCGCAGCACATCTCCACTCTGGTGGTCAGCCTGGCCGACTTTGTCCGAATGGCCGACAGGAAAATCATCGCCCGCACGCTGTCTCAACTCAAGCTGGAGCTGGACTTTGACAGCACGGCCATAAGCCAGCTGCAGGTCGTACTCTTCGGCTTCCAGGACGCTGTAAGTAGCAGAGAGATGATTTCTCTTCTCCTTACGGCGAGTCCTCATCTCATATTCAGATCGTCTTCCTTAACGGCAGCGCTGAACATTTCATTTTAATTGTTGTCATTTTGCATGAGCGGGCTGCCGGGTTTCGGTGTTGAACTCGGGCCAGTTTAATGATTAGAAAGCCTTTAAGAGAGGCAAAAGAGAGGGGGCAATCTGTCAGTAATGATGGCACCTCTTGCCAAAAGAAAGGTCAGTCTGCTCTGCCTTTCGTAACTGCCAATTAATTGACATAGACGGTGTTCATATACTCGATTTCAGGGTGATGTGAGTCTGCTGTTTCTTAGTGCAGGCGGATCTTTTCTCGTGAAAAAAAAATCCCAACATAAGCCACTAAATTTGCCTTATCACCTGTAACAGAGAAATGACATGCATCCGTTTTTCAGAATAAACGCAGTTGAATGACTTGGCGTATATTTTCCTGCACTGATGGATTAAAGAGGAAGCGTGTCAAAGTAGCCCTTGCGGCCTTCATTTTTCTGTTTCCCGAGACAAAAGTTGGGACACCCCCTTTGCGTCATTCTGCAAATGAGATGGTGCTCTGACGCCCCCTGTTGGTATAAAGAAAAATAACAGAGGAGTACAGAACTCGAGGGTGGAATTTAAGTCAACTGGGCTCAAGGGGTGATGTAGAAAATGATTGGATGGAGGAATGGAAATTTGAGATGCGAATCATAAAAGACAAAAGACCCATCAAACTTCAACGAGTGAACTTTTGATGTTTTCAGGTGAACAAAGTGTTGCGAAACCACAACATCAAACCTCACTGGATGTTTGCATTGGACAACATCATCCGAAAAGCAGTGCAGACCGCCATCACAATCTTGGTGCCAGGTAACCACATTGCTGTCTGAGAATTAAACGATTTAATATATATCAAAAGTACAAGCGGTATCCGTACTCCGAACCCAAAGGGTGAATACTCGTTCTGGTATCGGTCTGAAAAAAAAAAATGGCATCGAGCCTCCCTAGTAAAAAATGACATGGAATAAATCAGGCCACAAATGAATGATAATGTAGGCAGCAGTCATGCGACGATGTGTGGATTTGTGTTCAGAGCTGAGGCCTCACTTCAGCCTGGCATCAGAGAGCGATGCTCCTGACCAGGAGGACGCCGATGGTGAGGACACTGAGAGGAACTCGCCACAGCAAAGACGTCCGCCGGCGATCTCCAGTCAAGATGAGACGGTGGTTACCTCGGGAGTCAGTACGCTCAGTTCGACTGTGTCACACGAGTCGCGTAACGGCCAGCATTCCGTGAGCATGGAGCTCGGCAGGATGAAGCTGGAGACCAACAGGTTGCAATCTGCCGTGATCGCAAACGTCAACTGAATGGTCTTTAGCGATCCATACTGATGTTTCCTCTTACGTGTGACATCAGGCTGCTGGAGCAGCTTCTGGAGAAGGAGCGAGAATATCAGGCCATCCTTCAACAAGTTCTGGAGGAGAGAGAGCAGGAGATCAGACTACTACGACTGCGATCTCACACTACAGGTAGACACGTTCTCAGTATCCATCCAGCGATTCACTATAGTGCTATAGTTCAGGTCAGTGGTGACCTGGACAATACGGTATCTCAGCCAAAGTCAGGACACATGGCAGAAAAAAAACGGACACATGGAAAAAAAAACAACTCCTTGGATAAAGTGACCATGTTCGACAAAAGATGTTTTGGGTTGTCCCTCTCTCCGATCTCCAGCAAACATCTCCACGTCGACGTGTGGTCCCCAAGCACGCGTGGATCAAACTGCCCAAAAACGTGAAGAGACAGAGCTCAGCAGCTGGCTAAGGCTTTATGGAGCGGACCAGGACTCCATAGATGCGGTATGGATCTGATTTTACCTTTGCGGAGCTATCTTTGGATCTCATCTTCTCACGCTGGTGTTATCACTCTGTCGCGTTTCTTTGTTTTAGATACTCAGTGAGGAGTATACATTGAATGACATCCTCCATGATGTCACAAGAGAAGATCTGAAGAGTCTCAGACTGAGGTAGTGCAACAGTTTATCCACCCATCCATTTTCTGTACCGCTTATTCTTCATTTTTATTGGACGTGGAAAGCTCTCGATGTATTAAGCTATGTAGCCACCAAAAAGCATATTTGTTTGCCCGTCTTTGCCGCTTTGCATCGCTCACTATCGTTTGGCAAAACAAACATATCTGAAGCAGATACACAGCATTTGTTTTATGTTTACTTTGACAGTAAAAAGAATTTTTTACTATCTGCCAAGCTGCTGCATATTCTGAAGTGAGTTGAATAAGTTCACTGCCACCATACATCGCTTATGTCACAATTACAGCACCCTGAATTATGCCTGGCATAGAAGCAGAACATATTTAGGCAAGTTCTGTTCATTAGGCAAGTTTTGTTTATCGTTTTGCCAGTACCTGACTGCATTCGCTATTTCGAGATGCATTGAATGTCAACATTTTCCCCTTCATGTACGTGTATGTCTTTGTGTCCTGTGCAGAGGCGGAATCTTGTGTAAACTTTGGAAGGCCATCACGGACCACAGGCACCAGCCCACCTGAGGCCTTAAGTGGCGGCAGCCACTCTGAGAAGCCAGGACACCTCAGTATTCTCCTCAATACCTCAGTATTTATTTTTAGAACAAGAGCCCGTGTTTGCAGCTTTCCACCCACGCTAAAGCCTATTTCTGTTGGTCGGGTGCTGTGATCGTTTTGAAAATGTCATTTTGTCAAGTGCCACTATAGCGTCGACCCGCCTTATGGACACGACAGGCATGTTACAACAACGTCGACGTGGAGTTTCATTTGTAAACTCACAACAGTTGTTCCTGTCTCCACACGATGAAACGTTTACATATCTAGAGACTGACTGTTTGCCTGAGATACAAAAATACTACATGAGCGGTTTTCGGTTTGGCTTATCTATAGCTTTGATCATGTTTTATTGTGGGTGCTGCATCCCGTTTATTTTTTATTTTTTTAATTTCGCAAAACTGAAGGATGTCAATGCATGCCATTCATGTTTTTTGCATTTTTTAGACTAATTTAAATGCCCTTTATTCACATTTCACAAACCTTGTAAATATTGTGGAATATCTTAAATGTGAACATTCATACATGTACTAAATATAACTTAAAGATTTTCCATGTCGATGCTCGTGTATCGTATTGTTGGATTTTCTAATGTGTCAAGTCATAGGAGAATACCAATTCCAATTATATACTGTATCTGATCTGCTCACTTTGTCATTATTTTTACAATGATTTCCTTTTTTCCACCTTTTTTGAGATATTATTCAATCTGCTGTTTGTTGGAAGGAAATTGTAAAAGGTAAACACATTTTATATTTGCATACAAGACTGCTGACATTTATTTGAAAACCGTGTCAGAAACAGGAACGGTGTCCATGTTGTTTCATAGTTAACATGATGCAAGATTGGCGGAATGTCATGTTGTTGAAATAAAACTTTTCATCATGGAATTAGATTCAATTTGTCGTTTTTTTTTGTTTTTTTTAATCTTCTGCAATTGGCTGCTTGAATACTTTGCATAAAAGTACCATGATGGCAATACCAAGACAAAACCTCACACCGTAACAAGTGAAATAATCGATGACAAAACATAGAACTTCAAGTTCTTAGTATTTTTTAATTAATTCTAAGGAATATATATATATATATACACGCCCATGTGTGTATGTGTATATATATATATATATATATATATATATATATGCATGCCGTCGTCACCGAGACAACGGCAATTTTTCCAGCATCGTCACAGGACAACCCCTCCCCCATTTGTACCATACAGGATTCAGAATTCAGACACGACTGGATGTACTATAAGTGGATGCGTTTTTTTTCCTAGTCAGGCCGACTCGTCATCGTCTGCAGTGTCCATCCTCGCAGCAGCGGGGACTCAAGGAGTGGCGTCGGGCAAGTCAACAAACATGGCTGCGATGCAGCATCACCGCTCACCGAGGATCGCCGTCGTCGCCCCGCTACAGCTGCTTCTGGTTCTGTGCGCCTTGCAGCCGATCCACACTCGCATGACAGCCATATCGGACTTAAAATCCAAAATCACAGGAGTGGAGGAGCTGCTGGAGGAGTTCCGCAAGCAGCTCCAGCAGGACCAGACGTACCGGCCGACCGAGGTGGCCGACTCCTGCGTGAGCGACTTCAGCTCGGCTCGGGAGAGCATCATCCGAGCCAAGGCCTCCATCGAGCAGGGGGCCACCTTCCTCATGGCTCCGGATCGAGTTTACACCTGGAGGGACTGCGTGCACGCCTGCTGCGCGCAGCCTCACTGCACCGTGGCGGTGGTCCAGGTGGAGCCGAGGCAGGCGGGGGACAGCCTCAACTGCTACCTGTTCAATTGCACCTACAGGAGCCAAAATGTCTGCTCCTTCGCTCCGCAGCCGGGTTTCGCCTCACACAGTCGCCCGCTGAACGTCACGCTGGGACGCGTTCTGCAGGACTCCTCCGGAGGCTCCGAGAACGAGAGGAGGCCCGGGGAGGCGGATGACACACAAGGTGAGACACTGCTCACGGTGCTTGATCGGTAAATAACCCGAGGTGGCAAAAGTAGTCACAGGCTGTACTTAGTTGAGTAAAAGTACAGATAGGCTACTTATGTTTAAAATTTTTTTTTTGAAAATGACAAGTGTGATTGTTCTGCATGTAAGTGACTGGACTGCAATTTCAGTTTAATGGGAACAAAACAAATAACATGGCTACAAAAATGAAGGCAACTCCTCCATTTGTTAAGCTTGGCTTGAGGTGAGCACATGACCCCCAGGCAGACACACAGTGAACTCAGAACTGGTTTATTGTCAGGAATGAGGGACAGGTTGAGGAGCCAGGAACCAAAAGTGGTCAGGGGAACCAAATCGAGGTGTACAGGAAGGCGGGAATGCAGCAGCGAGTGCAGCTGGGAAGATAGCTGACGAGCTGGCAACGAGTGGCCCTTCAGACCGACTTTTGTCCTGCAAGGGGTGAGTGTGGCTAACCAGGTGAAGACTGACAAGTGTGTAGGTGAGACAGGTGCAATGATTGGGGAGACGCCACACCGAATTAAGGGAAAGGTAACAAAACACAACAAAGGGAGGGTCCACACAATGGACGACTGATAAACAATGTGACCTTTGGCTGTTGGTGTTTTTGGAAAAAAAAAGAAAAGTTTCATCCTTGATTTATTTGTATCCCGAAAGGAATAAAACAAAACCAAAGTGTATGTTGCAATACAGTACACCGTGTGAATTCATAGCTACACAGCATATTTGTTAAGAAATATTGAAATACATCTTTATTTATATCTGATGAGACTTTGTTGCTTTGTGTTGCAGAGATTGACGAGCCCCCTCGCTGCGATGCAGGACAGGATGTTGTGATCCAGCTGCCCACTGACTGGGCAGTTTTGGATGGGCGCGACAGTGTGGACGACCACGGGATCAGTCACTACGATTGGACTCTCGTGAAGGGGGACGCAGCCATCACCATGAAGGTCGGTCACTTGAAGACGTCGTTACGATCACTTACAGCATCCGTGGCTTGGAACAATTAGTCAAATGCGAGATCTACAAAGCTTTGAACGGAAGAATCAACGCACACAATGTTTGCATTTGCAGCATGAAGAGACTCGATCGGGGTCAGGTTACATTTGTTTGCTTCTGTTGAGTCAAGAGAGTGGCTTGTGGCCAGAGCTCCATGGTGCATGGCAAAAGAGATAAAGAGTTTATCGCATACACGCCTGTCTCAAGAGTCAACTTCAAGGTCAACGTGTTCTGTTTTTCGTGAGCATAAAAATTTGAAGTAAACACACTCTGTTGAGATTATGAAGTGCAAATAAATAGTTTTGTTGTTGTTGTGTACTTATGTGTACTTAAAATTCGGCATAAATTTGCTTCATGAAATACCTTTATTGTGATACACTTTTCCGCCATATTGCCCAGCAGTACAATAATGGTGAAAATATATAGTTGTTGCATGATTGTGTCTTTTAAGCAAATGTGACTTTACCTGTGTGTGTGTGCATGTGTCTTTTGCAGGCATCTCATCCAGGGCTGCTGAAGATCACTGGTCTGCAAGAAGGTGTCTACACTTTCCAGATGACCGTCACTGACACATCGGGTCAAAAAGCGTCAGACAATGTGTCTGTTACAGTGTTGGCACCAAAACATCAAGCAGAAGGCAATGACCTCACGATATGACTTTTACAGCAAATGAGTTACTTATTCAAGAGTCGAGTTGAATGATTTCTTTTTTTTTTTTCTTGGCAGTGTGTACCGGCCGCTGCTCAAACTACCAGTTCAAATGTGATGACGGCTGCTGCATTGACATCACCTTTGCCTGCGATGGGAAGCAGCATTGTCCCGATAGATCAGATGAAGACTTTTGTCCAAACTGTAAGAAAAAACTCATAATCCCAAATGGAAAGTGTTGTTCTTTGGCATGAAAAATCGCGGCTCACTTTTCAAATCCTTGCCTAGTTGACACCAGCAGGAAGTCAGTGACCCACGCTGAAGGTCTGCCCATCCACCCGCTTCCGGTGGCACACACTGTCGAGTCTCTGGACAGTTTTGTGCTTCAGACTGGGCCCAGGAAGACGAATGACAACAGTAGACCTTCTCAGGAGAGGAGCAGAGTCACACCTCCACCCAGTCAGAAGCAGGATTCAAACAGTCAAGGTAGTCGATGTAGTCACATACCACAATAACAACAAAGGACAATGTTATTGAATGTGTTCCTTTCACGACTCTTAAATCGTGGTCTTCCATATCATTGTGGACTTTCTATGAGGGTTTTAGTGTTTATCCACACGTGCAGGCAGATGGAGCCCATGTAGGAAGCCACTGAGTCATGGCACTGAGCGCTTAAATGCTGGCAGAGCCTCAATGCATTCTGCATTCCATGGGAAAACAGTTCTGTGCTTGCAGACTTGCTGGGCCTTGGAACAAAGCGTCTCTGTCCTCTCTGCCATCCAATCCCTTCGTTTGCTTAAAAAAAAAAAAACACTGCTCCCCCAATGCCCCTACACTGTTTTGACAAAGTGCATCTTCAGGAGTGTCACTTCACAATGGTCAGTGCCGTGTGCACATACTGGACAAATTAAATTATTCAATCGTATGCAGTACAGCCCAAGCTAATGTGATGCAAGGTTATTGTGTTAGTGTGCATTGCATCTTTCAAATTCGGTGTTGCCTTGAGATTCAAGTGTCATTCATTCTATGACTACATTTGTAACTCAATACAAATCCCATGTCCCCATAGAATAGAACGAAAATGCCATTAACCTGTACTTGTCCCCCTCACCACAAAAAAGAGTTTTTTTTTAATTGAAAATAGCAATCTGATGTGGTACTTTGTAAAAATTGAGTATTACGGTGCGCTTGTCGTGGCCACTGGAGTGCAGTATAACACAGTAGAAGAAGAATAGACTTACTGTACTACTACTGTATGTGACTCAGTAAGATACTGTAATATTCATTTATTTTTTTAGGATAAAGAAAATATTCCTGTCAATATTTTTAAATGATCAAAACGAAATGGATAATATGGCTTGATTAAAAGTTCCAGTCTAATTTTTTTTTTTTCCAAGCATTAGTAAACAATGTGATTGAATTGTGTCTTCTCTGACTCTGTGTCTCCATAGAGCCATGTTCCACTGCTCCAATTGTCGGACCTTGTAAGGGCACCTTTGCACGCTGGTACTATGACCATGAAGCAGGAGAATGCAAACACTTCCTATACGGTGGTTGCCAGGGCAACCATAACAACTTTCTCCAGGAATCAGACTGCGTCAGTGAATGTATACAGAAAAGTGAGAAGATGCTTTCCTTTTAAAGATGCTCGTATTTTTGACCACGCTGAATTACTGATTACATTTTTTTTTTTTTGGCTCATTGTTGTGTAGGTCCGGGTCTTAAACCAGCTACTGTGGCTCCTCCTATCACCAAGCAGACTGAAATAGGTACTGGCTAATAAGGCCTGACTGATCTGTGGTTTTTTGAGGCTGGTGACGATGAAGATATGAATTAAAGGCACAACATTTGACTGTTTTCCGTTACTTTGCCCTAATTTGCGATTGTACTTCTTTGAAGCTGCTCCAGGAGTTTCACAGATCCAAGAGGGTGAAATCCCGGTCTACAAACGGTTCCCAGTAAAGGGAGGCCATCCGGTCGCCGAGTCAGGTCAGAACCAGGTCGGATGTGTGTTCGTGTGTCGCGTCCGCCCTTGTGTCCCACCTGCTTCTCTCTTCTGCCAGGTGCCGTCCTCCCACTGGCACTGGGCCTGATCATCACCGCCCTGCTGCTGCTCCTGATTGCTTTTCGCCTGAGGCTCGTGCGCCACAAGCTGAAAAAAGCGCGGCCCCTCACCACGGAGGAGTCCGACTACCTCATCAACGGCATGTACCTGTAGCCACAAACGGAATCTCTTGACAATTCCAACCTGGGGAAAAAGAAAGAATGGGAGACACCAGAACCCGACTCTGGACCTTTTGAATTTGCACTCTATTTTTCCTGTAGCCTAACCTCTGTAATTAGTTCCATGTGATCTTGGAAACATCCCGTCCTGCTCTGCTTTGCTTCATGCTTCGGCATTGAAACCGTCCTGCTGCTGAAAGGACGCTGCCTTCAAAGCTAATGACATCTTCTGATGTTGGTGAGTCCATGAATATTGTCCATAGAAGTTTTGGGACCCCTGACTACTGCGCATACTCAAAATATAGAGTTGGGCACTCTCTTCATCCTGGCTCACTATCTCCACTGTAGTTCAAAACAAAGGTTGCTTGGATGAAGCCAGGGTATGAAAATATTCCCTCTTCTAAGCACAGAACTTGCTTTTATTTTGATAGGGATTAATTATTGTCCCAAGACTTGATATCAGAGAATCTTTCATTTTCAGTCAAGTACGGTACACCATGACTAGACAATTTTCCTTCAATAGAATCATAAAACATATTTTTTTTCTCAGTTCAAAAATATATTGTGCCATTTTTGTGCTCTCAAAACTTACCTGTGGATGGAAATGTAAATACACCGAGAAGTGGATTGAGACACTGACTAAGCCATAGTAACAGTTATATCGTACCCCTTATCCTATTCTGCAATGCATCCTTGCAAAGCTTCGTAGCGATGTATTATATTGAGCACATGTATTCATTCAACGTGTTGTATGTCATTCCAAATTCAAGTTTATTATATAAAAGGATCATTCGAACGTTTACCATTGCATTGTATCAATCGCATTTGAATGTTCCCACAACTCCGAGAGTCACTGACTGAAAATTTTCAAATACGAATGTATCAATATAATTTTCATAGTATGGTGGGAAGTGGTTAGATTATCACAGTTAAATAGTATCTGTGTTTAAATCCCAGTTCAGGTCCTCCTGTGCGGAGTTAACCGCATGCTGTGTGGGTTTCCACGCAGATTCCAAAGATACTCATGTCAGGTATAATTCGTTTTTTTGTAAAAACTGCATCTCAGACAGAGATGCAAAAACAGAATATCTTGTGAAGAAGCAGCAACTCTAAAGTAGGGATTACATAACAAAAATATTCTTGCCCAGAATTTCTTAAAATGGTAGAGCCCGGACGCAATGCAGATTCAAAGACCAAACATAAGCAACTCTTTATTGTCATATGCCACTCCGGAATTTATAACAATCATCACTTCAGTTCACTCAAAATAAATGTGCTTAAAGATTGTTTTTTTTTTCTTTTTTAATCTTCCCCCAAGATAAGACATTCATTCATGAGAGCTTGTTTTGGCAAAGCAGTGACTGTGAAAATCACCAGCGGGGCCTGCATTTGATGTTTCTTGAAAGCACAACGTTGCCATGCACGTGTGGGTGTTAATAGTCCGTCCGTTCTCTTTGGATGGAAAGCATTGCCGGTATGTATGCTAACTGCATCGTTAGGCGTGTAGTACAACATCGTCTTGAGCGCTGCACATCAAACGGGATATGTGGGCTACATCAGCGTGTGTTGCCAATACTGCAATGGGCTGGGGGGTGCCTTAAGATCATCTATTAGCAGAGAAATCGAAAGTGAGATGACTCACACACGGCAGCGATGTGAATTACCAAAAAAAGCTCAGGCTTTCATCATTAAAGTCCAGCACTCTTCTCTTCCGCAGACATACGTTATTATGTATAAGTATATGGCTGACTGCATTCAAAATAAGGAAACCACAAAAAAAAAAAAAAAAAAATGTTATTCAGTAAATCAAAAAGTGTACAGCTTCAAACAGTTTCCTCCCCGGTTCAGTAATACTTTCTAGTCCATCACGCTTGATGAATGATCTTAAATCAGAGGTTGTTAGGCTTTTGGAACAAAATGTAAGGACTGCTTGACCCCGCCCCCCAGTCTGTGTTTCGGTCCTGGTTCGATATTAAAAAGGTGGATTATGGACTGTCTTCCTGTTCAGAGTTCATCCCTGCAGGAAACAGAAGTGGTTAACGTTAGTGAAGGCGAAAAAAAAAAAGGCAAGCCAAAATAAATCTCTTTGAAAATTAGCTACCTATATAAAAATGTCAATACTGTACAAATAAAATCGAACTTGCAGTGTTGTCTACCTCTCACAGAGCAGAAGATCAAATAAAAAATAGTTGCGACGTTCCAGATTATTATTCACGGGGTCATGCTCACTAAGGCCAAATAGAAGCCTTCACAGTGTTGTTGCTTTTTCAAGTTTTGTTAGTCGAGCCAGTTGGAGCCACCCACCGAGAGTTTAAAAAAGTAAATAAAAATAAGGAAGGAAACGTGCAGCTACTTGGCATGGTATGGAAAAAGCAAAATATGTCAGCAAGCAGCAAAATGCAGCCTCTTGTGATCCGTTGCCTGCTCCAAGCCACGCCCATTTCACCTTTTCCGCTGTGAGAAGGAGAGGTCGGGAGGAGGGTGCAGGGAGAAGGGAGTCACTTCCACCTGGACCACTGCTTGTCTTTGTCCGTTAAAGGCACATATATCACCCCCATCAGGGCCTTCATTTTGGTGCTGCCATCCTCCATCTTGTCGTATTGCTGCAGCATCTGGTTCCCCCCTGCCGGGCCCACGGGCAGAATGAGACGACCGCCGGGCTTCAACTGGTCCAGGAGCTGTGACGGCAATAGAAAACAGTTTCAGCGGAGCCTCTCAAGTCCCATGAGGTGACACCGGTCGCAACTTGTCGAAGATTTTCATGAATAATGCCACACAAAACTTTGCAAATCAGGTTGATTGATGACTCAAAGTGTTCCAGTTTGACCCTAGAATGGACTTTTTGCATTCCATGATTTTCCATGGGAAAATGTCTAGAAATCCCCAAAGCTCACTCAACCACCATCCAGACCCAGACACGATTGTGCTGGACCTTGGAGGTTTCCCACTGTCCTTAAGATTTCCAACTCAGACTCACAGCTTGGGGGACTGTTGATGCTGCTGCTCCAACATGGATGGCGTCATAAGGCGCCTCGTCTGAGTAGCCATTTCGTCCGTCTCCAACTGAAAACACGGATGGGACCATTTATATCAGGACCGTTTTATACTATTTAGACAGTACAAGTACCCCTAATATTGGCAGCGAGTGCGCTACGGCACCTCGTCCATTTGCCCTAACGGCACTCTGCCACGTGGGTGTTAAATGAACGAGAAACGTCTGACAAAACGACTTACCTTTTAGCATAACTCTTCCCGACGTGATCAAACTGGGGTCATCTTTCTTCACGTTGTTTATCGCGTCGTCTACCAGCTCTTTGATGTGGTCAATGCCTACCACTTTGCCTTCAGGGCCTACCTGTAAAAGACAGAACGGGATGCTGCACATGCTTGACACAATGACAAGGCTACAATTGCATTGCGATGCACCCAAAGAGAGCTCTGACGCGCCACTTGTGACTCACCATTCGTGCAAAGCAAACGGACAGGATTCCACTGCCGGAGCCCACGTCCAGGGCTTTGGCACCCTCGTACAGCTGGTCGTGTAGAAGCTCCAGGGCATACGCGTGCTGAGTGGCCACGTGGAGAAAGAAAAGAGTGAACTTGTCATTCAAATGCTCATGTTGTGACTCTAATGGGTGTTTGACTAAATTCCCTTCATCAAGTATGGTGAAAACATATGGATTCAAAGGACTTGTCACCTATGACACACAGTTAAAGACGGCTAAGGTCAATCCAGGCGCAAAAAAAACCCCAATCTGGATAATTAAACAAAAGTCAACATTTCCTATTAATGTTATCGCTGGATAGGTGATTGTGTTGTCAATACACCCACATTTGTCTGATTGACAGAGTGCTGAGTGCAGGCACAGCTGATTGAGTGAATTCATACCATATGTGGGGCGCTGATGGTTGCTTGGAAGCCTTTTGGTTAAAAAGAGATGGATTTGGTTAGTGTAGTTAGGTCATTGATTAGAATTTCAGAAGACTGCTGTATACCAGAAGACTTACCTATTGACTGTGGTGAGTCCATGTAAGGGTTACACCTAGAGAAATGAGCCCGGTCTGTCGCCAGCATGACTTCGTAGACCTTGTCGGATTTAATAATGCCATTTTCTGCAGATGCAAAATGGCAAAAACACATTACATCGCATTCAAGCAGATGGTTGCCAGCCAATCATTGAGCTCATAGAGAGGAAATAACTTTCACTCGCATTCACATTGATGATAGATTCTGAGACATCAATTAACCTAAAAGGCATTTTTTTAATGTGTGTGTGTGTGTG
>NW_017805983.1:330516-387817 GCF_001891065.2 Hippocampus comes | reverse complement strand
CACATTACATCGCATTCAAGCAGATGGTTGCCAGCCAATCATTGAGCTCATAGAGAGGAAATAACTTTCACTCGCATTCACATTGATGATAGATTCTGAGACATCAATTAACCTAAAAGGCATTTTTTTAATGTGTGTGTGTGTGTGGGGGGGGGGCACCAGAGTACGGGGGTGGAGAACATTCAAACTCCACAAAAGAAGGTCTCCACTGAGATTCAAAGGCAAACCCACTAACCACAACCCGTACGGAGTGCTGACATTCTGTGCAAGTCATGCAAATTAAAGGCTAAATTTAGATGCCTTTATGTAAATTGGGCTGGTACTACAACATGCCACATTAGGTGCATGGCCTCAATCTAATGAACTGTGATACAACAGCGTTAGTAGCGGGCTTCCACTGCAAAAACGATGGTGAGCTCCATAGATTTGTGATTCCGGTGTAATTTGCGTACTACAAAGTAGATAATTAAAAACTGAATACCTATTAGACCATCCCAGGATATCACACTTATATTTCAGGCAGATGACATCCCAGGAGCCGGTAACATATTGACAGCAGAAACTGTTAAGCCACCTGACCTTTCGACCACAAGAGTGTAATGCGTCGCCATGCGTAAGGTCAATGCAGCTCTTGGATTGGCCATCACAAGACAGGGTGTGGGTACATTAAGCCTATCGGGAACCGCGAGAGAAATTTGATGCAAAAATACCCATCCATCCACTTTTTTTACCACTTGTCCTCATTAAGGTCACAGCTGAGCTGGAGCCCATGTGACCAGCGATTGGGTGGAGACCAGTCCAGGGTGTACAACGCATTTTGCTCCAAGTCAGTTTGGAAAGTCTCTATCTATGTCATCCTAAAGCTTGCTGATGAGCTGATCATTTGAATCGGGTGTTTTGGAGGAGGGACAAATCTAAATCAGGCTGGATAGGGGCTCTCGAGTACCAGATTTGGGTAGCCCTGCAATACAGGCTACAGAAGCACATACTGTACAACAGTTCAGCTGTCCGTGTCATTCAGGAAGGAATCAAGTGGATACTACATTGATAGCATCAGTGAATGTGGGCAGGGTGCCTGTCTGGCTCTGCTATCGTTGCTTCCTCCAACGTCCCCAAATGACGCACATGAAGCTAACGAGCTAAGCTATTCAAACGAAAGACGTTTGATGACCTTGAATGGGCATTTTTGTGTGTCTCTATGTGCCGTCCACCACGGACGCGTGCTGACGTAAGACGACGGGAGCGTGGTTTGTTGGAAAGGAGTAGAGAGAGGCAACTACAGTACAACATGACACTTAGCTTAGCAACCAGCTAGCCCCAACTCTTGAGCGCAATCTCCAAATCTAAAGCGGTTGCAGGCAACACTCGTGTTTGCCTCACGTCGCTGCTGCTGTTCCGAGCATGCAGACTTACTGCGCAGGTTGTTGACGAGTTCTGCGTGGCTTGCTCCTCCTGATTTCCACGCCATTATTAGGCAGACTTTGCGGACTAGGTAGACAGCAGCCGTCAGTGCCGCGCCTGCGCCAAGTGTTTTGCCGAGGAAGCTGGCAACCTGCAAAGCAGACGGAGCAGAGGATACGTCACCAGACATCCACGGTGAATTTACAGCGGGGTGGCTCGTCTTTGACGCAGTCTCACGCAGAGTGATATCGTTTCATGAGATTTAATGATTGCTTTATATGCCTCTTCAACGATGGTATTTCCACATCGCACACTCGTTGGATTATCAGATTTATAGTTGTAGTGGCGACTGTGACCGGTAGGAGGGGTGCTACCTATATTCGCCTGGACTTAAGCTTGTCCTAATAGCGTTCCCGTAGCGTCGCGTTGACTGGAGCGGTTGGTTGTTCGGCGTTGGAAGCTAAAGCTAGCTTCAATATATGTACATTTAAGCAAACGAAAACAAACAATTCTGCTCTCATGGAAAGTATTAATGCGAAATACGTGTCTCAGAAAATTAGTAAAGTCAGATGGCGGCCGGTATCGCTTTCATCTCTGCAGCAGCCCGAAATCTTTGCGACTGGATCTTGGGATAACGAGGTTAGTCGTTCATTTATGATAACGTGAGTGATTTTTTTTTTATGGTCTCATGCCGAGCCACGATCTAGATGCGATTTGTGTGTGTCAGAGCTGTGTAATGAAAACGTGCATTTTCGTATTATCGTATTTGCATTAGCGTCACTCAGCTGTTTTTATTCGATAACTCAAGTTCTGTCCCTTTACAGGACAACACTGTTTCAATTTGGACGATTGGAAATAATGGAATTTCTTCTTTGGAAGAAGGATTCGATGGGGACCCAAAGCCGCTGTGTGAGCATAAGCATGCGGGAGATGTTCTCGATCTTCAAGTAAGTCGATCATTCACCATTATGTTAAAAACCGCCATATGCACAGTATGTATTGATGGATCATGATTCGGGATCGCCATCAGTACCAATACAGTACTGTACGTCTGGACAGTAACTTAAACTTGCTAGTATGTATATTTGAGTGAAACTTGGGTCAGGTTCAAGAAATGTGTGTGTTTCCTGGAATCATCAAGAATCAGTATTTGGTATCAGCGGGTATTCAAATGGAAGTATTTGTGCTTGTACACGGTCTTCGGAAAAGTGGTCTCTGCCTCTCTCATCATGATTGCGTATTCCTGTCTGAAGAAGCTGAATAAGCAGTAAGTCATGTCTGATTTGAAATGTATTCTTATTGCACTGGAGTTTGCAAATATTTTAACACGGACTGCTTTCATTTCATTTTCCCTACAGTTTCTGGACCAAGAGAAAGTCATAACAGCATCATCAACCGGAGGCGTGACCATTCTCCGCTACAACAATAACAATCAGGTACATCAAATATTATTTATGTGTTCTGACTGATTTTGCACCATGTGGTTAGGGACGGTAGAGCGAAACGGGGGATTTAATCTGTCATACAAGTAAAAAATAATAATAAATTAACACTGTTTACATTAAAACAGCAAATGCCATCTGACTTAATTTGAATTAAGGTCTCACTTGGCGACAACAAACTGCAAAGGGTGATTTGTTTTTTTTTGGTTGACTCCAGGCACTCTCCGTCTCACATCAGTGGGCAAAAGCGCATCATTACCCTTGTGACAATGCCCCGTGTACTAGTGTGGTGTGCAGCAGCCCTGAGATTGTTAGCGTTGGTGAAGACGGCAGGATTATTGTCTACAGAGCTGACCAGGGAGGAATCATTCGAACCATAGGTTAGCTCTAGAATACGGTTTCTGCTCTGCATGCATCGGTTCAAGTTTTAGATTGGGATAGAGCTCATGCAAAAAAAAAAAAACATTTTACAGAGAATGCAGATAGCAGTACAATCCATGCTGTGACTTACCTGAGAACAACTGAGATCCTGACGGTGAATTCCATCGGCCAACTCAAGATTTGGGATTTCAGGCAACAGAGCAACTCCCCATCGCAGATTCTTTCTCTGTAAGATCTCACAAGTCACAAAAGCTGCATCACTTTATCCTCCAATGACGGAAACTAATCCAACGTTGTCATTTCAGCTCAGGTGATCGTGCCCCCCTGCACTGTGTGGACCGACATCCAAACCAGCAGCACATCGTGGCCACGGGAGGCCAGGATGGGATGCTCTGTGTTTGGGATGTGAGGCAAAGAAACACACCTTTCTCACTCATGGAGGCGCACTCTGCTGAAAGTAGCATTTTCACGATGAAATAGTTTTTTTTTTTTTTTTGACTTGTTGCAGACACTTTCAAATTTATACATGATGTTACTGTGTTTCTGCAGTGTGGGAAGTTCACTTCCACCCAATGAATCCAGATCATCTGTTCACATGCTCAGAGGACGGATCACTGCTGCACTGGGAGATATCTTCACCTTCAGACATGCCGTCCTTCCTGCAAGGCAAGTCTGATAAACATTGAAGACAGTCTGTTTTATTCTTCCTTGGCCGTAAAACTTCTGTCACGCCAGCTCGACTCATGCTGCCACATAATTAAGTTTAGAAAACAAAAAGAGGATGATCAAACCGAGGTTTTTAGTCTATACTGAGTGGTGTTTTTAATTGGTTTTGCCAGGTGGTAGAAACAACAGCATGGTGTCCCGCAGTGCGATGGCTCCCGCTGGAGGCAACCAGTCCCTCATCAACGCGTGGCTCAGCGGAGACTCAAGTAAAGGTCGTCTGGAGACAACTCACATGCTGCCCAGCCAAACGCTGTCCGTAAACAGTTTGGATGTACTTGGACAGTGTCTCGTGTGCGGTACTGATGGAGAGGCTATATTTGTTAACAGACAGATCCCAGTTTGAACGCTTTGCAAATGTTTTTTTTTTTTTTGCAGGCTCAGTTCCAGTCATACATACTGAGTTCATTTGCAATGCATATTAATGTCCGTAATTGATCAAGTCTTTGTGTGTATCAATCCCAGCCAAATATTTTACATCTTTTTTTGTATAAATGTCAATTTAATAATTTTGGAAATAAATTAATAAATAAGCTTTGTGTGATGATTTTTTTTGCTTGTAATTGGCTGGAGATCAGTCCAATGGGCATCATTTCAGTCTACTTTTTTTGTTTGCTTAGGATTTGAATCAGTACTTCTACTTTTACCAAATATTTTTGACCCAGGTATCAGTACTTCTTACGTTCAAAGTGTGATTACTTTTGCCACCTCTGGTTAGTCCTAACGGTGTAACTATGAAAAGTGCCAAAATATGCGAAAACAACCTGCATCCGGGTATTTGGAAGGACTGTGTGAAATTCTTGCCAATTACTTCCGGCCAAGACTTACAAAATAAAAAAGTTTGCAACGAATGGACTGAGTACGTGAGCTGAAATTGAGTTGCTTCATTTTAAAAAACTGAATAATTTTTACGGACTATAAGAAGAAACATTGGTTGTGTCACATTCTGAACTAGTTGCTCCGTTTTCATTTGCCTTCATTTCTTTTAATTCAACGATAACTGGAAGTGTTCTGTGATTTTTTGTCTAACTTGTTCTCCCTACTTGTCATTCAGCTATCCCAGGAATTCAACACCACAAGATATCAGCTAGGTTCGCCACAATAAGGACATTTTGTTCAAATCGTATTACTCGTTAGCGTTACAGGATCGTAAGCGGGCAACAATTAAACGCGAGTTGGGAAAAGCGCACTTATGTACTTACACTGGTGAGTTGTCAAACGCGGCAATTGGTGCTGTTGGGAGCTAACATGCTAAGTATTCCTCAAGCCGTTGTTGCTGCGTTAGCTTAGCATCAACACACACATAGGCCGCGATGCTAGGGGTACTTGTTTGTCCGCTTAACTAAGTAGTTTTACAGATGTTGTTGTACGATGTGTTCGACGGAGGGCTCGCCGCGTGTATTCTTCAGTTGGTTCATACGCTTTTAATGCCAGCTCATGCGCGTAGTGGCACTTAACTTGAATTACCAATGACGCCAACACGGGTCTTGTTTCGTGATAGACATCGTGCCAACTTTTCGACTGAAACAGCATTTCATTGACACATTGATCGAACGTTATTGCCCATCTCATTCACGATGTTTATGTCTTCTCTTCATCCCCTTTGTCCAACCTATTGGACCACTTGACAGATGCTCTGAATGCCTCATGACGGACAGTGCACCCATGTCAGCAAAATCCAAACGTGAAATTGGTCTTTAAAAAGACCCCCTGCCTCCAAGAACCTTGGCTGCGTCCTTGACCTGTGTCACATCCTCTTCACCCCCCTCATCGTGTTTGTACATGCTCTTACATGAAGAGAGGAGAGAAACCAGAGGGCTACAGGCAGATGCGACCCAAAACGTTCCCCGCCAGCAACTACAGTGGCAACAGCCAACATATGCTGAAGGAAATCCGGAACAGTCTGCGAAACCTGTCAAAGCCTTCCGACCCACCCAAAGTGGACTTTAGTGGGAAAATGCTCCCAGAGGACTTAAGGCAACAGGGGCGCTGCTATAACCCCAAGAACCCTCACCATAAGGCCTTGCAGGAGATCCGCGAGTCCCTGATGCCTTTTGCCAATGAGGCCAGCACTTCAGTGGAGCTCAACAAACACATGTCGATGGAGCCTCCATTTGCTGGGTTTGAGGAGGTATGAGCAACGTGTTTGTATTCAGTCAATAAAAAAAGATTGTCACATTCTGCACATAACTCAGCGATTCATAATCACGAGGTGCATCTTGTTTCTGGAATAGCTATCTGAAAAATGTCCATAATGCCAAGTGAAATGCCAAGTATGAGATGAATTTGATGAAAGAAAAAGTTTAATAGTTTGAGAAAATTCACAGTTTATGTCTTGATGCCACCAAGTATTTTGCTTTTAGTTTCATCAGTTCAATTGTATTAGTTGTTGATATTTACATTAGATTTTTGATCATAAATAAATAATAGGAATTTGAGAAGATGGCAATTTTTTTTTTTTTTTTAACTGCACTGTACATACATATTCATCTTGTCATATACTTGTGCAGACTACTGCTCGCAGTGTGGGGACAGCTGTGGAATACATGACGAAGGTGACCTACCAGGACTCGATGAGGGAACAGATGGTTCCCGCCAGTCCAAGCACTGCATTCCTCAAAGCCCCAGGTAGGTGAACGGCCAATTGAGACGAGCAGTACCCCACCCTTCCCTGCCATTTCAAAAATGTGTTATGTTAAGAATGTGTAGAAATGTAATTCTTAGTTCACATTGTTTGCATTTTACCTACTCCTCTGACCCGCCATTCCGAGCTAGCCTTTATTGAAGTGGAAAAAAAAATTATCGGTGTCACAGCATCAGTGTATTCTGTTCTCCTTCAATGTATTTAGTTTTCAGCTCATGCGTTGTCTGCAGGCGCTACTCACATTCAGCAGTCCCTCCTGAGAAGGCCCAGCTGGAAAGGCTCGAAAGAGTCCCTGGCTCCTCGCCATGCCATGATGTACCGCTCAGACAGTCCGGGGCCCCCTCCTGCCTTCCCGCAGTGTCACCCTGGCAACAGCCAGAGGGTCAATCCGCCCCTGCCACCCCAAGTGCGCAGCGTCACACCTCCTCCGAACCGCGGGCCGATGCCTCCGGCGTCTTCCTGGGACAGCAACCCGTCGACCAAGCGCTACTCTGGAAACATGGATCTTGTGCCTCGCATCTCGCCGGTGCCTCAGGGGGCCTGGGCTGACAGCTATCCGACCGCATCACCTCAGAACCAGCGTGGCATCAGCCCAGTGCCTGTGGGCCACCAGCCCATCATCATGCAAAGCTCGGCAGGAACAAAGTTCACCTTCCCGTCAGGCTGGTCTCAGAATGGCTCACCTCAGGCAGACTACATGGCAGGAGGCAGCAGGCAGCCTCCTCCCCCCTACCCGCTCAACCAGAGCAGTCGTCACAGTCCCACAGACCAGCAGATGCAGGCCGGGGGGCCCGCTTCATCACCGTCGTACGCTAATGGCGGGAACATCCCTCAATCCATGATGGTTCCCAATCGGAACAGCCACAACCTTGATGTGTACAACATAGGGCACCCCCATTCTTGGTCCCAAAGCTCCCTCGCCCCCAACATGCCCACGTCTTCATCAGGCAGTAGCAGCAACCAAGATCCGTCTCCATCGTGGCAGCATAACGTGCTCGTGCGCTCCAATTCCTTCAACAGCAGAGCACCCCATCCCGCCAGCTCGCAACCGTCTGCCACCACGGTCACCGCCATCACGCAAGCTCCCATCCTGCAGCCCGTTAAAAGCATGCGAGTCCAGAAACCCGAACTGCACACCGCCGTCGCCCCCACGCACCCTCCGTGGATGCAACAGGCCGCTCCCGCCGCCCCCGCTTACCCGGAGCCTTCGGCTGCCGTTCCTCAGATTCCCGTCGCGGCAGAGGTCCCCAGCTACCAGGGCCCCCCGCCGCCTTACCCCAAGCACCTCCTCCAACAACAAGCTGCACCGTCACCCCCGGCGTATGAGCAAGGAGCAGGTAAGCACGGCGCAAGCAGGGAGGAACCCGCGGAAGACGAAAGCGCTTTGGGGGACAGCGGCACGCGAGAGAAGGCAGCAGAAAGTGCGGAAAGCAACGCGGCCACGGAAAAGGAGAAGAAGCAGATCACGACGTCGCCCGTTCCCCTGCGCCGCAACAAGAAGGACGAAGAACGGAGGGGGGAGTCGGGCCGGGTGGCTTTGTACTCCCCGCAGGCCTTTAAGTTCTTCATGGAGCAACATGTGGAGAACATCCTGAAGAACCATCAACAGCGTATCCGCAGGAGGAAACAGCTGGAGAGCGAGATGCAGAGGGTGAGACATCGAACCCCGAGACACAACCAGTTCGCTTAAAATGAGTCATCTTTCCTGATGCAATTCAACACTTTGCAGTCTTTGACTACTTTTTTGCTTCCTGTATGGTCTTTTTCACGCTGCTCTGTTTTTCTCGGCTCTTCTTTCTCTCCCTTTCTCTCCTTGCTGTCACGAACAGCTGAGCTGAGAGGTAAAAGTATCTGATTGTGATGGACACGAACACCCACCGCTCTCACAGAGGCATGATTGTTTGGCATGCCCTTTCGTGTCTTCCGTTTTTTTTTTTACTCCTCATGACATTGCATTTTTGAATTGAAATACAGTGAACCCCCGTTAAACGCGGGGATATGTTGCAGACCCATCCGCAAGAGGTGAAAATCCAAAGCTTCTCCCACACACTTTGAAAACATTTCAACTCTTTTAAAAGTATTTCGCAGCATCTCACTCCCACTCGCTGGCTGATCTGTCTCAAGTCCATTGCCAATGATGAACTACAATTTGGCGAGGGAACACTGTATTGCTGAGTGTGTTTTGTTGGCTTATTTTGGGGGGTGGAGGGGACATTTCTAACCAGGTCTGCATGTAAGTTCCTGTGTGCTTACTGTGGCTGCTTGCTGACCCGTGACCGTTGGCTGTTTAGGTGGGCTTGTCGTCAGATGCCCAGGAGCAGATGCGCATGATGCTCTGCCAGAAGGAGTCCAACTACATTCGGCTAAAGCGGGCCAAGATGGACAAGTGCATGTTCAAACGAATCAAGACCCTGGGCATCGGCGCCTTCGGCGAAGTATGCTTGGCCATGAAAGAGGACACGGAAGCCCTGTACGCCATGAAGACCTTGCGCAAGAAGGACGTGCTGCTCAGGAACCAGGTGGCTCACGTCAAGGCCGAGAGGGACATCCTGGCCGAGGCCGACAACGAGTGGGTGGTGCGTCTCTACTATTCTTTCCAGGATCGGGACAACCTCTACTTTGTCATGGAGTACATCCCCGGGGGGGACATGATGAGTCTTCTCATCCGGCTCGGCATCTTCAAGGAGGAGCTGGCTCAGTTCTACATCGCCGAGCTCACCTGCGCTGTGGAAAGCGTCCACAAAATGGGCTTCATCCACCGCGACATCAAGCCCGACAACATCCTCATTGACCGAGACGGACACATTAAGCTCACAGACTTTGGCCTCTGCACCGGATTCCGCTGGACTCATGACTCCAAGTATTACCAGAGTGGTGAGTGTAACTCTTCATCTAAAATAGAAGTGCTGTGTCAATCTAGTGCTGCGATTGTGAGGGTGTTGACGAAAAGAATGTCCGTGAGCAAACCACACCTACAATGTCAGTGCACGTTTCCCCTTTTGGGTGCACTGACTCCCATTTTGATTGGATCGATTCTGAGCACAGCCACGTCTCCGGTGGAGAGAACATGATCTCAAAACATCTTTACTTGCCCTCCTTAAAAGATTTCGTTCTCACTTGAGTCGCTCAGGCGGAAGGCCACATTATCGGTGGGAAGAATGTAACGCAGAAAGCTTGGCGTCGTGGCACAGCACAACATTTTGTGTGCATTTCATTGCGTGGACTTGGGTCATGCTTGTGTTTGGTTTGCAGGGGACCACGTGAGGCAGGACAGCATGGACTTCAGTAAGGAATGGGAGGACCCGGCCAACTGCCGCTGCACGGACCGGCTCAAGCCTCTGGAGAGGAGAAAGGCTCGGCAACACCAGCGCTGCTTGGCCCACTCGCTGGTGGGGACGCCCAATTACATTGCGCCCGAAGTTCTACTCAGGACAGGTGACTGCTCCGTTGTGGGTGGGCCTGACTTTGCTTGGCATGCCGAAATTACAAGTTTCACTGTTGTGTTTTCTTCAGTTCATTTTCTATTGCAGTCTGATTGTCAAATGTTTGCACTGTTCTACGTAGGATACACCCAGCTGTGCGATTGGTGGAGCGTGGGTGTCATTTTGTACGAAATGGTAGTCGGACAGCCTCCCTTCTTAGCGACCACGCCCCTGGAGACACAGCTCAAGGTATGTGGAGCATAAGTGGACAGGATACATTTTTGTGACCGACAGAACGAGATGCCCCCGGTGGTCCAGCATGTCATCATGTCCGCGCAGGTGATTAACTGGAAGACCACCCTGCACATCCCCCCGCCCGCCAAGCTCAGCCCGGAGGCGTCGGACCTCATCGTGAAGCTGTGCCGCGGCCCCGAGGACCGCCTCGGCAGGAACGGCGCAGACGAAATCAAAGCTCACCCTTTCTTCAAGACCATCGACTTCTCCAGCGACTTGCGGCAGCAGACGGCGCCGTACGTCCCCACCATCGCCCACTCCACCGACACATCCAACTTCGACCCCGTAGACCCCGAGAAGCGGTGGAGCGGCGACAGCGACGGCAAGGACGACCTCGGCGACACGGGCTGCTGGTTCCGCAACGGCAAGCATCCCGAGCACGCCTTTTACGAGTTCACCTTCCGCCGCTTTTTCGACGACAACGGCCACCCGTACAGCTGCCCCAAGCCCATCGCGTACGAGGGCCTCACCGAGGACGAGGCGGACTCCGAGGGCCCCGAGGGGGAGGCGCCCGATGGCCCGCCGGCCCAGGGCCGAGATCTTGTCTATGTGTAGCGTTCCCGGACCTCATAGTGACACTTGGTGTTTGGCATGTGCTGTGGTAGGACTGTGTGTACGTGAAATAGGAACTGCTCACGTCAAATTGGAAGATGAGCGAAAGCTTTTCCAAGTGGAATCGTGCCTGTCAGCCAGATAAGTCAGTCATCAGCTGCTTGCTGTACACCCATACGACCTAATTTGGCATCAACTGCCCTCAATCTATTTTTTTCATTGGCTCCTCAAGTGCTTAATTTATTGAAGAACTCACAACTGACGATGTTCACATTTAGTATGGGGACTTTAATTGAATCTTTATTAACTTATATTTTGACTGTTGCAACAGGGACCTTCACGACGTGACTGGTACATAATTAAAGTATCGATTGCTCCATTTATTCATTGCGGTGCCCCCACCCCCACCAAATACACAGTTAATTATCAGACTGGTATTAAATGTGTATGTAGAAGTTGACCATTGATTGAACTTCAGTAGCTTTTTGTTATTTTTCTAATTTATACCCATATTTATAAATGAAGTTGTACACAGATTATGTAAATATTTCTTTACTCTGTCACTGATTTTTTTTCTCTCCCTAAGGGCAGGCCCTCTTCAATGTCCACTGCTGCTGCCTTTTACTCATTAGTGTTGATAGTTCTTCCTTTTATGCTCATCTCCTCCAAACCACTAAATACAAACGTTTAGTCTTTAGACACTTAAACACTTATTTTTTTTCAAATCTTGTCAAAGAAACATAGCAGTTTACTGAGTCAAGTGGATTGATGATTCCATAACCTCCCTCTGTACATTCTGTGCTTAGCAAGGAATTCTGAATGTAGTTTTTAGACTTAATGGTGTCCCCTTGGCCTTCTGCACTGGCATGTTACCACACAAGAATGACAATTGTATTGTGTGTGTGCACTGTTGCTCGAGAGGTTTTGTGTTGGGGAAGCAGGTGATCAATAAAGAATGTCAAGAATGAAATGTTTCACACATACAAACAGACCGCCTTGGATTTAGTGGTACTGTATGTCAAAAACCGACATTTCCAGACACATAAATTTACACAGTCCTTTCCAAGTTGTTCTAATAGGAATAACAATTTACTGTAGACTAATGAGTTAATTTCACACACTACCTGTACGGCAGTGCCGTGCATTTTACGGCACGCGGGCTCTTTCTGGCCCACGAAGAGCTGCTTGGAATTAAGAAAATAAAAGCTACAGTACTTCCCAACTTTTTGATAATGCGTGTTGGGTCGCGGCTCGGCTCTTATGGGACTGTGAAAAGTGTTTTGGAATTAAGAAAATAAAGCCTGCTTTCAAATGTGTGCAACGTGCGTGGACTAAAGCAGCATTACTTTTACTTTGAAGCTTGTTGACGGCGTGCTGGCGTCGTTTACGCACAGGTGCTCTGGCAGAATCGCCGTGATTAGCAGCAAGTCACGGTAATGGTGACCCTCCAAAATGCTCGCCCATGCCCCCCCAAAAAAACTCAAAGATAGACGCGGAAGGCCGTAGTTTTCATAAAATACGGACTGTTCAATATTTACTGAAGTCAGGCGTAAACCCGTGTGTTTAGTTTGTGGTGAGCTGGTCGCCGTCTTGAAGACGATAACGTGAGTCGGCCTGACGAGACGAAGCAAGCGGAAAAATCCATACATTTGACTGAGGCTGGGAGAACGCAGCTTTCGATCATTTGCTAGCGAAGCTCCAAACACAACAAGGCTATTTTACCAAGCTACACGGAGGCCGGGAAGGAGCAACCAGGACCAGCTTTGGATAGTCCACAGCATCGCTCAGAACACTAAACCATTCTCGGAGGGGAATTCGTTCAAGAGTGCTTGGTGGACCCCACGGCGCTAATATGTCCGGAGCAACAACATCCGGATCAACTCCAGGTACAGACCCTCTCTTACTGATGATCATCTGTCATGTGTAATTCACATCTCCACCTTCAACCTGCTTCGATGCACTTGAGTAGAAGAAGCTCAACAGAGGCTAGATTTATCTCACTGAACAAGAAAAAAACAAAACACTGAAACATGCTTGCTTGGATTTTTTTTCTGCATTGTTTGGCAGTTGGGACAATAAAATGTTGTGAGTTATGTTACATTATTGCTGGCATACAAAGACATTGTGGTTTTATGGAAAGTTATAATCAGAAAGTGTGGTAGTGTGCATGTTACTGTCAAAGACTTATTAATTTTGTGCAATTGTTTTGCGTAATTTCACCGAATATTTTTATTTTTTAATTTTTTGGGGGTAAAACAGCACTCTCATGATCTAACAATAACATATACTCATCAGCTTCTGTCAACAATATCATATCATGTACGTATTTCAACGTAGGAATGAAATCAATTACCAGAGTAGATTTCCAACTTTTGGCCCAGCCCTCCACAATGTTTTCTGCTCCTCATTTGGCCCCCAGGGAAAATTAATTGCCCACCCCTGATGTACAGTATGTCAGTGTACAGGCAGTGTTTGTGGTAGCTTGCGCCAATGTAGTACCGTATTTGACGAAAAAGCTTTGTTTGCAACTTGTACTACTGAAACGACCAAGATTCTACAAGATTATGCCAATATCCTGCCTGATAGAAAAGTAGTGCTTTGACACCATCTTGTGGCATTTTGGTGACTAGGAACAAAATTGAAATGAGAAGAGGTGCTTTGTTCGACAGGCCATAGCCATAGCTTAATAGAAATTGGCATTTTTGCGCCGAGGCCTAGAAACCATTACTTTTCCGCAATCTTGGTGTCGAGGAACTATGTTGAAATGATCTGAAATGTTTCTTTAAATTATGAATCTTTCATTCGAATTTTTCAAGGTGTGATTAATCTCTTTTCTTGAGGCATGAAACTACACAAAACATGCTATTAAAGACAAACAAGTTAACTTAAACAAGCTTATTTTTAATGGATCTGCAAAACTGTTTGAATTTCCAAAGAGAACTTGTGAACTTCCCGCCCAAAGTTACCCAGTGGCATACCTTACATAATGTTACAGAAACGTTTCCAACCCAAAGAAATCTGCATGCAGGAAAAAAAAAAACAGAGTAACCCAAATTGGGAAGAGAAAACCACCAACAACAACAAAAAAAAAAAACAAAACAGTCAAATAAATCATGAAGGTAAAAATGAGACATTGATAAAGAGGACATATAATGCCGTTCTCTTGGCTGAAGGAGAATTCAAACGCTTCTGCATCAGCTTGACCCGGCTGGGAAGCGCAAACTGAAAAAAACGATTTAGTAAAGTAATTTCATTGGGTGGATGTGGCTCCGCCCATGACACAGCCCCGCCCCTGTCTTCCATATAAGGCACAGGACAAAAGAAACCCCGCATTACAAAAGGAGCTCGCCACACCTCTGTCACTTGGTAACAAATTGTAATTGAGCAAACACTTCTGGGGAGATGAGTGTCCAAAGAGGTTGAGGGGACATCAAGGTCGCTGTGGGGGGGAAAAGGTATTTGGGGGTGGGGGTTGATAGGGGCCGAGCTCAATCAAAAGGAAATTTTACAAATATGAGCTTGTCTTTTTTTTTTTTTTTTTTTTAAGGCGTAGAAAAAAAAGTAGTGTTTCCGGTAACCCGACCGAGAATTTCTACATCGAAAAAAAACTTTACGGTCGGCATTTTTTTTCAAACAACCCTCTATATTTTTGTGTAGAGGGTTTACATCCGTGCAAACACTCGCGATATTCACGTTGAGCGCGTGCGTTGTTTGCCCTGTCGTCTGTCAACAACATTGAAACATGGCGGCGGCCGCGATCTCCGACGACAGTTTAAACCGCGTTTTCTGTGTTACAGTCGCATGCTCGCACCGTAATGTTAAGAAAATAGCATCCATTGATGTATCGAAAAAATTCAGCAAACTATTTGATGAACACCACGGGCCAATTAAAAACCGAGGGCGGCGGAGGCGGCGGCGCGCCCCGGCCCCCCCAAGTCCGGACTATAGGTGGCAGCGGCGGGTTCAATGTCTTCTTGTTTTATGGTTATTTTGTTTAAATTTTTGATGGGAAAAAAAAAATCTTTGTCCGACCTACCGACCCTATGCTGAAATTTCATGTTACCGGAAACACTCTTTTTTGTTTGGCCTAATCTTTAAAACAAAATGACAAGAAACATCAGTGGAGCTCATCAGGTGGAGAGTGGAAAAAAGTGGTGGGTGGGTTAGATCAGGGGTCCCCAACCACCGGTCCGCGGACCGGACCAGTACCGGTCCGCAGGGCATTTGGTACCAGGCCGCACAGAAAGAACTTGCCTTAATTCTGTTTTATTTATTTCGGAATACGAAAGATGTTTTATTTTGAAAAATTACCGGATTCTCCGTTACATCCGTCCGTGTCACGCTTGACACACGTCAAGCCACGCTTCTCCATCACATGACCGATTACGCCAGAAACAAAATGCAGGTAAAATGAGTAAAAAAACTGCTGGAGATCGCAAATGACAGCGGCCTTAAAAGTACGTTTGAGACAACTGGCTTAAAGTTATGGCTGAATACTCTTGAGATCGCCACAATAGCACTGTTGCTATTTCTGACATCCTACCTATGTGAGGCGGGGGTTTTCTGCAACAATGGCGACTTAAACAAAATTACGAAGTAGACTGGACATAAACCACACACTTGGTGTCATTGTCTCCTATTACCCCGAGATGGGACCGTCTGGTTGCAGAAAATCAAGCTCGGGGATGTGGTGAGTCGTCATTTTCATGCACTTTGAATTTGCGTTGTATCGTATTTTGAAGTCATTAAACATTATCATAGTGATCAGAGTGTTGCGGCCAGATTAGACGCTCATTGTGTTTGTTATTATATTTCGAAAACACCACAATTTTCATGCAGCTCATACCATATTATTTTGTTGTATTATTTCCGCCACACCTTAAATGCCGGTCCCTGAAAATATTGTCTGACATAAACCGGTCCGTGGTTCAAAAAAGGTTGGGGACCCCTGGGTTAGATGAATGAAGTGGTTTATTGTTTTATTCTGATAAGAGTGTCAAGTGTGCAAGAAAAGTCATGAGAGGGGTTAGAGGGTAAAAGAGTTAAGATGTTAGAGAAAGAGAGAGAATTGTCGTGCGTGCACGTGCGTGTACGTGTGTGTGCGTGTGTCGGTATGAGTCGTTCAACTGCAGCACTTGCTCTTCCAGCCCGTCACTCCGCTCCCGCTGCTGATGTCCACATTTTCACTGTTAGGCTCCTTTACAGGCGTCTGGAAGACAGAGTCCGTGACTCGAGTGAGCAACAAAAGCCACTTTTGGTCCATTGCAGCCAATTTATTCGCTTATCACTCGCTGGTCCGCACATCAAACCTACTTCCTGGTTACATTCTTGTGACTGTCGCAATGTCGCGAGCCAATGTCTTCAAATCAAAGTAGCCCAGGGCGGACAAAATACGCACCTTTCTGAGGATGTCTTCTGCTAACGTGAGGAAGGCCTTCTCAATGTTGATGTTGGCCTTGGCGCTGGTTTCAAAAAACCTGATGCCGTGCTCCCTCGCAATCTGGGTTGAGGACAAGAAGAGCGAGTAAGGACCGCTGACCTTCAAAAGCGTGCTTGTCCAAAAATAAAATGGCTGGGTCAATCTCCAGTGTGGGGCAGAGATCAGGTAGCACCGATTCCCAAAAGTAAAGATCGCGATGCTAATTCCAGCTAAGACAGCCATTCGTGCATAATGGCTCAAGTTTACTTCTATTGGTTCATTTTATTATCAACTTCAGAACGATTAGGCAGATGTACCCACACACAATGTTTCCACGAAAACAAAATGTGTCTCGTTGCCAGGGCAACCACAAATCTGTTGTGGTACCTCAGTCCTGGCATCTGTGCTAACATGCTGTTCAGAGTCGTATGCAGTGATTGTATCATCACTAACATGGTCACCGTATTATTTTCGGACACGACGCATTTGTACATGAGTTAGCTTCTGACCACGTCTACTTGTGTCTTCAGTCAGGCCAGTTTGTGTTGAATTTATGAACAAAAATGCTGATTCAATTTTCGTTTTCGTTATTTTATTGGTTTCCGTTAACTGTAATAACCTTGGGTAAATAAAATACTGCAGGTGGGCCTGGGGCATACCCTCTGCAATAAATGGGAACAAATCCTAGAAGTCAGATGATTTTTTTGGGGTGTTTTTTATTTTTGTATGTTTATTGAAGCCCATGATTTTTACATGCGATTGAACCATGATCTTACCTGCTCTCCCTTGGCTTTTGGTACAACCCTCTTGTCCTCCATGTCGCACTTGTTGCCTAGTAGCATTCTCTCAACATCCTCATTTGCATGCTGCAAAAAAATAAAATAAAAATTAATGATAAGCTATTTGAATTTCAGTTATTTGGATACGGAAACTAAATATTAGAAGCCAGATGTGACAACACACAATAAACCATTTTCTCCCTTTCTCTAATGCCACTTTCCCATTCGACCCAAATAACACAGCACGCTGTTTGGCCCGGCACTACACGGCACCGTCTCCTTTGGTTTTCCGTGCCAATAGGTGCAATGGGGGCGGGATCAACTGAACCGGGCAAGCCTGCACTGCACAGTGCACACCCGCAGCCTGGGGGTGTTCTGCCGTCATATTTCACCAGTGACGAGTCCCGACCACTGTTTTTGTAGTGATTCAAAATGTAGGAATTGCAGTGGCATGATGTGGCGACATCGCAAAGCAGAGCCCATCTAATGCAAAGAAGGTTCCACATCGACGAAAAAAGCCAATGACACACAGTCGCCCGCCATCAAGACGAAGGGACGGTATATGCCGTAAACACATTTTATTCTATATCGATTGATAAGGAATGTGGACTTGGAACGGAAACATGAATTTGTTATGGTATAGGCATGGGAATTCAGGAGATGCACACCTCTACGGCTGGTGTCTAAAAATATTTTGTGGAGCACTGTACAGAGTGAGACTTAATTGTGCACGTGTGTGTGTGTGTGTGTGTGTGTGTGTGTGTGTGTGTGTGTGTGTGTGTGTGTGTGTGTGTCCGTGTCCGTGTCCGTGTCCGAGTCTCACCTCATCAATGTTGCGCAGCCATTTGCTGATGTTCTCGAAGCTCTTGGCGTTGGTGATGTCATAGACCAGCATGATGCCCATGGCTCCTCTGTAGTAGGAGGTGGTAATGGTGTGGAACCGTTCCTGGCCCGCTGTGTCCCTGCGCAACCACACATACAAAGAACAGATTTCCAGACAAGGGTTAGCGCCGAGGCACCCATTTTCCATTGGAAAAATGACGCGGCAGACCACAAAGCAAAACTGTCAAAATAAGTTGTGGAAAGGCGCAAAAAGAAAGAAATAAACAATTGAGCAAGCAGACGTCTCCTCTGGTGGAAATGGGTTTTGTCGCTATCACCCCTGACTTGCTTGGCAAGCATTTCAGTAAACCGGGGACGTATGAGAGCAACGCAAAAGCTAACATAATAAACATTTCATGTCTTGAACCGTAAGTGTGGCGAAACTTTTCATAGACCTCAGGCCAGTGCCACAGGTTTGAAGACGTTAAAGACAATTATTCAGAAGTTAATTTAAGGATCAGCGACGAAGAGTTTCATAAAAATATGTGGATGAAAAAAAACGTCAACGTCTCAATGAGGGTGTGAAGTGAATCAATTACAAGGTGTGGCGAGTACAAACATTTCCTCCTCGCAAAGACAAAGCAGCTCAATATCCAAAACGCGGTAGCATTGGCACAAGGCGCGATATTTCTGGAAGATTCAACCGCCTATTGTCTTGGAGGTCTTACTCCATAAAAAGTCAAAATGGAGCTCTGTTGTTCATGCGAGTTACACACCCACATAACGCGCTCCGAAGATACAAAGATGCCCTATCGCGTTTTAGTGTACTGTGTGTGATCACTCTCGACACCAGAGGCGGATAACAGTCATATTAATTATCTGCCCCGCAAGAACACTCTTGACAAGAATGAGAAAAAAAAGAACCAATTATAAAATGGTGCTTCACATTCCAATAATGCCTTCACCTCACTGTGTTAATCTGGCGAATCACGTTGAAACTCGCGCGCGCGCGCGCGCACACACACACACACACACACACACACACACACACACACACACACACACACACACACACACACACACACACACACTAGCTCCCCTGGGAGATGGAAACTCTGTCAACATTCATCTATCACTGCTGGCACAGAGAACGTAGCAGGCTTTCAGTAGATAAAAGCTAAGTAAAGCAAAGGCAAGCATCATAAGGTTCCAAGTTTTGGTATTACAAACGAGCAACTTGAACAATCTAAAAGATGATAAAAGCTATAGTCGGATCATATTTGAAGTAGTTAGCATGAATATCGAGACACGGAGCATAGTACATATTGTTCAACCTAGGGCAGGGGATCAAAAGATATGAATGTGATGATACATCAATTCAGTGTCTTTAGCGGGGCAATGTGGGGAACTGAAACAACGTTCTAAAGTGGAATGTTAAAGGTCAAAAGCAGAGTAAATGGAGAAAAATGTTCAACAGTTCTGCTTTTCACTTCCTAACCTCAAGTGTCTCGTGAAGCAGCCTAACCTAAATATGCGTGAGATGCTTTCATTGAGGAAGGCGTATCAGTTAGACTGGCGCCTTGAGATACGAGCCGGGCTGCCAAGATTCGTCGACTCATCACAACTACATCGATGACCAAATCCGTACGGTGACGGCTAATTTAATAGATGACGTCATGATTGTGAGTTTTGCCTCGTCAAGCTGCCTGATCTGCCGCTGGACGCTGTATCCATACACCAGGATAGGCACATAAAAGTGGAAGACACCTTGCCAAATAAGTGACTCACCAGATCTGTAGTTTGATCTTCTTTCCTTGTAGTTCTACAGTTTTGATCTTGAAGTCTATTCCTGCAAAAAGAAACATGCGTGCACTGTTATTACAGGCAACACAGACACTAAGAACTTGCAGGCGCAAAGGATTCTTAAGGCGTACGAACACACCGAGACAAACGGATACGATTGAAGGGCAGCTGACCACGGGAGAAGGCAGAGAAAAAACCTTGACATGTGGACATAATCATCGTATTAGTATGACCGCAATATTTAGCCAAGGAATTCAATTTTGGATGATTGTTATTCCGCCGGAGGGGTCACGAAGCCACGGGAGGGCCCACTGATGACTTTTGGCCCACAAGTGTTGTTTTCCTGTCCAAATAATCGAGCTGTCACTTCAGCTAAAGCAAAAAGATTGTGCTCGGTTTACAAGTTCAAGAAACAGCTGTGCTCTTCGAGGGGCGGGGCCACAGCATAATGAAGGAAGCGGATGCCAAAGAGTGACTCATTGAGTATTATGCACAACCCAGAGAGGGCGGAAGGGGAATACTTGGCTTTAAAAAAATTGGGGTAGAGGAAAAGGCAAAATATTTTCGAGAGGGGACAGAAAGTGCATCCATATTGTTCCCAAAACATATTGGAACGGGAGAGGAGTGCAAAGGGATTGCCGGTTCTCGACAACTGTTTTAGTTTGTTTCGGAAAGGGACACACTCAGAAACGATGTCATGTGCTGACACAGAGTTAAAACAAACATACTAGGGTTGTGTTGCTAATGATATGCAACGGCATGGTGTCAGAAAAGTATGTCTAGTCCACAGGACAGTGTTAATTCCATCACTGGATAAATGAGATAAATGTTGGGACTTTTTCACCAGAACCTGGGATTTTTTAAAACTGCATATTCTACCACAATTATAATTCTGTTCAGTATTTTTCAGTTTGAGATGAACACATTAATTTCTATTGACTCACAGTGTCATGCAAAATCAGTGTTTGTATTCATCCACTATTAAAGCCTTTGCGTTAATCTATTGGACCTCAAAATGCAACCATCCTAACAGTTGTGTAATTTACAACGTGACCAATTAAGACAGTGAAAAGAAAGCTTTCAAGTCTCATTGTGCATGCCATCATGAGCCACCACAGAAGTGAGCCAGTGAGGGCAAAGAGAGAAAACGTGGGATTGTAGCGCTTTAAGCGGTACCCGCATCTCTGTTTTGCTAAAACAGTACAATATTGATCAGGTCAACATCAATGATTAAAAAAAAAAAAAAAAAAGGAATGTACACCGCAGAGTCTGCTGCTTTATCTCTATGAACAGACAGCCCCTTACTTTTAAATTGGATTATACCTCTTCTTTGCGTTGTCTGTACAGTCAATACAATGTTTAATTGTAGTGACTGTTTGACCACAGTCCAGATTAGCTCAATTTCCATTATTTCCAATGGGGAAAACACAACATAACCTCTACTAAACAAACCCAACAGCTATTGAGAGTCCGGGAAATGAGGATGAGTTACGAAAGAGAAGGGGGGGTTTCCATTTAGAGTATTTTGAGAGGTGCCGCTGTATCTCGGTGTCCCAGCGTGCGAGGGTCATGCCATCAAACACGACACTCCAGTTCCTCCTCTTCCCCAAGTATAGGTTTTAAGTACTATTCAAGTGACCCATTGACATATGCATATCTTACTATATGTACCATAATTGCAGATGTTAACATTCACCTTTTTTTTTTCCAAACACAAACTTTAGTGTCTATGCATCACGAGTTTGTGTTAATGCATCACTAGGGCCTTAGCATAATCAGGCAATCATGTACCATTCTACAGAATGGAAATATGAACCCTCTATCAGTTCACGTGAGTCAGCCATCACGCATTGTGTAAAAAGCAAAATGCCATTACACTCCAGCGGTGTGGATTTATGTAAAAGATGCAGGGTTCTATACACATACACGCACACACACACACACACACACATATATATATATATATATATATATATATTCCGGTACAGTCAGGTGACTGAATGCTACCCGCTGATGACTTGTCACTTCTTCCTTTGCAGTGGCTAATTCACCAAATGAGTCATTTGTTTTGGTTTTTGATCATCATTACCTGTCAGTGTGTTAATTTTAAACCTATGTATCAACAGCTCCCAGTACTCTGTATCTCTGCGCAAGACAGTGAATACTTGCGCTGCATCCGTTTGAAATTCCTGACATAGTATTAACACATTTATAAATGAATACACTGAGCACTTTCCCAATAAACAAGGCTCAAGATCGAAAGACGATGTTGCATCAACACTGTAATAACATTTGTTGATGACAAACAAAAGGGGTCATGGCTTTCCTTTAAGCAGAGGCTAAACTCAAACAACACAGATACATCGCGAGGAATATAGATTACTGTATATATTTGAGTACCATATGCGCTGTATATATGTCATCTGTTTTAATGGATTCAGAGGCCGTCCATTTGTGATGCTAGTAACGTTAATCAATTAATACAGTGCAGACAATAAATAAAGCATTGGCTACGATATGTCACTGCTGCTTATATAATATTCTGACAGCTCTATGGAAACAGTATGCATTTTTTGGGAAGTGTGTGTGTGTGTGTGTGTTCTAACAATTATCAATTACCCGACAAAGCAACAAGATGGTAAGGTTGCTAACGGTTACATGAACGTAAAAAAGAAGAAAAGCGCTCGTGCGGTGTGCGGAGAGAAAGTAGCACGGCCCCGTTGCCCCCACTAGCTTAGCTAGCTTACGATGTCACAAATGACAGCTTCACTAGTTATACGTTGCACAACAGTCAGGTTTTATTCAAAACAAGTTTCGTGGTGCGTTCAAAACGTTCCCGTCAGCTCGAGCAGAGGTTACTTGCGTTGAATAGTTGGCAAAATTGCACAACTTGTCTCCCAGCTTCCCAGGGCAGGCCTGGGCAGCCCGGAACATGCTAACAGCGCGGTGGTGAATCAAATGGACACAGCCACAGCGTCGCCCCCCAAATTGCCAGGCTTCAGCAAAAAGCACACCAAATCCTGCATTTGTTTCACTTGCTTACCTATGGTGGAGATAAAGGTTGTGTTGAAGGCGTCGTCAGAGAAGCGGAACAGCACGCAGGTCTTCCCCACGCCTGAATCTCCGATGAGAAGCAGCTTGAATAGCAAGTCGTACGTCTTCTTAGCCATTGAAAACTCTGAGTATGTACCCGCTCTGATACACACAAAAAAGAGCAATCTCCTAGCACGCCTATGTGAAGTCTGCAGCCAGCTCCTGCGCCAACCTGGCCAACTGCCCCGATTTTGACAGTTTACAACCTGGGATTTGTTGATTAGCTTTGGCAAGCTACTTGGCTAAATACCACCACAAAATAAAACGCGTCAGAGAAGTGATCTTCCAAAAAGCCCGACTCTTTCCCCTTGAAAGCGCGAGAAAAGGTAGCGACAACGCGAGGTCGTCCGACGTGATTCCTCTTTTCCACTTTCTTTTCTCCCACACAGTCGGGACAAAATGGCTCCTCTCTACCCCGACTCACTCTTTCTTCATACTAACGGCGAGCTAATTCAAATTCTCGGCACACCCCGTCATTCCAGTGCCCGGCCACAAGCTCAACCGATAAACCTCCAAATAGAAATCGAAGGTGAACGTGTGGCAAATTCACTGACTTTGCAAAGTTGGTGAGCTTTTTTTCCCGGAGAGATTAGGAACTTAGAGTCAGACGACCGCCGCCGTCTCTGCAATAGGAGTCAGCACGGCGACACCCTACTGACAGACGCACAATTGCTCGCCCATTTCTGTAAAATAAATTCGATTTGCTGGCACTGCTGTCATTCAAGAATACGCCCAACTTTTATTGGTCGTTTTTGCAAACATACTCGAAGGGCGTGTCGTAACAGTGACAGAAAGGGCAAACGGCACTGGGCCAGATGCTTGGACATTTAGGCTCAGCCCCTCTTTAACTTCACTGAGTAAAACATGTCAGGCGATCCAAAATGGCTGCTAGTTTCCGCTGTGCTCAGTGTGTGATTGACTTTTCACGGCAAGTTGGAAATTGATGCGCTGACTCTCCCAGCTGTGAGTCAGGCAAAGTGATGTCATCATTAAGTACTTCTGCTTTTACGTGGCGGCGTTTCCCCGCGTCCCCATCTCTTGGAATGAAAATGTCATTCACCCGCTTTAACTTTATACGCACTAATATTGAAAGCATCGTTATATTTATGAGGAAAAACAAAACATCACCACGAATTGGCTTCGTGTAACTTTTCCCCTCTTTCACTTCAGACACTCCTCCAAGAATGCAGAGCATGTCATCCACCGCCAAGTACAGACTTGACAAGTTAAGAGACTACAGTCATCCAAGAACCCAATGTTAATGCTGCTGTGGCAAGAAAACAAGGGTTATGGTGGATAAACTGACCTGCGAGATCATGTACCTGACCAAATATGCAAACATTGATTTTTTTTTTAAGGTGAGACCGAGCTTTAATGTAATGTTATGAAGACATTAATGCATTCATTATTTTCATTATTTACTCACCTGTGCATAATTTACGAGGGTTTTTAACCTCCTTGCATGACATTGAGTAGCTGTAGGTGAGAGCCTGTTCTACTATTCTCCCACTAGAGGTCACTGTTGGGCTGGGTTGTTAACCGCAACATAGTTAAGTAATGTTAGTAATTATTAATTTTGCACATCCTCATTCTGTGTCGAATTTAGAAAAGAACATTTAAAGGAACCGGTTGTTATAACCTGATTTCGGGCTGATTTGACTTTCTTTCACTCAATTATCATCAACTGCAACGCTTCAAAATATGATTGGCTTTTTTTTGTCAAATATTTCAAAAGCCTTATTCAAAATCCGGTATTTGCGTCTGTAAAACATTCAAAAACAGAACACAAAATGGCATGACACCATTGCACACTATATACACATACTGTACTAAGTTACTGTACCTTGAATGATTAAAATTACGTTCACTGTTCATAAAACCATGTGTAATCAATTCTGTAATTTTGTTTAAGCGAATGTCGTACTTTGTGTACTATTTAATAGACGAATAAAGACACGTATCGTGTCACTGTGTGATTAACTACATTACCCCTAATGCTTTGCTCTACTCCGCAGTGATGTGGGGCGTGGAGCTCGAGTGACTGTGTGTGTGCGTGCGTTCTCGTGTGCACGTGTGGGCCTGTGTCTATGCGTGCGTATGTGCGTGCGTGCGCATAAGTGCGTGTGTTGTCGGTAGGAGGATCTGTCTCTCGGAGGCGCGCACCCGTGCGCCGAACGCAGCATCATTGAGCGGGGGGGGGCAGAAGGATGTGGATCCACTGGGCGTGCAAAAAGAAGATATGAGAGAAATATCCGCCTTTTTGTCTTGGACGCTGGAGGATTTTTCTGGCTACATGTGTGGACACGTAGCGGGAATGGAGCGTCGAGCCACCTCGTGAGAGCTGATACCATTTATGCTAATTTAACAGACAGTCAGGGCAATTGAGACATTAGGATGGCATGTTCTCATTTGCACTGTTAAATCCAAGGCTATGTTAATTTATTTTCATTGAAGAAAGGATCATGAAGTCATGCTGAATGTTTTATTAACTGCAAGAAAACCAATGGTGACTCAAAATTAGTAGTCAGAAAGGGTTTTTTTTTCCGGTTTGTATTTAAATTTATTGTCATTGTGTGCTACCAAGAAGCCAGCCATGTCAAAGAATAAGAGCAGTGAGTCGGTTAAAGTGGTTGTTCGATGTCGACCTCTGAACCGAAAGGAGGAGTCCAACGGTCCTTCCGGGGAGATCGTGCAGATGGACCTCCGACTGGGACAGGTGATCCTCAGGAATCCTCGAGCGTCTCACAGCGAACCGCAAAAAACGTTTACATTTGACGCAGTTTACGACGGCAATTCCAAACAACGAGATCTGTACGACGAGAGTGTTCGGCCTCTGATAGATTCTGTGCTAGCCGGTTTCAATGGTACCATATTTGCTTATGGACAGACCGGAACAGGGAAGACATACACCATGCAGGGGATGTGGTTGGACACGGAGAAACGGGGTGTGATACCCAATGCCTTTGACCACATCTTTACGCACATCTCACGCTCGCAGTCCGACAAACAATACCTGGTACGGGCGTCCTACCTCGAAATCTATCGTGAGGAGATCCGAGATCTTCTGGATCCCAGCCACGCCAGCGCCCGGGGACTGGAGCTTAGAGAGAGTCCGGAAACTGGAGTCTACGTCCCAGACCTCACCTCCTGTGTGTGCAAGAGTATCAAGGAGATCGAGGAAGTGATGAACGTGGGAAACCAAGCCAGGGCGGTCGCGGCCACCCACATGAACGAGTATTCCTCCAGGTCCCACGCCTTATTCCTGATCACCGTGGAGTGTGGCCAACCCGGTCCAGACGGGAGGAAGCACATCCGGGTCGGACGACTTAACCTGGTGGATCTGGCCGGCAGCGAGCGACAGGCCAAGACGGGCGTCCAGGGCGAACGGCTGAAGGAAGCGGCGAAGATAAACCTTTCTCTGTCCGCGCTCGGGAACGTGATATCCGCACTCGCCGACGGGCGCAGCGGCCACGTGCCGTACCGGGACTCAAAGCTGACCCGCCTTTTGCAGGACTCATTGGGCGGTAATGCCAAAACTGTCATGGTCGCCACTTTAGGTCCTGCCCCCCAACACTACGACGAAACCCTCACCACTCTTCGCTACGCCAACCGAGCCAAGAACATCCAGAACCAGCCTCGAGTCAACGAGGACCCCAAAGACGCTCTCCTCCGAGAGTTTCAGAGGGAGATTGCTCGGCTCAGGGCCCAGCTCAACCACAGGAAGTGGAGGAACAAGCAGAAGAAGGAGCGGTCGGATGACCAGGCCTCAGATCAAGATGGGGATGAAGACGCCGAGTGTGAGGAAGAGGAGGAGGTGGAGAAGGACGGTGAGGACTACGTGAAGCGAGAAGAGCAGCGTCTGGAGAGGGAGAAGGAGGCCATCAGAGGCGATCGATCACTCTTGGCTGATGAGAAGCAGAGACTTCTTGGCGAGAAAGAGAGGATGATGGGGGATCTTCGGAAGGAGCAGGAAGCCACCGAGCAACTGACAGCCAAGTACAAGGTGAGGATGGTCATATACTCGATATTTAAATGTCAGCCCCCTGCCAACCAGGAATCGGAACGTGCCACACGGCTTTGTTTATTATTGCTCTGATTCATGCACATATTTTCCAGTCATTTGCTGTCAACAAGTCATTCATGTTGAGAGATTGAGTAGAAGGACCAATAGTTGACAGATCGTATTATTATGTTTCATATACTCAATTCAATTATTATTTGTGAAGTTATCAGGGATAATGCGAAAAGAGGTCCTAATTTCGACACCAGCAACGCTCCCCCCAGGGAGTGATGTTGTATACATTTCTGTGTCAGGGCCTCTATTATTCCCTCCCTTCTTCAAAAGCACTGCGCGCCCGATACTGCTGAACCGTCTCAAATCTCCTGTAATCTCGCTGGACGGTGCAAGTTCTCGTGTTCGATGCTGACTGGGTGGCTGCTGAGTGGTGTCAGCCACGGGAATCAGCAAAATTCTCCCTCGCCTCGAGGGAGAAGATGATTGAGGTCAAGTATTTCCTGTCCTTGCATCAGCGTCCCTTGAAACATGCTCGATCAAGGCTTTGCATGCTGATCCAAGCTTCCCCAAACTTGAAGTTTTAGTCAACAGAGCTCCGGCTGGTTGCAGTCAAGTTGTGTGACCCATTCTAAGCCCTAAATGGCTTCCAACATTTTTTTTTCAATGTGGTGTTCCATTTGCAATTGCGACGTCATTTAGATGAATCAATAAATAACCAATTATAGATCAAATGAAGTCCCCATCTCTCTCAAGGCAGCCACACGACACATTGACGAGCAAAGTAGGTCAGGAGCATCCTTGCGAGGCTGCGTTGGGTCATTTGATGTTTCTGCGGGATGCTGTCAGATGGGCCGAGCGGCAACATGCGACGCTCCGACTGTGTGCGTTCTGCAGGTTGGCAGTTGGGCGCATGTATTCACAACTTCACCGGTTCATATCTGGTTCCTAACCTCTCGTTTCTTGTTAACGCCATTTCAGTTCAGATGCAACATGCCAACGTGTCAAAGCCGTCTGCACAGAATCGTACAGCAGGCAAACAGACTTTTTTTTTTTTGTCTAAAAACAGCTACGGCGACAACACTGACGATGTCGTTAAAGTAGGTGTCTCGCTTTCTGCACACTGCGTGACTGACTCGTGATCGGTTCCGGTTTCTTCAACTGGGATAGATTTCATTTCTTTGTGTCACCGAAGCAGACCCGTATGGTAGAAGATGTGCGGATGGATGGTAGCTGTCAATTGTGAGAACGCGAAGCCTCCTGTGAAATAGCCTCAGGACTATTCTTGGAGTCACTTTTCTAGGTCAACACCGGATCATCGTCCTTTGTCCTTGTCATTCTTGGGTTTCTTCTTCCTTTGTCGTGATGGCTGCGGGGCATCGGCCGCGTATATGAGTTGATCAGCCAAGAGGTAGAGCACAGGGTTGACTTTGGCAGACATCCTTTCTATTGTGACTCACACCAGCTTACAGTACAGTCATGTTGTGTGAGGTTTGGCCTATGACAAAACAGGATATATTTTCAGCATCACAAACACACACAGCCTTTCTCTGTACCGGACCTCGACTTGGGTCCACGTGTACACAATATGGGCATTCTTTTAGGGGTAGATTGACTGTTTCCTGCTATGCTTTTTTTTTTTTTTTCCACCTTCCTGTTTCATCAGTGAAGGAAAAGGCCTGTGAGTTAGCGCTTGCGTGTGTGTGTAAGCTGATGAACTCAAACATCCCGTCCGCACTGTGTGTCTTTCAACGGCGAAGACCGCACTGAAATATTGATGGAGTGCGTGTCTGTATGCGTACAATGTAATGAGTTTGGGAGTGCTGTAGAGATAAAGGGAAATCAGGGAATAAATGTTCTCCATGAGTTGAAAGAGCTAGTTTGATGAAAACAACTTCAACTACAATCAAAACTACCACTTCATGAAATTAATTTGACCCAAAAAAGCATGAATATTTTTTTAAAAATTATGTGCAGCCTTATTTTGAGAAGGATTCGATTAATTTTTTTTTTTTTGACTGATGTGGAGATTGCTCGACCTTTGTGATTTTCTCCTGTTTCCTGTCCTTACCTTTCAACATCAAACCTCCCTCTTTGTCTCCATCGTCTTTCGGTCTTTCTGTTGCACACGCGAGACCTGTTGTCGTCACGTTGTATTTATAGCTCAGTCACTCCCCGCAGGCCTCGGCTTCATGGGGATTGGGCGCCTCATTCAAAGGCTCCAGCGGCTCAAGATGAAACTCTTTTCACTCTTCTTCACTTTCCCATTAGGAAAATTGATCCAGTCCAGGGTTAAAAAAATGCAAGAGGACATCATTAGCACTGCGGCACACTTGCAGCGCTTCAGATGGACTTAATAGGCGACTTATGAATATACTATTGGGCAAATTTGAATAATGTTAGCTTACATTGTATCTGATTGACTGTGAATTAACAGAAAATCCCATGGCAGTCATTTAAAAATGCAGACTGACCATGGCTGCATTTACAGTACTCTCTTCTATAACAAGAAGCAGCTTATCAGTAGAAAGGAACATGCATGAGAGAGAGAGACCCCCCCCCCCACCCCTCCCCCGGAACATGAATCAGCCCATTAATGGAGCACAATGAACATGATTGAACGCAGAGGACAGCAGCACACACATCCACATGCACATCTTTTTTTTATTTTTTTATAGCTATAACATGATTGAATAGCAAAGCACCATTTTAATACATTCCAGAGCGCCTCTTCAACCGCAACTTTGAAAAGTCTGCACCCCTCAAACTGACCTCTTAAATTGTCTGGTTCCCTCCGGTGCATGTGTACCCCCTGTTGGTTTTTAAATATTGTTTGTCCTCACAGAGATGGAAACAAGCACGCGCACATACAAACACAGAAGACAAAAGGCGGCCCCTGACAACAAAGAGGCTTTCTGTAAAAGCCCTTGACGCTTTCTCTCTGAAGGACTCCACTGTACCCGTTGCACAAGTGTTTTTGTGTTTTCTGTTTTCACATGTAATTACGTGAATGGCAGCAGAGTGTGGCGTGTGCAAGTTCACAGAATGTTTAGGCTGCTTACAATTTAAACACACACTTGATTGTTTCCCTATGGCAAGAATGTGGCCTCCCCATCTTTAGGGGCTCTTTTCAATTTTTTTTTCCTCAATGTTTCTTACGCTATAGGAGCGGGTGTATTTATTTTTATTTTTTTCAAAATGCCACAGAGTTGGGACATAATTTGCTCCCTTATGAGGAACTGACTTTACGGTCCACATATCAGCCATGAAGCAAGATTAATGAGGTTTTTATTGATGCGCCCAGTTGATCGTGAATTCATCATGCTGGAGCACAGCTCAGCTTGTTGCGGCTTAGTGTCAACGTGGGGCCGTTTGAGTTGCTCACTTCCATCTGCCTCGTCAGTGCTGCATTGGGCTCCATCAGCTCCAACAAACATCATGTGAGCGGAGTGTAGGTCTATTTCACCATATTTTTAGGAGCTTACACATTGTTGTGACACACAGTGAGCTCATCCAAAAAAAAGATCAAATTATGCCATCTTCGGGCCATAGCTCATGTTATTGAAACTGCATCCGTTGTGCTTTGTATGACGTTAATGACTGCGGGCTCTTGTTTCTCTCTTCCAGGCAATGGAGAGCAAGCTGCTGGTCGGCGGGAAGAACATCATAGATCACACCAATGAGCAGCAGAAGATGCTGGAAGTGAAAAGGCAGGAAATTGCGGAGCAGGTCTGTGTCTTTGCAGAGTATGCTGGATGGCTGCAGATTGTCATAGTTGTATTTCCACGAATGCTTCCAGTCGCGCAACGAGAGGGAGATGCAGCAGCAGATGATGGTCCAGGACGATGAGACGCTGGAGCTGAGGGAGACTTTTACTTCTCTGCAGCAGGAGGTCGAGGCCAAAACCAAGAAACTCAAGAAGGTACACGTTTCAAACACTGGAAACGGCGAGCACGCAGTGGCACAGAAATTGCGGTGCAGACTCCCTTGCCGCACTCAGAACACTGGCAGAGAAGTTCACACCTAGATTCAGATCTATGGACGCTTTAAAATCTTCAGTTAACCTCCCATACATGGTCGTTGAGTGATTTCATTTCTGCGTCTCTCCTCCTAGTTGTACGCCAAGCTCCAGTGCATCAAAGCGGAGATCCAGGATGTCAATGACGAGCACGTGAGGAGTCGTCAGGAACTGGAGCAAACCCAGAACGAGCTCACTCGAGAGCTCAAATTCAAGTGAGGAAATAGCTCGCTTTGATCGTTGGAATTCCATGTCGAATATATTTCAATGATATGCCTGCCATTCTGACATAACTCCACTAGTGTCGTTACAATGCGTCAAAACCGGGACCTGAATGTGGGAACACTTTCTCGTGTAGGTATTTAATCATCGAGAACTTCATCCCTCCAGAGGAGAAAAATAAGATCATGAGCAGAATGACTTTTGACCCCGAAGAGGATCAATGGAAGTTCCAGCCTCTGGTTCCCGCTGAGAGGTCAGTGTTTGGCACTGGATTGATTGACACTGCATGAAATGTGCAATACGAGCCGGTCCTCAGTGATTTCTGTCCCCGCTTCCTCTCCTATTCAGCAAACCCCTGCAGATGAAGAAAAGGCCAACATCTGCAGTTGGCTATAAAAGACCAATCAGCCAATATGCCAGGGTTGCCATAACGATGGGCGCTAATAACAGATTCAGGGTAAGTATACAATACATCACCCGAAACTATATAAATATAGATATTCCCTCCGCCATTAATGAATCACCGCGAAAGCGCAGACAACTGAAAATATGGTCTCGAATGTTAATTCGACCTGCGTCGATCACTTAATAAGCAAAATAATTGGCGCCGGCGGTCAGTGGAGTAATGTGGAGGCGAATCATTTAAATCAAAGGGCATAATAGTCAGCGCAGGCCAACTGAAACATAATTAATGTTTCATTTTTTTCATGATGTATTTTTGATGATTGAAATTAAAGCGATCCATGGAGTCAGGACACATACGGAAAAAAAAAATGTACTCATGAAACCATTGCACGATCCATTAGTACATAGGTGCCCACTGAGGAATAGCATCATGTCATTGAAATAAACATTTAAGTTTAGATTGCACCAAGTGTGTATATATGTGTGTGGGTGTGGGTGTGTGTGTGTGTGCGTGCGTTCGCTAAGGCTGAGAACATCATGTTTCTGGAGCTGGACATGAACCCTCCAAACACCGCCTCATTGGGTCGCTTCAAGTATGCAGAGCTGAACCAAAGCTCCTCTGTGGACAACTCTCCGACCAACGACAGAGCTGTTCACAAATCTCGATCCTGGTAAGTCAAATAGTGAGATATTACCTCTGCTTTAAGGTGTCACTTCACAGAAATTGCTCAGAAGTTTTAGAACTGGCAACCTCTGCCATCGGTACGTGAATGAGTAATATGCACTTAAGCTCCTGTAATGCATTAGCCCTTAATGGAAATCTCCATTTTTACTCCTCAGCCCTTCCCTGGCGAGTGTCAACGGGTTTACGTAATGCATCTAAATGGAATTATTCAGGATTAGCCACCCCCATCACTCTCTCAGCAGCCTGTAATCTCATTGTTCATGTATAGTCTACTTAACCTGCGATTCAGATTTTCAGTCATTTATTTGACATGCTGGTTAAAAAAAAAAAAACATTCCTTTTTTATTTTATTTTTTATTTTTTTGCAGGTATCAAAGCCAAAAGTCTCTCACTTCTTCCTCTTCCAATGTTTCCCTTTCGGCTTGTACCACTGCCACGCCAGCGTCGGCGCAGTGAAACGCTGAAGCTTTAGCAACGCGTGTTTTTAATTGTAATTCATTTTGCTGCAAAATACGGTGCTGGGACATACAACAACACCTCTTGAGCAACACAAAAAATGGTTGCAGGTGTCTGAAGGACCTTAAAGAGCTCATCAAAGGAAACAAGGTAAAATTTAGTTCAACAGGAGAGAGCAAAGAGTCGTAAATGCCGGTGCGGGTGTGCGTATGCTTGTGTGACACCAAAGTGGCTTCTATCCTGTATATGATATCAGTGTACATATTTCATGTCTTTAAGGGGTCAAATGAAATGTCCTGATGCATTCCTGCAAATTCGATGTGTCTTTTTTCTCTCACAGTGAGAAAATATTCACATGTTGTGTCATGGGTCAATTGAAAAAATCGCTATGTGTCAACGCGATGTGCGATGCAAGAGGATTTTGCACATTCATATTGCATTAGTAAATGAAGGAGATTGGATTTTAAATATCAGAGTGAATATTACGGTAAGTAAAACTATTAGAGTCGAGTTTCATTCATCGTCAGCCGTACATTAGTGATGCGTTTTTCATGTCTGCTGTTCATTTGTTCTATTTCATGCAACATTAAGAGTAAACTATTTACATGATGGCGCTGACTTTACGGTAAAGGCAGGGTGAATGTGATTTAGAAAAAAAAAATATATGTCAATAAGTATGTCTTTGTTGATTGTCTCTGGATAAACCTTATTAGACATGTGTCCGTGAAGTCACTGTTCTGTGTCGGCCTCGTCAAATATTGTATGACCGTGAGAGTGCTGTGGGGACTGTGGGGGAGGTAGGAAGTGACATGCCGATGGAAAAAGGAGGCGGGGGTTGTGGGGTGGGGGGGGGTGGATGGAAGCAGTGAGCCAAAGACAATCAGGAAGTGAGGAACGACTGTTGGAGGGGGTGGAATACGGAGCCAGTCTCCATGGTAACCTGCCAGTTGCGGAATGGATAGAGGAGTAGGGGGGAGTGGTCTCATATCTTTCATGGTTGTAAAATAGCAAACGGCAGTAATGCTGAGCTCATCTGTCTGGGTAAAAAAAAAAAAAAAAATGAATAAAAGCACTGACACAAGCATTGTGTTGTCACATTTAATGCTTTTTTTTTTTAACCCTGCTATAATCTGATGGAGCGATAGCCTGAAACCATTCCTTACAAATAGATTCAACGTATGAAATAATATATGTTGTTCAATAATTTATTCATTTGTAAAGTTACTGATTTGTGAGCAGGCACTGTGGGCACGGTGACGGTGTAAATGTGGTTGTGAATGGCTGTTCGTCTCTATATGTGCCCTGTGACTGACTGGCGACCATTTCAGGGTGCCGTCCGCCTTTTGTTCGAAGTTAACTGGGATCGGCTCCAGCAAAACTCCATTCAGGATAGGTGCCATTGAAAATGGATGGATGGATGGATGGATATTTCTTTGCATTCCCTTCTATTTTGTTCTTTAACATACACACATCCATAATCCACATACGCAGAAGGGAATCGAATTTCCCTCATGCAATGTGAGTCTTCTCAGCAGATGATTTACAGGCAAAGAAAAGGCCTCTTCCTCGCCCCCTGCCTTGCAATTAAATATTTCATGACCAGTATGCAGCTTTATGAGGACGGCAGGAGTGTATTTTGGAACCGCTTGCCAATGTGATTCCGCAATGAGCGCTGCACCAGATTTCAGACAAACTCAGGCAATGTTCTTACTCAAAATAAAAACAATGGCTTATATGCTGTACTTTTCACAATTATTCAAATTGCATTTATTACTCATTCCATTTTGCAACTCAATATTTAGACATGCATATAAAGCTTTATGAAAACAAGATATGGTGCTTGATGTAGTGTCACAGGGGCACTGAGACCAGCTGGTGCAAGGTCCGTAGAGTCCCAGGGTCTTGTGAATATTAGCTCTATGCTGCTCTCTGGTGTAGAAAAGAAATACATGCCTCCAGCTGATAATCATCTTATAAATAATACAGTTAAATTGAATGAAAGAAAGCTTTATTATATGCAGTTATTATACATCAGTTATCATCAATGTATGCGAGGTTATAAATCATTTGAAGTGCTTCCGGTGCCCAGAAGCTGAGTGAAGTAATCCCACAGAGAAGCTTGATAGAAAGCAAGAGGAAATTCACACCTGAAGTCCTCGACGGGACTCGCAAAGGTTACGTTCGTTTCCTTCATCCACATCAAGAAGTTAGTCAGGTTTGAATCGCAGTGGAACCGGTTCAGATTTAAGTTGAGGGCGCTGAGCGAGCGGAAGAGGGCCGGGTCGGGGGACGCTATGAAGTTGTTGGCGAGGTTGAGGAATTTAAGGCTTTTGGGAAACGCATCTGGCCGGAGATAAGTTAAAGCGTTGGATGAGAGGTCCAACTCAAGAAGTGAGGGGAGACTTTGGAAGATGCCTTTCGGAAGAGAGCGCAAGTTGTTGGAGCTCAAGGTCAAACTGAGCAAATGGTGAAGACCCTCGAACACATCGAGACATTTGCCTTGAGACCAAAGTGACTGCAAGTTACTGCTGTGGAGATCGAACACCTTCACGTTGCTCTGCTTCTTTTCGGAAACTTGTGTATTGATTGCGCACCACTTGATGGGGTTCCCTCCGAAGAAAAGATGCTGGAGTTTTTTCAGCTTGGTCAAAAAAATGTACGCACCCTGCAAGTTTTCTACCCTGTTGTTCCGAATGTCCAAATATGTAACGTTGGGGGCAACCGCTGCGATGGTGTCCACTGCTGCAAAGGTCAATTTGTTGTCGTTCAAACTGAGATAACTTAAACTCGGCAGAGCGCTGGGGAAGCCAAACTCCTTCAGAGAGTTTCCGGTGAGATTTAGTACTTCCAGATGAAAAAGTCCACGGAATGCTTGATAGCCCAAAACACCGATGTGATTGCAAGAGAGGTCCAACACTTTTAAGTTCTTTAGAGGAGCAAAACTATGAGCTCGGATGTCCCCGAGCAAATTATTCGACAGGTCGAGCTTTTTTAAATGTTCCAGACCTTCAAAAGCATTTTTGTGTATTTGATTGAGTCGGTTTTGAGAGAGGTCGATCACTTGAATTTCTGACAACGGCTTGAATACTCCGTCTTGTAACGCAAATATCCTGTTTTTCGACAGATCCAACATGCTGACCGAACTGTTCCCGAGGCCCTCGAAAGTGCTTCTGTTCACATCCAGGAGATTGCTGAATGAAAACCCTCGACCGATGTGTCCTGACAGCTTGAGATGAGCGATCCGAGTACCCTCGATAGCTTTGAAAAATAGCTTGAAGTTGCCGATACTGAAGCCATTATGGGATAAGTCAAGTGTCCCAAAAGATATTCCTTTGAAAGGGTTCCCGCAAGCATCCGGATCAAAGCTTTCATCAAACATCGCCTTAAGGTTGTTGGAGTCTAAATTCACGGATTCAAATTGCTTTCCCCGGAAGGCGGCCAGATCGGCCTCGCATATTTTGTTGACGCGATTCAGTTTCAGATTCAAACGTCTCAGATGAGTCATATTGGAAAAGAACATTGAAGGCTGGAGCCTCTTGATCCGGTTGCCAAATAAATCAAGCGTCTCCAACGCCGAAAGCGGCTCCAGATAGTTTTCCTTCAGGATGGATTCATCCAGGGAACAGTAATCCAGGTGGAGACTCTGCAAAGTGGACAATCCTGAAAAGGCCCGCGGCTCGAGTTGAAGCCTCGTATTGAAACCCAGCACCAACTTCCTGAGGCGTCTTTGCCGCCTGAACGCATCGTTTCGGATAACTAGCGTGGAATACTGAAGACCCAAGTCCAGCTCTTGCAGCATCTCCAGGCCGGACAACGAGGTGGCGTTAATCTCACCGATGTGGTTCATCTCCAAGTACAAGTGGGTGATGTTGGGAGGGAGAGAGGGGATCCAGCGCAGCTTCTTCAAGGCGCAGTTGGCTACTGAGCCTTTTATGGAGCAAGACGAGAGGCAGCCTGGCACCTGTCGGTTTCAAATGGATCGAGTCAAGCGATGGCAATGGCCAATGGATTTTTATTCCATACACATTCATTCAAACATAACAGCCATCTATTTTCCAGAACACTGCAGTTACGTTGGAATTAGATTTTCCTACCGTTTGGAGGACAACGTTGACGACCACAGCGAAGGCAAATATCCTCATCATGTTGATTCTCAGGTGAAGCTCCTGTCTCAGTCGTTGTGTATCCGCAAAGTAAACATCAGAGTCTGATCGCTGTGCTTTTATCTCACTTGTGATGGACATTGGATTTGCCCACCAACGTAAACATGACGCACAACTGGATTTTCCCTTTCATTTACGGAGCCCGGGTTTGCAACAGGAGGGAAAGATCAATTCCTGCTGTCCTTTTTCTTGGTTGTTTTGGAAAATGCTTGGTGTCCCAAATGGCAATTATTTTGGGAAACTCATTTTTGTTCAGTCTCAAGTTGTTGCCACTTGTTTGCATTACCTCCTGTGTTTGTGGAGGTTTTCTGTGGGTTCCTCCCACGCAGGCTAGGTTCACTGAAGATCCGGAATTGCCCTTCAGTGTGAATGTGAGTGTGAATGGTTGAACTTGTTTGTCTATAGCACCCTGCAATTGGTTGGTGACAGGCTCCAGAACAACCTCTGACTCTTGTGAGGCTGAGCGGTATCGTGTTGGACTGCCTGGATGTTTAATATTCATAAATAATGTTACAAATAAAAGATTCCACATTTTCATTGTTTGCCTTGTTTGAGCCTATCCACTTAAAATTTACAGATATTATGGATGGTATTTTTTAAATCAGTATTACAACTTACAGTGGACCTCTGTCATTAAAAAAATAAAATAAAACAAACAATGCATGTGTATTTAGGATTTAAAAAAAAAAAATAGCTCCAGTAAATATAATAGCAATGCTCACTGGCAGAGGCATCACACAGGATTTCAATCTTCCTAAATCTTTGCAAAGTGTCTGCACGTGTTTGTGTGCCATTTGATCACACGTTGCTGGTGAATTTCACAATTGGACAATGCAAGCTAGTCAAAAGGGCACTTGCAACTTACAGTCCTCCCCGAAGACCACCTTTACTCTCAATTTTTGAAATAGTGACGGAGCAACCAGAGCGGTTGCAGTCCTGCAATTTATGGTAAATAAATAAATCCTAAATAAAATCGTAGCCTTCCTATGTGGCGCTTGCATGGATTTTCTCCAGGTTGTTCCTCCCTTCCTCCCAATAACATGCATGTTAACTTCATGCAGCAACGTGCACCGGTTCCAGTTTGCATTGAAGAACTGCTGACGAACGGCGGCCAACGTATAAGAACCATTTCCTATTTATAGTAAATTGTTGTTATTGTCATGAGCCGGTGTCATCATGATGACGTAAGTGTCGTACAAGTGAAAGTGATCGCAGCGTGAAATGGATGTGAAGGTTAAGCAGGCCATCATAATAATGGGAGGGAACGTGGTGGGTGCAAAGAGGAGTGACTACTTTCAAAAAATGCTCCTCTCCAGTCAGTCGGCGGTCACCGGTACAAGGCGGGCTGGTAGGGAGGCAGCCGCCCCGCAGGCTTGCACGAACATGGCTCGCTACGACGGGAATACAAAACTGGACGGCTACGACATGTTTTAAAAGTATAACGAGGCGAGGAGAGACAACCAAGGGGACGAACGATCGCGGTGTGAAGAAGGCAAGAAAAGCGGAGAACAAGTTGAGTCTCGAGCCTCATGTTTGTTTGTTGATGTCGGCAGCCCGCCCCGAATACCTGTCGGTGAGTCTAATTTCGCTTTCGAAATCTTTATTTGATATTTTATGCGTGTCAATATCGCTCGATTCAACACTTGGCTGTTTTATTTGTCACGTTCTGTGTTTGTTGGGGCGAGCAACTTTCATCAACATGGCCGCTGACGTCATAGCCACACAAGTAACTCCATTGATAAAACTGAAGTCTTTTAAAAATATTTTGTGGTAGTTCAAATCATTTTTAGAAGAGTTTTGTGCTGTTTTTGAACAGAGGTTTTTGTCCACAGCGGCGTCCCTCCCTTCCTTGTGTGTCACGTTCCTCTCGAGTCGTGCCCACTTTTTTGCCTTTTTTTTTTTTTTACACATCAAGACTGCTGTTTGACTTTGCTCTTGTTCGTCCTTTATTTGACCTTCATTGTCCATAAAACGGCGCTGTAATCCAGATGATCAAAATAACCTCTGCATACAAAGTGTGAACGTTTCAAGCTAATCGAAGTGTGCAGAACTCAGCGGGGTATTTATTCGTCACTTGGGGGGGGGGGGTCCAAGTCATGGGGTCCTGCACATGTGTATCCTGCAACGATTTTTAATAATAACGTTGATCAGTGAATCATCTCTTTGCTAGTCATATATTGTACCACTCAGATCGTTTTTACTAGTCGCTTCTTCGTGATGAAAAGCGTCACTCTCCACTTCATCTCTCCTGCTTCCTCCTCTGTTGACACTGACAGAAGTGCTACCGACAAGTGTCTGATTTCTCTTGTCACGCGCACGCGGTTTCAACCAGAAAACGGCTGAAACCTTTAGTACTAGTTTTTTAGAAAACATTTTTTGTTTTCCTCTTGATATCTGGCAGCCCCAGGGAATTGCTTCATGTTAAATGGTTGGAATGGGGCTGCTCTGACCTTTGGGGTGAGCAGGAGTGCTGAGAGGTGTTATCAGAGCCGGTTTGAGCTTTTTTTTTGGGGGGGGGGGGTCTAGTACACTGTTGACAGCCCCAGGAGCCATTTGTGGCAATAAAACACCAATGCATCAGTTACGAGTTGATCATTGGGGCAAGTAGTTGCTTTTGTTTTAAGTAATACAGCTGTGAGATAACATCAGTCGGCTGGAAATGTATTAATCCGGTATATGCTATTGTAAACAGGAAGAGCTGCACACAGCGGAACACTTTGCATATTTGTTTTGTCCTCATCCAACAATGCAACATTTAAGTTACCGTAATTGACTATTAGGCTCAGAGGTATAAACGAAACGGGGAAAAAAAGCAGCCTGGGGATGGGATAAACTCAAAGAAACTACAACTGTAGGTTCCAGGATTTTAAGGCTAACTGGTAAACCCAACAGAGCTTTTTGAGCAGGCTCCATCATCTTTTTTTTACCACCTGGCATTGTTTCAGCTAAAGAGGAAGTGAAAAGGAGAAATACTAGAGGCGAAACTCACATGAAACCAAAATGTCACCTGAAGACACTTTCTGCTGCCCTGGCAGTTTCATATTGTGTCTTTACAGTACTTGTCGGTGATTTGTTTGGGCAAGGTTTTTATTTGGGCAAAGTGGGTGTCAAAATAAGATTTCTTTGAAGAGTCTTGAATAAACGCAAAAGATGTGGCGCATGTTGGGAATGGAGAATTACGTTGGCAGACACGCACGATCGATGCAATTGAATCAACTCAACATTTCTGTTTTGCTTTGTTATGTTCTTGTGTTTTTTTTTTTTCCTTCAAGGCAGGAAGCACACATTCACTTCCGATTTCTTGGTGTGGCCTTTCAGTCTTGTCACTCTTAAGTCTCGACATCTGATGTTCGCACTCTTTCCTTCCCTTCCAGCTTATAAAGGCCATCACATCGACATCTGTGTGCAGTGCTACTCTGCGTTTTGCCGTCTCTGTTCAGTCAGACTTTTCGGCTGATTTCTGCTGCATGCGTGGACATCAGCTGGTGTTGTGGCAACAGTGCCAATGTTTTTCCTGTGTGTGTGTGTGTGTGTGTGTGTGTGTGTGTGTGTGTGTGTGTGTGTGTGTGTGTGTGTGTGTGTGTGTGTGTGTGTGTGTGTGTTTTATTTTTGTCATACCTATAGGTACAATGTGGACCAGATACAGTATACAGTTGATGATCTGAACAGGCTTTTGGACAAACGTAGTTTAGCTTTTGCTAAGCCGTGTTATTTGAACATTGCAGTGTATCGGATTTTCTCCAACTCACCAGTTTGAATGACATGTTTGCGTCTCACGGACCGTGAAGAACTTAATGCGGTTAGATTTTTCCCTCTTGCTCACGCAAAAGTGGCTTTCGAGAGCACTTGTGGGTTAATGTTTGTACCAATCTAGTCATGTAATAGGACACTTTGCAGAGGACCCTCCACCACATTTCGGGAGCATTCAGGTTTTTCCGTGAGAGTCGGAGACAATTCAAAAACTGAAAGTCGGGTCCATGACATGTACCGTAAACTCCAACTCTTCACCGTATTGCAGCCCAGCGATCTCACGACTCATCCTCAAAATCAAACATGGCATGCTAGATAGTAATCTTTGTTTGTTTAAGGAACCTTTGGTCTAGGCCAGAGTATAGATTTTGGGGGAGAGGTAACGTAAGGTGATGTGATTCCATTCGGATCCAACGGCGACGGTCATTTGCTGACAAATAAAACGCGATCCACGTGAGTCGTGTTTCCTGGTAGTGCCACGTCAAGTGAGGACATTTCAAACCCTCTCACATTCACGGTAAGTACATGAAGGGTAATTGAACATTTGGCTTCCTGTTTTCCTGTTAAAGCTGACACTTGAAAAAAAAAAAGAAATTGAAATGTGATATTTAAGTCAATGAGCCTCATCTGTTTTCTGTATGGGAGTAAAGAGGCGTCGAGAAAAGATATACTGTACTGTAGCTCTCATGGGTATTTCTGGCACGTCTGTCGAGAGTTATTCTGACGACGTGCGCATCATGCATAGTGCACGCACGCACGCACAGCTAGAGACCTGTCAGGGTACACATGACAATACAGAGCAGCTGCGAATGGCTATGTGGTCATGTGGTTTGCTATGCCTGTGTGGCTGTGTGGCATCCGAAGGGTGGTAAACACCCTCTTGCCCCTCTTTAGTACGCCTTCGCCTGCCTGATGCCTCTTTCTTGTTTCCCCCGAGTCTTCCAGCATTTCGTCCGCGGGCTTCGTCTTCAACCGCTGTGGGGAATTCTTTTTGGGCTGCAGGTCCAGTCGTTTGTGTGTCCGTTTTAGGCCGAGCGCCACTGCAAACAGGTGTGTATGTGTGTGTGTGTGTGTGTGTGTGTATTTGGACGTGCAAATGAGAGAGTGATGTGATATGCACGACTTTCAGGCCTTACAAGCGTTTTGTTATGGTAAAAGACGGTCTCTGTATTGTGGTTGCACGGGGGTGCACCGGTTGGGTGGTCTGCCTTGATGCAACACATTCCCTCACCTGGAATTATGGAAGACACTGAACTAATAATTGACAGATCTTATTTGGACATAGCGACGTCATGTTGACGATGAATTTCTTTCGAAATAATGTTTCAGGGTCAACGTGTTCTCATGCTAAAATATAAGTACGCAAAAAAAAGTGATCATTTACCGGACAGAAGCACATCTCCCTCACAGTTGACGTTTAGCTTTTTTGTTCTAGTATCGGCTCAGGCCCTCACCCTTTGGAGTTTGCATTTAGTTGAATTCATTGAAGATTCCCTTTTTTTTTATTTTTTTTTAAATTGGTATGAATGGTTGTCTGTACGGGATGTGCCCTGCGATAGATTGGCCCTGACCCGGTCCAAGGTGTCGCTTGCTCGAAGTCAATTGGGAGCGATGGTCTCCGGCTCGCCCAACGTCTTAATGTGGTCAAGCGTTCTATGTCATAGATGGATTTTAACTGACCCAAAAGCATCCAAATGTTGCTGCATCTCAAGAAGTTCCTGAAAGACTATGGGGAGGGTGGAGGGTGGGGGGGGGTGATATATTGCCAACCTATATTCTGGAGGATTCCGTTCACTCAAAAAGACATTGCGCGGCTGTCAGAATGATTTGTGCTGCCTCAATGTACACGCATATAAATATCCAGCAAGTGTCGACGACATCACCTCAGTAATCCCCGAGTACGACTGTATTTTGGGGATAAATGTTTTCCGTCTCTTTGTTGCTGGAAGCTTGCCGACGGCTGCTCTTCAGACTTTGTTGCAGGTTTAGCATCAGGACAATTTGGACTGCGGTTAAAAATAACAAGGTCTCAAACCATTTTAAGTACAATAAAACAGCAGGTTATCGCTGTGCTTTGTGTATTCACCCATTGGTTTTTTTTTTTTTAATTTGGCACTTGGCAGGCTCTCTAACGCAACTGTACGACTGTGTGTCAATAAGATCAGAAGCAGCAAGAGAGTGTGTACCTGTGTAATTGTCTGGTGTCTCAAAGTACTTCTTAAATGGCCCTTTTTCTTCCGTCTGCCTCTTTATTAGACGTCTTTGAGGCTGCGCTTGCCCAGTGAGACCCACCACCTCTCACACCGAGAGGTACGACCACGCATTTCACGCCGCACACGCCATATTTCCACCCGGTGGAAGAGTTCATACATACACGCTGAGGGGAAATGTGGTTTGGATTAGGATTTACCAAACATTGCCTAAGTGTATTTGTTTTTACGCAGCTCAGCAAATGTCAACCATAATAAAACACCATGGTGCAAAAAAAAACAAAAAAAAAACAGATAAGCAACACACATGCTGTCATCTGTAAATGCCAAAGGTTCCTCTCCATTTGCTCTGGACTTTCTATAGGCACGGGTGCAAAAATGTTCCTCTCAGGACTCTTGTCGCCGCTCTCAACTTACTTGCAGCTTGTGTCCACTGCTCATAAACCAAGAATACATTTGATGTCGGGGAGTAACTCGTTTGATGCTTTTATTGAGCGTAGAATTTTGGAGGCCTTTTTTTTTCCATCAAATTTCAGATTTTGATCATAAAAATCTGATTTCCGGTTTGAATCAATCCCTCCTCCCCCTTTCGCTGCAAGGAAAACGATCACCAGCGGTGTCGTTTACCGAGTACAGTTGTTTACGCTTTGAAAGGTGTAACAGCCGCAAACGGTGGACTGAAATATTTCCTTCCATTTTTACTTCCTGTGAGCCAGCCAACATTTTGTTTCATGCAATTTCTGAGAAGTGCCCGTCGTGATTGCGACGGTAGCAACGGCACTATTCCTGTCCTGACCCAGTTGGGAGTAATAACGGCAAGGACGGACGGTTCTATCTCAGATACTTTTAAGCTTCCAAATTTAAAAAAAGGGAGGCAGACGTTGCACCACCGAGATCCTACACGTCGGCGTCGCAGACTCGGTTGCGCGGCGCGCTCGTAGCTGCGGCGAAGGCTCAGTTGCTGATAAGAATAGTTGCACTCACCATGGGAGTGGGAGAAGTGGCGAGCTGGAGAGAGTCGTCATCTCTTAGCGAGAGATCGTCCCCAACAGCTGGTGCGGCGAACGCAAGATGAGTTTTATATAACTTCCGCTGCATCAAACCTTCCATTCCCATCTCGTTATGACTCAGTTTTAGCGAGCATGCTGTCGACATTTCTTCCCAAGTGATGTCCGTCGGCCTGGAAAGATGAATCAAATAACTTAGAATAATTTGCACGCGTCACCGAGTGTCGAAATAATTTGGCACGGTGTCACGGAGCTCCAGAGGAAAGAGCCCATGAAAAAAAAGAGAATGACAATGAAGTATTTGTAATCTCCAAGATCTATTTATTTATTTGTACGGAATTTAAGAGTCAAGTCAAGTAGTTGCACACGAAAGGGGATCCCTTTGCGCCGCCCAACAAATGACACTTGCACTTGACTAACTGGGATTAAGAAGTAAGGTTGTGTGCATGCGTGCGTGCGTCGACTGAAAGGAGGAATCCGTCTTTTGTCTGACTACAGCATGAGGCCTCCTGGGAAGTGTTCAAATCCTCTCTGGAATGTGCACAGGGGGTGGTGGGTGAATGGGGGCGTGGCTTAGCCTGTCACGATGTTTAGACATGGAATGCTAATATTTGTGTGTACTGTATTTCACGTTTGCGGGAGAGACTATCCACCTTGTTTTCATTTCTTGCTTCTCTCCAACGTCAGATATGATCAGTCTCGCAATGATTGATCGAGTGTTCTCCATCTTCCTCTCCCGTGTCGTCGTCTTCTTTTTTTAAATATAAAAAAAAAAAAAAGACATCAAAACAACATTTATGGACTTAATCTTGTTGCCACTTGAATTACGTCCTGCCAAATGCCAACCAATCACAATTTAATACAATCATGTACAAATGGCGTGTGATGTTTTGCGTGACTTCAGGATCAGGTGAATCGTGACCGCTAAGCGTATCCCTGGTTGTGTTGTAGGTGCTTGATGCAAGATGGTGATGGAGGAGGGGGGCCGGGCAGAGAGAAGGCGGGGGGACCCACTTGCCATGGGAGCATCCAGAAGGCAGATCCTGGTGGAGCTCGGTGAGTGCCGCGTTTGACCTTTTGATTGAAGTGAGCGTTCTTAAAATGTCCCTTCTGCGTTACAGCAGATCAGAACCTCGATGCCATCTGTCTCTCCGCATATCGAACAGCCTGCAAGCTGAGATTCATACAGAAGAGATGTAACTGTAAGTCTCGAAGTAAAATCCGGATACTGTAACTGTTCAATTGATTGCCTATATTTGAAAAGCTTTTTTTTTTTTTTTTTTTTTCCCCTTGCAGTGCATCTCATCGACGTATACAACGTCATCGAAGCGGTGCGCGACGCCGGTCTGAATGCCGTGGAATTAAATGCTGGCATTTCTGTGACCAGGCTGGAGAACCTGGTGTCCTCCCTGTTCAACCAGCTCAGCAAGCGTCTGCCCACCACACATCCAATTAAGCCACGAGAGAGTACTGTCCTGTTTGTTGATTTCATACTAGCCGCCATTGAGAGGTAAATGACCCAAAAAAATAAATAAATCAAGTGTCCCATCATTTTATGTAAAAAAATGACAACTACTCTCTCAGAAGCTTGCAGACAAATGTTGTAATATGTATCTAATTTGTTTCAGCGAACCAGAGAGCCGACTGACGGTGTTCTCGGTGAAGGCAATTCTGGCTGTGCTATGTGGAGGGAAACTAGTGGACAAACTCCGCTGTAAGTCCCAGCAGATACTGATTTTGGTGGTCACTTAAGCCACTTTGTCCGAGGCGGTGCCCCCTCAAAACTGAACCCATTTAAAATGGATCTGATGAATTTGCTGGATTTTTTTTAAATATGTAAATCATCCCCTGTACATTAAATCAATTGAATGTTTTTTGCCGAGAGTAAATTGGGGGCTCAGCAGAATTGGCCCGGCCGGGGTCATGACACAACATTTCTCATTTAGCTTATTTGATTATATTTGAATTGCTGTGAGATTAAAACGTACTTTTTCAAATAGCTGTCAACTGTCATTGCTTGCACGCACGCGCATTATTATATTCTCGCGTTGCTCTGAAAAAGCCACACTGCAGTACCTTATTTTCCCATCCGAGAATGAAAACATAGTGCACAATTTCTACTCAAGTGCCGCCTTGTGGGAAAAGTGTGTTAGTGCTGCTGTTCACTTCATCTGCGTTTGTGTGCCAGATGTGTTTTCTCAGGTGTCGGACTCCAGCGGTGTGATGGTGCTGTCCAAATTTGACCATTTTCTGTTGGAGGCTCTCAAGTTGCCCTGCGCTGTGCAAGAAGGACCGTCCTTTGGCTACACAAATAACATTGTCCACTCCTGCTTCCCCCACCAGGTAAAAGGGCTTCAGCACTGCATCTGTTGCAGAGTGTTAGAGTGAGATCATTAGTTTCATCTGAGTGATTTTGTGTGGTGTACGTTCTTTTGGGGCTTTTATGTGCAATTGTTTTGTCTTTCCGAATGAAGAGTTTGCGTATAATTGTTGTTCTAGAAGAGGGTGATGCTCAACATGTTCCTGGACATTGTATCTGACCCTCCTCCATGTCTCGTCTGGCTGCCCCTCATGCATCGCCTCGCCAACGTGGAAAACGGTAGATGGAAATGTACCCGTGCGCACTTTAATATGTGTTTAGTTTTTGAGAGATTTCAAAATCACCGTAGATTGATTGCGTAATACAGAGAGCTGTTTTTTTTATCGTGTTTTGTGTGCAACTTTTTTTGTTTTCCTTTCTTCTCTCAGTCTACCATCCCGTCTCGTGTTCCTACTGCCGTAGCGACGGTATGACGGGCTTCCGCTATCGCTGTCTGCGTTGCCGAGGGTACCAGCTCTGCCAAAACTGCTTCTGGCGTGGAAATGCCAACGGCTCTCATAGCGACCAGCATCAGATGAAGGAGCACTCGTCCTGGGTGAGTCTCGACGGTTGAAGCAAGCAAAGGTTCATACAACGTCATGAAGAAAGAAAGGACTAGTGAGGCAAGAACTGGCATCGGTCCGAACCCCTTTTCACCCATTTGGTTTGTCTTAATGTAGAAGTCACCTGCAACCAAGCTGGGCCGAGCCCTGGGCAAAACTCTGGGTTGTGTATCGTCCAGGGAAACCTCCCACCCGGTTTACCCAGAAGAACCCGAGAGGACCCTCAATCTCGCTAATATCGTGTAAGACTCACACGCACACCTTTCTTCAAGAAGTTGCATTTCAAAAAATGTTATTTCTGTACACGCTGCTGTCAAAGTTACACTTTTTTAGGCTACTAAGCATGGTTGCGTGAATGCGGTTCCTTGATTTACCGTGGGGAAAATTGAGCATCACTCCATTATTTTGTTTTAGCTTATTTTTAAACACGCGTGATCCTCTCTGAGAATGCTCTGATGTTGATGTCGCCCAACCCGCGTCACCTATCATTTACCGCACAAGCCGCATAATTCCTAAACACTCCAAAATGATCCCTATCGGCTGCTGAATGTGACTCATTATGATACTGATAGTGGTATTGTTGCATTATTGCAGCCTCCCTACTCTGGAAGCGCGCACAAACAATTTTGCCTAAGCGAGACTTTCGTCTGGCTGTCAGAGACTTTCAGCCTAAAAGTCAGTTTTCATGGGTAGCTGTAAGGGATTCCTCAGGGCGAGACTTTCACCAACTTCTCTTATTTGTTATTGCCCCGATCGTTCCATGTTGGCAGACACATGCAGGTAGCTTTAGGAAAATAACAAATCCAGCCAACCGCTTTGGTGGCTCCGCCCCCTGCGGCTGCAGTCACACTGTTTGATTTTCCGAACATCAGCAGATGGGTTCATTGCATGCCTCCCGGCATTGAGCTTTTTATTCGAGCCAGCGCTGAGCTGCCGCACTCGGTCGTGAGTATGCGCGTAGTGAAGTAGCATCAGGTAGCATCGTTCTCAGTTTTGGCCTTTTGCAGCCTTTCACTTTCGTTGCTTTCCGTTAGTCTTTTTGGACATCTTGTGATCTTTGCTCCGTCTGTGTTGACTCTGACCAGAATGATTCACCATTGCATGACTACACCGAAGCGTGTGAATGCGTGTCAGAATGTGAGCTTCGAATGTAGTTAGCTAGGGCTCCGCACTTCATGAGCTGATGGAAATTTTTTTTTTTCTTGTGTTTGCCTAGTTTTTCAAAGTCGTCATTGTGTTTGTCATTGTATGCGCAGCCCTTCTCAACCTGTTGCGAACCCAAGTCCGGCCATGCTGCTGTCTTCATCAGCACCGGAGTCCTCCAAGAGGTAAAGTTTGGCAACATACCAGTGTAGCATTTCCAGTAGGTGCATGATTCTAAATGTTTTGTATTGTTTGCACGAGAATTACGACCCAATAGACGGGCTTGGCTTCATTGATTTGATCCTGGAGAGCGCTTTTACAGAAATCAGCATCGCTCTTTACATCGGAGTGACCGTGATACGTCAAATCACTCACTCGAATGTGCATCTATTTTGCTCATCAGCGTGACTTAAAAAAAAAAAAAAAAATCAATCTTTATTAGAATACAAGAAAGCTTTCTTATATTTGGGCTAAAAATGTTGCGACACATCATCCAAGCATACTTTTATGGACCTTGCTTTGCGCACTGGGGCACAGAAAACGGCCTTTCCCACCTTCAAACACCAAAGTAGCCGGTTGAGTGTCCCAAGACTTTTGCCCATGTAGCGTACATGATGCTTACTTTGCCGTGTCTAACTTGTGTCAGCAGTTTGGCAGCAGCTCAGCGCATGAATGAGGAGCACGCTTTGATCGCCGCGTATGTGAACCGCCTCCAAAGCAGCCCACGGTGAGAGGCTGCAGCGAGACGGCCGGCCAGGCCTCGCAGACTGAGTCACTCCTCATTGGAATCCAAACATTACGCTAGTTCGTCATTCTTTTGGTCAAAAAAGGCAAAGGAGAACCAAGGATAGCTCGTAAGCCAAACATACAAGAAGTCAGTCCGGATGCAGTTTGTTGGCAGCGTTGTTTTGCTTTTGGGGAAGTGGGGGGGGGGGTCTCATGTGTTAGTTTGAGACATCTGCTACTTTAAATAGCAAAAGGAAGCAATATTATCTTTTTTTTTTCGACAGGATTTCCCCTCCTGCAGTGTTACTTTACTTTTAAGTCTCTGTGCTAAAAACAAATGGACAGCAGTCTATGAAAATGTGTGAACCGAATTAACCGATGAATATGCGCTAACAGACTGCTTTTTCCTTCGATGTCGTGATGTTTAACCTGTGACTAAAAACGGTGGCATGCATTTTTGGAAAGCGACGTTAAATTTAGAGTAAATGTACTCTCGCTATTAGCGGCGCGCACAGCCCCGACAGACAAGACGAGGAGCACAAACTCATCGCCCGCTACACTTCTCGACTGGCAGAGACTGAAAGCTCTGGGGTGAGGTCATATTTCAGTTTCCCGTGTTCATGAGCTTTATTGATACACAAGAAACGCGCAAAGCACTGGTCAATAATCTTGATTCGTTGTTGTGTGTGTGTGTGTGTGTGTGTGTGTGTGTGTGTGTGTGTGTGTGTGTGTTTAGGTCATACCCACTCGAAGCATCAACTTTGATGTAAACAAACAGAAGAGGGAGCTCATCGCTCAGCTGGAGTCCAAAAACAGGTAGAAAAGTGTGGGCGAGGAGCAAGTATCTCAGTTTAACCTCTGGATGTATGCCGACGTTGGAGGTGAAACTGAACTGCACTTATTTGTATTATTTTAAAAGCTAGCTTTTTGGGGGACTGCGTGTGGACCATATGTTACTGTCCAGCTTCCCGCCCCCCCCCACCGCCTGGTCAGTCATGTTCAGCCTGCCCGACCTTGACCGCTACGTTGTTTCATCACACAGAGAGATTTTGGCAGAGATCAAACGCCTCCGTTCAGAACACGACGCCGTGTGCCAGCCCGGTCCAGAAAAGGGCGGTACCAACCCGACTCTCCTGGCTGAGCTTCGCCTGCTCAGGTGAACACGCGGTCCAGGAAACTCATCCGTGCCACGTCTCACGTATGCCGATGTTAAGCGCTATCGACGTGTCCGCACATATCTTGCTGCGGTTGAAGTCATTCCGACAATGAATTGTCAGCATTGACATGCCACGGGCGTCTGAGCGAGCGAGAAATGTGCAGTGAGGCTTTGCAGCGCAAAGCGGGGAGGCTTGATGGCAGATGGCAATGACAGATGGATGTTTGGAAAAACCACTGCAAGAAAAACAGAAAATTCATCCAACGCTTTTCAGGAACAACAACAACAAACCAAGCAGGAGGGATTTGTTCTGTGAAACTATGTTGTTTGGAGGGCTATGCTCGCTCGGAACTGCAAATATGAGATACTCCATTTCGAAACCCCTCTATTGACACGCCTATGGTGACGATCGGGATTTGTTGTGCTGCAGACAGAGGAAAGATGAGCTGGAGCAGAGGATGTCGTCTCTGCAAGAGAGCAGGAGAGAACTGATGGTCCAGCTGGAGGGACTGATGAAGCTGCTCAAGGTTACACACATTGATTTGCAACTATTTAGTCACACACACACAAACACTCTTATTTTCCACATCTTCTCTCTACTCTGATGCTATTAATTGTCGCTAAAACTCGCCTCACTCCCTCTGGCTCCTCCTTGAGAGTCTTACCTGTTCTATCACTGCTCATGTCTGACCTCTTTCTTTTCACCCTTTCTGCCTTTGTTTCCATCTGCCCATGCGCTCACCCCGTAGGATGAGGAACAGCGACAGGCAGTAAGTTTAAAAACCCCCTTTTCGAAGGAGTGGAAAAAAAAACAAACCAAACCCATGAACAACTCAATAAATCAGTTTCGGGTCAATCGTGATATATTCTTTGATGTTTTTCATCATTGCAAATCTTTCTTTTAGGCGCAGGCCGCGGGATCCTCTCACGCTTTTGCCTCCCGGCCGAGCACTTCGCCTGCCCGCTCAGTTGGTACGGCGTCGCCGCAGATGTATTCGCCCCAAGACTCCCTTGCCGGTGTGGGTGGGGATGTCCAAGAGGCTTTTGCCCAAGGTAACATTGTGCAAATTATTCCGGCTTTCAGAGAGAGAGAGACATTTAAGAGGCATAATTACTCCCTATTTTCCTGTTGTTGAATGTCTTCAGGCACCAGGCGAAACTTGAGGAATGACCTTCTAGTAGCAGCCGACTCCATTACCAACACCGTGTCCTCACTGGTCAAAGAGCTTCATTCTGGTACGCACACACTGATTATTGTTTGGTGCCGCAAAAGCTCAAGTTTAAAATAAACTATACATGGATAAGTTTATTTCCATGCCTTTTCTCCACAGATGATGGCCGAGAGGAAGAGGAGAGATTGCTCAACGGGAAGGACAGAGGTAATATCGTACAGCTCCTGAAGGGTTCGGTTCGAACACTCGTTAGGACGCTAACCTGTGCCTTTAACCCGCTAACCCTTGAACACACCAAGAGCTCCAGCTCGATATATTGCGCCTAGTTTTGATTTTGAGATTTTCATGGAATAATCCTCTTCGTGGGCACAAGTCTGTCCTCACAAGGGAGTCCCGCTGTGACCATGCATCTGCATCTACTTTTAGAACTCTGAGGCCCATGTGGTTCTTATGAAGCTTTTTGTGGTAGCAACATATTTTCACATGACAGTGCTTTCTTGTCTGTCGATTCTTTTTGTTTTTTTGTTTTTTTTCTTTGCTGGTTTTCTCATGAAAGCATTCTTTTCCGTCCAGCAGGTTAAATTTCATCACGGACAAATAAAAATGGTAAGTACGAGCCTCTTTTTTTAAGCCCCTTTTGAAATGATATTCATGTAAATACACTTGAAGGAAAGCTCACTTTTACAAGTGTGCAGGAGACAAAAATGCAACTTTTCCATTGTGTGAATGGATCCACGCTTCCATCTTTCTCTTTGTGAAGCGCGCGCACTCATGGCTGACAATGAGGCACTCTAAAGTGGACACGCTGGCATATTTTCATTCTGTAGGCATAGCTTGTTCACTGCCTGCCACAATTGCGCTAAATAACTGCGAACGACTCAAGGCACTCAATTTTTTATGTAGTGGGGGAGGGCGAATGCCCAAGCCGAAGTGTGCAAATGACAATGATGCCACTCTCCTCAGGCAGTGCGGTGTCTCATCCCAGCCAAAGAAGAAGCTAAAATGGAGACAAGAAACGTCCTCACTAGCCAGTGGGAATTGGAACATTAAGTGCCGATGAAGCACTCGCCATGCTGGACACCAAAGTTGAGTCCATTTACTGATGTAGAGCTCTGAATCAGTGTTTGTCTTGTCACTGTGACATTCATTTGGTGTTGACATATCGGAGCATAGCTAAACAAGGAACCTGAAGCCTCGTTTTACTGAAACCTCTTTTTTTTCACGCCTGTGTGTGTGTGTGTGTGTGTGTGTGTGTGTGTGTGTGTGTGTGTGTGCGCGCGCGCGCGCTTTAGCGTTTAAAAGCGTTTTTTTTTTTTTTTTTTAAATGAGGGTAAAGTAAGTGAGAGATAGGTGTGTGAAGAGGAGACAGATGGGTAAGAAGCTTTAATTCTCGGGATGGTAATAAAGGATGTACCAGTAGTTCCGGAGAAAAGAACAAGTAAAGAAGGTCAACTGTTAGGTGTTTGTATTATAGCAGCTCAGGCTGGCTTGTTCTGGTACTGAACTGAGAGAGTACAATGTCTGCGTGTGTGTGTGACAGAGAAACATTAAATACATATTATTCCCGTAAATTGTTTTTAAGTAAAAGCAAAGTGAGAGGAGACATGAACGCAGAAGTGAAGTCAATAAATTTTGTTCGCGACTAGGTTACATTGCTGCCTCAAAGGCAGATGTGTCAACTTGCTTTTATCCAATCGAAAAAAAACCCAACATCTCTGTATTTTTTTAAGGGGGATTTTCAACAGATATGTTCATTCAATCAAAACCTTAAACTCATCTTGCTGCCTCCCAACTGATCGAACGATCCTTAGACTCTGCAGCTCAAAATGACTCCTCGCGCTTTGCCACTTTACTGCCTTTTCATTTCAAGCTTTCCGAACAGTAGATTTGTGATAAAGATTCGGTCCACTGTGTGGCGTTGGCGATACCAAAAACAACCGCGCACGGCGCTTTGCTGCATGTGCAAACACTGAACCAAAGAAACGATCGAGCTTGTGCGAGTTCAGTAATTGAAAGCGTCACACTTGCTGATCATTTTCAGCTGGTGTTCATGTTACAACGTGCATGTGAAGAAAATACAGTATGCTCTTCACAGCGGCCATTGGCTCATGTCGTTGCGAAAAACTCATTAGCATGTATGACAGTCCCGTTCCATGGCCCGCATCTGGGACTCACCGGAATCGCCGGTGAACAGGACCATCGTTATTCATGTTAGGTTGCACACGCGTGTCCTCTGCTATGACAACTCCAAATGGCCTCAATGAGGAGCGGCTAGCCACATTCTGACTTGAAACTGTAAATGCTGTCAGCGGCGAACATATGTGAGCGATGTGTTAGACCTGCAATAAATTCTATGAATGATCAAACTGGATCCAGTGTGTCCTGTCTCTTCTTAGCGCCTACAACAAGCGGGACGATAAATAAGAACTTAATAATGCCGTTCTAGCATTTAATGTTTAGTCGATTGAAGCTATTCCGGTAAGGCAGTGGACAACCGATTGCTGGGGGCTGTGAGGTTAACCTCAGTAGTCGTGTCCCACTCGTCTGGCTCTTGACCAATAGTTTGCTCAAGGTGCACAAAATCAAAAGTGGAGCAGGAGCAAGTCAAACATTGGCGCCACTATGAGATCGCTGTTATTGTTGTATGGACGCACACAATCAGACTGCAACAGAAATTTGTGAACAAAAGTAATTTATTATGTACTTGATGTTAACAACACGATTTTAAAACAGTGTAATATTTTACAATTTGTCTCAGACTGATGCGCAAGAAAGGTCCTCAGTCCACCTCCTCGATGGTGGGCCCCTGTGCACCGGCCTGGGTCTGCCCCCCACAGCCTTCGGCAGGCCCCGCCCCCTGATACAACTTGCTGATGATTGGCTGACACGTTCGCTCCAGCTCCTTCTGCTTGTGCTGGAACTCGTCTTTTTCGGCCAGCTGGTTGCTCTCCAGCCACTTGAGGGTCTGCTCACACTTGTCCATCAGCGTCTTCTTGTCCTCCTCACTCAACTTGGCCGCTAGCTTCTCGTCTTGCGCGCTGCTCTTCAGGTTGAAGGCGTATGACTCCAGAGCGTTCTTGGCAGCAATCTTGTCTCGCTGCACATCATCCTCAGCTTTGTACTTTTGGGCGTCGTCCACCATCTTCTCGATCTCCTCTTTGCTCAGACGGCCTTTGTCGTTGGTGATGGTGATCTTGTTCTCCTTGCCGGTGCTTTTGTCCACCGCTGACACGTTCAAGATACCATTGGCGTCCACGTCGAAGGTGACCTCGATCTGCGGCACGCCTCGCGGGGCCGGCGGGATTCCGCTTAGATCAAATTTTCCCAGCAGGTTGTTGTCCTTGGTCATGGCTCTCTCGCCCTCAAAGACCTGAATGAGGACACCCGGCTGGTTGTCGGCATAGGTGCTGAAGATCTGCGTCTGCTTGGTGGGGATGGTGGTGTTGCGTTTGATGAGCGACGTCATGACTCCTCCGGCTGTCTCGATCCCAAGCGACAAAGGCGCCACGTCCAGCAGCAGGAGGTCCTGGACGTTTCCCGAGGTGTCCCCAGTGAGGATGGCGGCCTGGACCGCGGCGCCGTAAGCCACCGCCTCGTCTGGATTAATGCTCTTGTTCAGTTCCTTGCCGTTAAAAAAGTCTTGCAGTAGCTTTTGGATTCTGGGGATCCGGGTGGAGCCCCCAACCAGGACCACGTCGTGGATCTGGCCCTTGTCCATCTTGGCGTCCTTCAGCGCTTTCTCCACTGGCTCCAGAGTTCCCCTGAACAGGTCTGAGCACAGCTCCTCGAAGCGAGCCCTGGTGATGGAAGTGTAGAAGTCCACGCCCTCAAAGAGAGAGTCGATCTCGATGTTGGCCTGGGAGCTGGAGGACAGCGTCCTCTTTGCCCTCTCGCAGGCGGTGCGCAGCCTCCTCAAGGCCCTTTTGTTCTGGCCGATGTCCTTTTTGTGCTTCCTCTTGAACTCGGCCACAAAGTGCTCCACCATGCGGTTGTCAAAGTCCTCCCCGCCCAGGTGCGTGTCTCCGGCGGTGGCTTTGACCTCAAAGATGCCGCCCTCGATGGTCAGGATGGACACGTCGAAGGTGCCGCCGCCCAGGTCAAAAATAAGGACGTTGCGTTCCGCCGATTGGCCTTTGTCCAGGCCATAGGCGATGGCTGCCGCTGTGGGCTCGTTGATGATCCTCAGGATGTTCAGTCCAGCGATGACGCCCGCATCTTTGGTGGCCTGCCGCTGGGAGTCGTTAAAGTAGGCGGGGACCGTGACCACGGCGTTGGATACCCGTTGACCCAGGTAGGCTTCTGCAATCTCCTTCATTTTAACCAGCACCATGGAGGAGATCTCCTCTGGGTTGAAGGCCTTCTCGTCCCCTTTGTACTGCACCTGGATTTTGGCCTTGCCTCCATCAGCGACTACCTTGAAGGGCCAATGCTTCCTGTCTGCTTGGACGACAGGATCGTCAAACCTCCTTCCGATCAGTCGCTTGGCGTCAAACACAGTGTTGCTGGGGTTCAACGCCACTTGGTTTTTGGCGGCGTCGCCGATGAGCCTCTCGGTGTCGGTGAACGCCACGTAGCTGGGTGTGGTCCTGTTGCCCTGGTCGTTGGCGATGATCTCCACTTTGCCATGCTGGAAAACACCCACGCAGGAGTACGTGGTGCCCAGGTCGATGCCGATTGCGACGCCTTTCTCCAAGACCATTTTGCTTGTTAATCTGTCAGGATGCTCGTCTGTGAGGAGGACAACATTACAGCAACATATTAAAAATCATGACACATCAATTTTAATTTTCTATATCCTCTTTAGGGTCATGGGGGAGCGAGAGCTTAGCACAGCTGACATGGGCGAGAGGTGGAGTACACTCCAGAGTGGTTGCCAGCCAATCGGAGGATACATTCAGACAATTAACCATTAACACTTATGGACAATTTAGAATCTTCAATGAGCCTAACATGCAAGTGTTTGTAATGTGGGAAGATGAGGGAAAGCACAGTACATGTTTCATATTACATCTTTTAAAAAAAATCAAATCATGATAAATGAGACAGCATCATGAGATGTTACATATTACAACATGGTGAGCATCCCAGCAACATAAGAAGGCATTCAATATGACACAGTCCAAATACATAGCAACTTTCCTAAAAGTTTATCTGAATACATAGATGGGAAGAGTAAATTGTCATTTGCAGAGAATACAAATTTGAACTTACACTGAAAAGTGCTCTGTGATGTCTCTGGATCTTCTTGCTCTCTTGTAGATCTTCGCTTGTGGATCTTGTTCTTGTAACCCGGGGAGTCCCTCAGCTGCTTTTATGCGCGTAGAGCTGTCACTCTGGACACTTCCAGACGTTTCTCCGTCCAGTGATGTCACTAATAAAAGCAACTTCCTATTGGTGGTTTCAAAATAAAATATATGGAAGGTGGCTTTTGAGCGATGGTAACCAGGAAGAAGGACAAAGCTTTTATTGTGACAGCAAGGACGGATCACCACAGTAACCGGTGACGTAAAGCTTTATTGAGAAAACTCTGGAATCGTGGCGATGCAGCGAGAACGACTAGTCAAATCGAGACGCAAGTTTATTTTTTGCCAATGACGAAATTGATTTTTGGAGATGATGATGATGATGATGATGATGAAATAAAAATAGCTTTTTGAAATGAAGTGTAGATTTATGGCACTGCGTCCGTGATTTAGAGCCATTTATTGCACCGGACAAACCGTCAAAAAACACGAAATGTAGCACAAAACGGAGCCCCATTTATCACCATCATCATCATCATCATCATTATTATTATTATTTTTATTATTATCATTATTGAATAGGCTTTAGGACCCGGTGGAGACTTTCGCCGGTGCACCAGCGTCTCGGGCGAATGACAGAGAGGGAGAGAGAGAGACGGAAGCAGGCGGGGGGAGCGCGAGACAGCAGCGGACTGAGAAGACCCGGTTGAGCGAGAGGGAGGGAGAGAGAGAGTGAGAGAGAGAGGTCGGGAGTGAACGCGAGGAGGGGAAAACGACGGCCATCAGGGTCGGACAATACGGTAAATACAAAGATTACATTTGGCGGTAGCAGCTGTTTGGGTTTCGCTATAAACACAAACCACCTCCGATAGTCATTGCAACGAAACGGTCGAGGGCTTGGAGCTATGCGCAAAGCCTGAGAGTGAACTTGGGAGTTTTTTTTGTAGGGTGGGAGGAATGTCAAATCAAATATGGGGGGGCCGTAATGCTAACATCTTGCAACAGAGCTTAACCGCCTCCCGGCGACACCGCCAGGTAACATTAAACCGGAAAGCCAGCCGTCCGTTTTAACCCAGTGGCAGATCGACGGGGACACATCGGAGCGCTGCACCGTCGACTCCGCGGCGGGCGGGCGAGCGAGCACTCGGGGACGCGCCTCCGGGGTGATTGGGTGCATTCGGTCCAAATGTGTGCGTGTGTGTGTGTGTGTGTGTGTGTGTGTGTGTGTGTGTGTGT
>NW_017805983.1:312286-328697 GCF_001891065.2 Hippocampus comes | reverse complement strand
TGTGTGTGTGTGTGTGTGTGTGTGTGTGTGTGTGTGTGTGTGTGTGTGTGTGTGTGTGTGTGTGTTTTACCTGACCTAGCAAAGCTTATCGCCGTTACAGACGCACAAACAAGCCCGTGTTTGTGACTGTCTTGCCGGCCCCCGATGGGATTAGACGTTTAGTTTTTATTTTTTTGACAAGTCACCCGTTGAAGGCCGCCTGAGGTCGCTTCTAATATTAATTGTCATAAACTGGAGTATGTCATGTTAGCCTAAGGACTCAACTGCATTTCCGGCATGCGCTTATAAAATAAAAGTTTATTCATGCGGCGAGTGAAACACAAATGACCAACGCCGCATCTAAAATCTTTTGGTTTCTAGTGTATCCTTACATTGACATTCGTCCTGTAGCTGTCACCTTTGTTTTACATTTGCACCTCTATACATAGGCTACTAGTCATGTTTCAGATTACTACGGATCGTGCAAAGCGCTCAGTTGCAGAAATAGCACCCCTCAAATTATTTTTATGAGACATTTCTATCACCGGCTGCATCTTCCTACCTTGACTTATCAATGAAGCATTTCCCTCCCATTTGGCAACAATTTATTCCCCCACCAGTTCAGACAGGCTTTTTGCTTGGACTGGAGTCAAATTTAAAAAGCAGCTGGCAAAACAGCTGGAACAATTTTTCTTACATACACTTTCTATAGGAATGTGAGCTCTGTGTGCGTGAATGTGTGTGCATGCATATGCGCAGTGTGTGTGTGACCTACATCCAACTCACTCGGAAGAAGGAGTTGGCCTGCAGATTGAGCTGTGAGACCCTTGGGGTCTTGCATGGTTATTGTACACCCTTTTCTGCAAAGTTTCCAGCCCTCGTTTTCCGCTGGCCTGCTGCCTGACTGTCTTTACAGTGGCTGACGTAAGGCCACACTGTGAGCAGTGAGGTGGTGTACTCCACGATATAGCTCAACTGTTACACACGTAAAGTGCAGGATTTATAAATCAATACCGGTGGTCTAGTTTTGTTGTGATGATTCGAAGCCTTTTGATGTCTTTTTTTGTTCCGACGCAGTACAACAGAAACTGTACTTGCAGATGTTAGCAATGACTTGATGTTGACATCACATCAGAAGTTTTATGAAGTCATTCTAGCAGGATGACAGCACGGTGATCTCGTGGTTAGCATGTCTGCATCATAGCCAAGAGGTTCTGGGTTTGAATCTTGAATCAGGCCCTTTCTTTGTGGAGTTAACATGTTCTTTCTTGCATGCTTGTGTGGGCTTTCTCCAGATACTCCCCCCCCCCACCCCACATTCTCAAAAGAACCATGCTAGGTTAATTATAGACTTGTGAACGTCAATGATTGATTGTCTCTGTGTTTCCCGCAATTGGCTGGCGATTAGTGGAGCGTTCCATCTTTCACTAGCTACAACTTGTTTAATAAAGGATTTGTTTTGTGGCTCTTCACTCCTCTGACTTGGGTGCAGGCAGTGCATGTCCACTTTCCACTCACTGACAGCATGAATGTGAGTGCGATTGTCCAGTGACCCTGAATAAGATGAGCGTTATTGTAGAAAACTGATAGTTGGATGGATTTGTGTGTTTTTGAATAGATGCATCTCTATTGCAGTGTTGACTGCTCTTCAAATGCGTGGACTGACGTGAAGATTGCCAAAGTGAACCGTTTCTCACAAATGATCATCCGCTTTGTCGTCCTCATAGGCTCCAGCTGACCCCCTAAGGAGGCAAAGCGCGATAGAAAACGGATGGATGGAAATGGGATTTTTCCGAGGCACCAGATCAGGTGAGGCAAAATTCAAACATGTATTTTGGTGTGTTTGAATCGGTGCAGCAACAAAAGAGCTCCACGCCTCCCACCTCCGAAGGTTATGTCACACTTTCACATGGCCAGTTGTTGCTAGGCAGAACTGTTGGAATTCATTTTCATATGTGCAGCAAAGCCCAATGTAAAAATCGGTATGAGCATTGTAGAAAATGGAGGAATGCACTCTGAGTGACTTCAAATGTAGCCTGTGACCAAAGGGCCACCAATTTCAGTTTCCCTGATCAATCGGGATAGATTTGGGTGCACTGAATCTTGCTCATCTGTCTGACATGACTAAAAGTTTCACTCTTGTCTGGTGCACATAGTCCTTGTCCTCAATCCAGTCCTGACATAGTTTATTCGTCACCCTGACTCCATTTCACAACGTTGCTTTGTGGCCAGAAGAAGCAGAATGAATCTCGCGGCATTCCCTTTTTTTTTTTTTTTTTGCTTCAAAATAGAAAATGTTCAGTCTTCCTAATTTTGGAGCACTGATTTGATTGTCTATCAAGCTGCTTCTCGACATATATGCATTGTCCAAATGCATTGACGCATACTGTATCGCCATAAACGAATGTTAAAAGGCCGGTTTTAGATATGTTACACCGTAAACGAATGGCCGGTGTTATGTTTGTATTGAGCTGAAACGATCTGCGGGCCTTTAATTTTAATGCTCGCCACACCAAGAGTAACCACCAGAAGACTGCATGTTCTCAATTGAAGTATTTAATGGATGCCAGAAAAATCGACACATGGCCGTGGAGCCTTATTCTGCCAGATGTGGAAAGAAGGTCTCACCCCCCTCCCCATTGATTCCTGTTCTTATACTCCCTTGGCCACCCCAGCACAGGGGGGCGACTCTGCCGAGCCCGTGTGACAATGTGTGACTCCGTGGTCTTAACTGGATTGAACTTGTATGTGTGCCAAGGGTGCCTATAGACAAAGAAAACCACGTAAAAGGAAGAGAGAGGTCACAGCAATATAACGTCCTCGCTCAGGTCACCGGTCTCATTATACGTGCAAACTGAGCCCAATCTAACAATCATTCATTCAGTCACACATTCGCATTTCTCATGACGACCTGTCGACATGTTAATCCTTGTCAAAATAAGAATGTGACTTCAATGTTGGCGAATGTGAATTGCTTTGAATGAAACACGCTGATTAGAAGTTGAGGAAAAGTCTTGATAGGCACTTCTTGAAATGGCTGAAGAGTTCTGCTGTTTGATTGATGCCGACAGTATATATTGCACAGTCCCGATCTAACTTGCTCTTGATGAAAGAATAAAGGAGACATCATTTTCCGTATTAGGTCCATTGCTGAGTGAGCTGTTTTGCCTCTTCAAAAGGCCGCTTTGTGCAGTCACATCAGTCCTAATATGCTGCGAGCTGATTCTTTTGAGGGCCCCTGCATGGGTGTCAACCTGGTCACAGACCAAAACATGAAATAGTTTTTGCTCTGTTGCACGTGCATAGGTCCAATCCGTCATTCATTGTCGAAACATCTCCTATGAACTCTGCGTGCTGCCGCCTTTCGACGCTAGCTTCCTGTTTTATTCACTCATGTTTTGCATGTTTCCTCTCTGCTTGTAGGAGAGGGGGAGGACCGAGTGACTGAGTGATTGTCGGACACTTTGAATGACGGCGCACCTGCTGCTTCTGAGGGACTTTGATTTTCTCCATTTTTAAATTCAACTTTGTAAAATTGCTTTCGTCATGCCGTCCAACAGTCCCGCAGTCACCGAACTGTCTCGGACGCCAGAAAACAAAAGCTCCAATGACGTGGTAAGTTTATTGTTATTCTTCTTGTCACTACAAGCGCTTGAATTCTCTTGATGTAGTTTTTTTCCCCCACCAATGAAAGCAGTTCTCAGGTGTCTTAAAATCTCTGACGTACTTTCGTCACACTCCCCCAAAGATTAAGAATTTATATTATAGCTGTACAATTAACAACCATATAATCAAATTATATTCTAGCCGTATAATTAATTTTTGGTTAGCCTACTCTGCTGCTTCACTTGTGTAAACAAAGACGTCAATTTAATGTACTTTATTTTGGATGACTTTGCCTTACTATAGTTAATGTTGTTTTATAGAATATGTACATGTTGTTTTATTTGAAGTCATGTTGGGCAATATCTAAATTTGCACATTCCTATTTTATATTTTTAGCTATTAAACATTCTTGCGGCAATTCTTAAAATAAGTAACGCAGAAATGATGCAGTTCATGAATAGTTGGTTTTTTTTTTTTCACTCAGTACTGACTTGATCTACTTATTTTTTATGGCTGCTTTTTATTTTTTCATGAGTCCTATTGTCCTCAAGTAGCACTAATCTTATTTGAGTACCGTTGAACGTAATGTAATGTACCAGTAATTTTATTATTCTGAACATACACTTGTACAAATTAAAGCCTGCCCCCCCAATAGGCAACCGCCTTTGGATAGCGAAATGCTCTGTTGGCTCAGAGAGCGAGGGAGAGAGAGAGAGAGAATACGAGAAAAGAAAATGGAGAGAGCAAGTAAGGTGCGGATATGGAAAGAGAAAGCGAGAGGACGAGCTGTCTGATGCTGATGGGATCCTCCTCATCCCGCCTGGCTTGCAGTCTGGTTGCTTAGCAACTGCAGCGGCCTAAAATAACCTGCCATGAGTCAGAAATAGACCAAAGATATAGGAACAGATTGGCCAGCCTGTGTGTTTGTGCGCTTTGACACTTGCTAACATGGATACGGTTGAGTGGGCTTCTCAATATGTAGCTCGAACAACTCTTCGCACTTGCCAAGCTCGCAATATTCCGTCCGCTCGAGAGACGTGACAGTGCCGTACGGACAGCCAAGCAGGCAGACGAGCCAGTACTTGCCATTTGCTGTACCGAACGATCATCCAGGAAGCGACACCAGAGCGTTTAGTCAGCACGGCGGTCCTGTCGGAGACAGTTGCTAAGCAGTTTCTGCACCTTAGCAACCACTCTCCTGTCACTGCAACACAGGGTCCACTCGGGGAAGCAGGGAAAGGAATGAAGGCAGGCACGAACGGAAAACATTGCCGTGAAAGCGGGCAGCACACGATCTGATAACAGTCGGTGTGTTTACTCCACACCAAAATTTTTGTTGAGCCTCGGTCTGACTGAAACCAGACCGTTTTAAGTTCACGTCCACACCGTAGTCTTACTCGTGGTGTCTTCATACGTCACGTTTGCAAGACGTCAGACAAACGCGCTCGGATTATTTGAATGGAAATCGGACTTGCAGCTGGATGGTCACACCGCCTTGAAATCAGATCAGATTGATGTGCACGCTCTCGTCTCTGCGGTGAGCTGTCACAAAGAACCCAATGACATTAAATGCACAAGGTGAGAAAACAAAGTGGGTCACAAGATGCCAAGGCTTCGTATGATGGTGCCCATTTTGGATCTGAATGAACAAAATGCAATTGGGCGAGATAAAGTAGCCTACGCAGAAAATGTTGAGAAAACAAACATACGATCTCGTGACCGGTTTGGCAGCCGCTTTACAGCAACCTTTTTCCTGTCCGGCTCCTCTAATGGCAAGAGCACAGTTTACACAGTACTCGCAGGGCATCCTGAACTTGACCTATTTCTATTGGCCAGAGTGAAGATGGAGCAGACCAGGACAGTCCAGAGGAGGCGACTCTGGGGAGCCCTCCAAACAAGCGCCGAGTGGGCCGTCCGAGCAGGAAACGCAAACAGTTTCTTCCTGTGAGTACACTGCGCTTTCATCAGCCTTGCACCGACCCCTTGGCCTAGAAAGTCGATTTGACTCCCGAACGACCACTTTGATTGACGTTCTCATGCTTTGCCAAGGCCTGCGGTGTCCCCTCTTGTTGACACCACTGTATCTCCTGTCTCGTCCAGCTGCGAAAGATCACTGTCACTTTTTTGACAAATTGGGTAGCCCTTCTTTGGCATTAGACCGGTTGAAACTTGTAATTAGCCTGGATGTATTTCCTGCATTCCTGGCATTGCTGAGCATCAGCAATAAGACTCCTTATTTTTGGAAGAGCAGAAACAACAGTTGCTGTCTCTTTTATTTGATTGCGTGTGGCCTCTTCTGCTGATTGACCTCTACTTGGCTAAAATAGTAGCAAAAAAGCTTGTAGCTTTGTATGCTACAGTCAAGAGGAGCACGGTCCCTTGGGCTTTGTGTCGCAGTAAGGGAGCGAGGTTGTGTTTGAGAGCTGATGTGAGCAGTGAGGAAAGGTTGGCGCTGAGCTTCGAAGAACAGCATGTGCTCGTCATCCGCTGTGCCTGCTCTCGACTGTCTCTTTGCTACATTTTGCGCCGAAAGAGCTGTGTCAAGTCAAGCATGAAGTTTGGAGAAAGCCTTCCCACTCTACACCGTCTCGAAGCTAAAATATATTCTACAAAAGCATCAAGACAGTACAACTGTTTTATAGACCACAACTGATGTCGGTTTTATTTTTTTTACTCTCTTCATAGCACAGGATGTTGTCATTTTATGTGGTGTAAACTCAAGGTCCAAGTTCAAGCCCACCACATTGCGTTTCCCCTCAATAATCTCCTCATCAGACTCATGTTAGTTCAAGCTTTCCAAAGTGTCTTTTTCATCTCTGTGCCTTACGTCAGCCTCTCCTCCAGTTATTAACAAACACCAAATATCCTCCAGAAGTGGCCTCCTCTCTAATAGATTACACACCACAAAGAATTTCGGCCTGCGGGGGGAAAAAATGCTGATTGAAGTGACGGTGGTGTACAGTAATCTCGGAACAAATGCTGGTGAACATTACCACATTGAGCAAACATAATTAGGATTTGAGGGGGGGAAAAAAAACGAAACAATTTCATTCATGTGATATTGTAGTGAAAGGATGATAGTGAAAATGCGCAATGTACAAATGATATCCTCCCCCGCAAAGTAGTACTCTTTGCAGTTGACTAAATGAATGTCCACTGCCATTTCATGAGGTATACAGAAACTACGTTTGATTGAATCGACTCTATTGTGTGTGTGTGTTTCTACGTGTGTGTCACGAGTCAATCCAGCTGATCAAACACTAGCAGTCAAAAAGAAGGATGGAGCTAACCTGTCATCCATGTATGCACCGAGTGCAGTCATGTGCAACGGGGAGCAGGTTTGAGCATGTGTGGCTGTCGAACCAAGTGGGCGGGCTTCGCGCGGCCTCGTCTCTCACAAACACGCACACATTGTTGCAGTTTATTCCACTGTAGTTGTGGCGAGTTCCTGTGCCGTTTCCGCTCCTCTTACCTGACTTTCTGTGCCGTATGCGGACAATAGAGCATTGCATTTGCCTTTATGTTGCATTACTCTGGCCTGACAGTATTACATCAGTGTTAACTTTTCCTGTCAAGTTTCTTTGGGAGGACTGCTTTGAAATTAATCCAGATCCAGTGATTTATATTGGGTTGTATGAAAACATTTTCTATCTATCTATCTATCTATCTGATAGACTGACATCCATTTGAGCCTTTGGGGGAGTGTATCTATCTATCTATCTATCTATCTATCTATCTATCTATCTATCTATCTATCTATCTATCTATCTATCTATCTATCTAGCTAGCTAGCTAGCTATCTATCTAGCTAGCTAGCTAATCTTAGTGCTCCACATACAGTGTATCACCATGGTGTGTTATTTCTCTGTTTTGTAGTTAAGCTTAGTGCTCCACATACAGTGTATCACCATGATGTGTTATTTCTCTGTTTTGTAGTTGTAGTTCATTTCGGCTAGAAGTATATAATTTAGGATATAAAATTTGAGTAGAACATGCACACACACATGCAGACACACACACACACGTGCACCCATGCAAAGTCGACACCCAAGTAAGTTTCAGTGCTTTAAGGCAGATGTTGCGAGATTAGATTTCAACAGGACTGTCAGTTGGTGAGATGGGCTGGTAATTAAAAGTTAAGATCGCTATCTTTATGCTTAAAACAATGCAGGTGGGCTTCTTTTTGTTCACGTTTTTAGTGCGGAATGGCTATAGTGATTGTAGATGAACAACAAAACGAGTCCACATTTCACATCGTCATATTCTCTGGGCCAAAAAAAGAGAAGAACCATGTGGTTTGATACTGGCGCAAAATTGAAAAGCCAGCATCCATAATGGCAGATATACATCAAGCATGAATGGTAAATAATTCCACCAATAATTTAAAAAAAAAAGATAGATGTATGTATGGTGCAAATCAAATTACTTGAGTTGGATGTTAAAGCTGCATCAAGCAATTAAATAATAGAAGGTACAGTATAATCATTTAGAATATAATATAATATAAATACAACTTTTTGGGAGTATATTGTAACTGCTGTTTCATTGTTTTTTTTTTTTTGTTTTTTTTCAACAAAATCTGCCTTCCCAGAAGGCTATTTGGAAGACTTTAGAATATAATATAATATAAATACAACTTTTTGGGAGTATATTGTAACTGCTGTTTCATTGGTTTTTTGTTTTTTTTTTCCAACAAAATCTGCCTTCCCACAAGGCTATTTGGAAGACCGTCGGCTCATATAGAAATCCAAACAAACAACCCGAGATTTTTTCAGGAATCGGGGGACCAGGCCCGCCATGCGCCATGTACTTATATTTCACAGACGACTGCAGCGGAAAGTCTTTCTGCCGAATGAGTAAGTAGTCAGACGTTTGCTACACTATTAGCCATATCAGCTCATGTGCTTCAGCAACCTACTGCTGTGTTTATGATTCCTGGGAAATTGCTTAATGCAGCTTTAATGCCCCCCCTGGGGGTTTCAGACAATAATTGCTGTGTACTCACAACAAAGGCACTTGATGCTATTCAACTCATTTAGAAGCAAATGACAAACCATTTGACTGTTATCCGTCCTTTTTATTGCCTGTTCATTAATTTCATTTGAGCTAAGTTATTTTATATTCAGTTCACTCTTCACATTTTATTTGAATTTTGCTTAGTGAGCGCTTGGATTTTACGTAACTTTGAAATGTCTCGTTATGTTGTCAATTTTTTTTTTAATACCTGTGATGAATTTCCTCTGTGATTTTATTTAATTAATTCAACTTTATTTGAATGAATGCATGGTGGTGTGTTAACATTTGCGGCTTTTGTACAAAAGATATTTTTCTGTTATCATGAAAGCAAGGTCCGTGCCCAGCTCTGTCATTTTTAGAATCCAATGAAACAACATTAACGTAATGGAGTTGATGTTGAGGCAAATAATAGCCCGAGCATGCACGCATCTAATTCTGCATTTGGGGAACATCAACCATGAACAAGAAAATATCCTGTGCGTATGTGTGTGCTTCGGACACGATTAGTACAGTGTGTCCACTTTGTGTCTGCAATTAGACTCCGTATGAGCTGGCGAAGTCCCCAGGCCCTTTTCGTCGACATATAATGTCTCCTCTCACCTGCTCATTACAGCCTCTTTCAGCTTGTTAGCACTTGCCAGCATTGAAGTACATCGCCTCGAAGCTTTGCGTTACCACCGCCGCTCTGTTTTTTTTTTTTTTTAACGACATGTCTGTAAAACTCATCCGCTTTTAGTGACAGACACATGCACATAAAACAGCTTCTGGCCTTTTCGGCCACATGATTAAAGTGCTAATGGAAAAATCATTGGCCTATAGATTAGTTTATTGCGAAGACCTCAAGTTCTTTACTGTGTGATTACGGTATTTATTGTATCGTACCGTATAATATTATTTCAGTCAGCCAACTTGCTTAAATGTGTGCAATTGATACACCATTTCATTAACTGGCTATTGTTGAACGCAAGAATTTCCTAGATGTGTGCACATTGATGATGACGTCACCTAAATGACTCCCCTCCTTATCTCACTAGTGTGTATTGTCTTAATGTCAGTGTGGGTGTTTGTTCCACACCCTGCTGGATACGTACATCCTACTTTCTAACAAGGACAGACTAATTGGTGTGCGAGTATTGCAGCTACTTTGCGCACTGTGCGTCGTGTATTGTGTGTGTGTCTGTGTCTGTGTGTGTGTGTGTGCGTGCGCGCCGTCAGGATGTTTTTGGATTAAATCTTGACTGACAGCAGGTTACTCAGGCAGATTGCGCCATCTGTTTTCCAGGAGATGGCAACGTCTGACCCCTCTGCCCCCTCAACTCTGCCGGGGGAGCTGGAGCACTCCCCTTCCCCTCGCAAGAAACGTGGGCGTCGGAAACTAGAGCATAACGACAGGAATAAGGGTATTGTTTTTAGCACAAAGTCATCTGGTGATACAGTGGAACCTCCAAAGCCTAACAAAGGTACTTTGCCAATTATTCCGCTTTCTATTTTAAGGCGAACTTTCCCATGACAACGGTACGCCTGGAGTCGTTGTAAAAACCTGATTACCTTTTAACTGTGCAGGCAACGTTATAAGTGACACTTTAACTTTCTTACCTGCCACTCAAGTGTGAAAAACAAGTACCGGTATGTTAAAACTTGGCACAAAAACAAGCTAACAATTACTCATCCTTTCCCCTTCTGACCACACGTGACTTAAATATCGCAAGCGTGCAATTGCTTTTCACTTTGTAACCTTCTTAACTGTCACACGCCTGTATGAATGCAGTCATGGGTGTCAAACGGGAACCTTTTTGACTGATCGGATGATACTGTGGCAGAATAAGCTGGTTCTTTGTATGCAGGAAAGCATGAAGTCTCTTGATATATGCTGACGTTTCGCATGGCGTCGTGCAACGCGCGGCGCTTCTCAAAGTTTTTAAGTGGCTTTTGAAGCCGAGTTTGGGGTTTGAGGTTCCACTGTATTTTGAACATGTTCATCCATGTATTTCGATGCCTGTTGCCAATTTATGCATTCGTCTGAGCGGAGAAATGATTGTATTCGATTTGAAAGATCTTGGCGGAAAAACAAACTGAAAATGTTATTATTTTATTCTGTCATTTGAGTCTTGATGGGGGTGGGGGGCATGACTGCAGCTAAAATAACTTCCAGATGGCAGTCTTTGAAGGCATTTGGACTTGAAATATGTGTGCCAGAGAAAAGTCATAAAAGCCACAAGTATGGATCCTTATTAAGCCTCTTGTTAATTCAGTACAAATGGCCCATTTCCTGTCATTTACCTTCTTTAGATGAAGCCGACGACAGAAGCTGTGACTCCCCTCGAGAGGTGAGTAAGGTGCTTCTTCTCCCATTCCTTTTTCTTTTTCTTTTTTTTTTTTTATTTATGTTTCTTTTCCCCACTCCCAACAATGAAGTGAAATATTCTTACAGTACAAGCGGTGTGTAGTCAGTTCAGGATATATCAAGCTTTTGTGGCTGTGTGTGCAGGGTGAGACAGGGAGGTTGCGTAGGAAGCCGGTCCCCAGGGTGACTTTCCAGGCTGGAGACCCGTACTACATCAGCAGGAGACAGAAAGAAGAATGGCTCAGCCGCTGGAAGATGGAGGTGTGAGCTGCAGTCATAAGAAGGCTTTTCTTGACATATTTTGTTCAATTTACTCATAAGAATCATCATAATAAACATACAGTATACTTTCAAGCAGTCCATTTGGGAATTAGGGCATTCTCAGGATGTTCATTTCGGCTCACACGTGAACCGAAGTAGTTGCAGGAAGTTGTGGTTTTGTCTGTAGCACAGAAACGGAATTAAATAAACGGAAGTCCCCCATAGCACTTTCAACAGAATGGGACTGCTTAGTTTTCTGTCATTAAAAAAAAAAAAAAAGACTTTCAGATGAACCGAGCATTTGTCATGCACCTTTTGGTGGCCTTGAACTTTAACAAGAGTCAAGAGGTTATCCTCGAGCCCCCGTTTGCTGGCGGTGGGTCATTGGCATGTATTTGTATTGTGGGAGAAATGGGTTGGTTCTTTTGCCCACCCGTCAATTGTGAAATCACACAACGGAGCGCATCTCTCGCACGCTACTCAGCTACCTATTTTCTGAAAACTGCAAGCAAGCTGTTGGGAAGCGTTGCCAGACTGTGACCTAACAGTTGGGCTACCGGCTTTGAGTTTGACAGCTGGGCTTGGGTGAAGATTGATCACTTCCAAGCCACAGTGCGACGGCACGGACGCACATGTCAAGCAGATGCATGGGTCCGAAACATGAATTGATTTGTAATTTGGTGGCTTGCTCATTGAACTATTTGCTTTGAGTGAGAATACAATCAGTGCTCTTCGTGTCTTCATCCTTTTGGGGTATTTTGACAAAAACATGCCATAGATACCTTTAAACTCTTTCTGTTAGCATGTTGTATGACTGGGGAAAATATTGGACTGCTATATTTTCAGTACGCACGGGAGCATACGGCTCGATGGCCCATCTTGCTGACACATTAAGATGTGAACGCTTGAGAGAAGGACAACATAATCACATGCGACTGAGCAGCTTGCCAAGTGCTTTGCTGTATTTGTTGTAGTCGGCAGCGCGTTATAAATACAACATCTTCAGCTGACTTTGATTGTTAAATATAGGCACCCTACTACAGGTTTATGTAGTAGTGCAACAATAGCACACAAACATTCTAAATGGGACAGACGTGCAGAAAAAAAAGGTGCCTTCAGACAGAGTGCGTAATTATACGAAAGGCAGAGAGCAAGTGCCACTTCCTGCAAGCGAGTCTGCTCACTTCCTGACGTTACTTACCATCAAGCCACAAATAACATGTTTTTTTTTTTTTGTCTGTGTGTGTGCCATCATTTTCTGAATTGCTTTCATATATGCTGCACTTTGTGGTCGACAATATTGTTCGACCAACCGGGACCCTTTTCATGTTTCCTTAACTAACTTTTCTGTTTGTGTGCAGTACACACCGACAAGAGCGGTGTTCCATTCCCAGCCTGAATCGGGCTGTATGAAAGGGGTAAAGGTTAACCACTTCCATGTCTTGGTGTGATTTTGGACTATTGTGTGGATGCGTGCGTGTGTTTGTGTGTGTGTGTGTGTGTGCGCGTCTGCGCTTGTGCGGGTTTTTACTCTGTCAGTCAGCTGAACTGCAACCGGCTGTTAAGAGTCCCATTAAAGTCTCATCCCACTGCCTTTTGAAGGAAACGTGGTCTCTGCGGTAGTTTTGAGAGGGGAAAATATCAGCCATGTGTCAACTTTTTAAGTTACAGTCAAGAAAGGAAATACTGGACACACTATTCTTCGTTTCTTCTTCTACTGACACCTCCTTTGGAATTGAGGACTCGTGAGGTACTGAGTTTATTGGTTTTTTTTTTTTTTGTTTTTTTTTTACATAACATATCAGCTGGTACTCACCGTACAGAGTTGGAGGGTTCAATTCCATCTCCGGCGTTCTTGTGTGGAGTTTGTATGTTCTCCCCGTGCCTGCGTGGGTTTTCTCTGGGTACTCCGGTTTCCTCCCACATTCCAAAAACATGCGTGGCGGGTTGATGGAACCCTTGAAATTGTCCCAAGGTGTGAGTGTGAGCGCGAATCGTTGTTTTTTTCCTATGTGTGCCCTGCGATTGGCTGGCAACCGGTTCAGGGTGTCCCACTCCTACTGTCCGAAGAGGGCTGGGATGGGCTCCAGCACACCCGCAACCCTCGTGAGGATAAGCGGATTAGAAAGTGGATGGATGGATATATCAGCTGTTTGTCGTTCAGCATTGTTGTTAGAGGGAATGTTTTCTTTCATTGATCATTCTTTCAGTTTGTCTTCATAGTTTGACCTATTTTGTTTCGCTTGTAAAAGCACTGGAGCGGCTTTGGAGCGGAAATGTTTTAATTAATTTCCAATCTATTTGTTGAATCAGTTTTCTTGCTCGTGCCTTAGTAAAAAATCGGCATTTAAAATATTCCGCCAGTGGATGGATCCTGTAAAAAATATGCAGGTTGAATGTTTTTCACAGTAGAAAAAAAATCTTTTGTATGGGCATGAGAGATCATAACTATCACATGCTATTTCATATAAGCTATGCATGCTCACGCAACATATGCACGCATTTAAACGCCGGCATGGATCTGTTGTTTGGTATCCATGGTGTCATCATCACACATAAATCCCAGAGGCTTCCGCACATTCATCGAAATGAGTAGTGACTCTGTTGTGGGAGTTCACCTCATCATGTGTGAGGTGAGGAAGCCCGTAAATCAGTCGCTTGGTTCACGGCTGACCAATCAGAAGAGCGTAAGCTGGAAGAATGTTTGAGTGCGTGAGTCAAGGAGACGACCAGAGAGGAAACTGTCGGAGGAAGAGAGACACTGAAGAAAATGACAGAGAGAAAGAGAGCCAGGGAGGAACAATGCCATGTCCTATCTGTAAGTTTCACTTTTTTTTTGACCTAACAGTTTAAATATCCCTTTCTGTTATTATAAGTTTATTTCAGAAAAATACACTTTTTGCAACACTTTTGATATAGAGTCCATTGAGGACATTTTTGTTTGCTAAGAAAAACAACACTGAAAAACTGGGATGGCATTCATTTGGAGATAAGAGTTTAGTTTGGCTATATTGCACTTTGAAGTGTTTTAGATTGCAGCTTCAAATCTGTCAGGGTTGGGGTTTTGGTTGTTTGGATTGCCTTGTCAGGTTGATGTGCTTTGGGCCAGCTGGAGTTTAGGCGCTGTTCAACTATCACTCACAGAACTTTTTGCCTCGTGACTCTTACCAGATGCTAACGTTCCAATCAAGGAGTTATTCTTTGTTGTTGTTTGTTATTTTTGATCATAATCATAATAATCAGCCAAAGAAGAAACTCATGACGACTCATCATTAAAAAGGACCTGTTGTGCAGGAAATAAGGAGGGCGGGGGATGGCATTCCAAATGAGCACTCTAGAAGATTTATTATTAATTGGACAGAAAAATCAGTTGTATTTCCAAATAGCGTTCTGATACAGCTACCTCCATGTTTTCTCGTGCATGAAGTCACAAGATTATCAAGAATGAAAGAGCAGTCATTTGCCTGTTGACAGTGGGGGAGGGGGGTCTTAACTCCTCTTTTAATGGTCCTGAATGTGTGTGTGTCTCTGAGTTCACTTGGAGGTCAGGGTCAGTCACGGCTGTAAAGGGGGGTGTGGTTTCGAAATGGTTCACTGGCGAGGTCACAGGGTGTGGGGTCACAGATCAAGGGGGTGTCACCAGGACTGAGCACACTGGCCAGGTCGCAGGGTTTGCTAAAGTTCAAAGCTGTAACTCATGGCAACCCTCCTCATGTCTTTGTTTGGAAATACTCGATAACTGCAATGCTTCTGTGAGTTGTTCTTTTCGTCATTTCGCCGCATGGCTTCTTGTGTGTGGTGTGACAAATGCTCCAAGTTGCTGTGTTGTAGAATAAAGCATCGATGCAATCATTTGAACAACCATCGTTAGTTGTTCAAAAAAACCCCCCCCCCCCCCCCCCCCCCCCGTTCAAATGTCAGGTTTTTGTGATGTTCAAAAATGAGATCAAGATAACTGATGTTTTTTTTTATTCATTAAATAGGAATAAGCTGCTTGCGAGATTTGAAGGCTCACTTCACTTCACATCTCCACGGCTAGTTAAGCGTGATTGTGAATTTGGTAGCTGTACTTTGCCTCGCTGGGCCTTCTGTGTGACGCGTCTGCCGCACATGGTGAACAATTGCCCACGTCACATGCGAGGCCGACTACATCATCCGCAAGGGCAGATCTTGCAGTTTGCCTGGTATTGTCATGCACAGACCCCATTGAGTCTATTTCTTTTTTTGTAACATCAAGCACAGCATGCGCGACAACTACCCTGGCCCAATAAGTGTACAGCCTAATAGTTTTTATTTTTGAAATACATTTCCATAATATGCTGTAGGCTGTATTTACACAAGCATCCCAATATTTAAGAAACCTGCAGAGATATGAATTTTCTCTTACACGACACATTTTTGTGTGTTTGTGTCGGCGTATTATTGTGTGTGGTCTGCCTTTGGCCCATGGAACCGGACGATTAGAAGTTTATAAGGTCAGAAGTCAACATCAGCCAAGAAGAGTTTTCGGGTCAAACTGAGGGGAGAGTGAATAGTCGCTCTCACTTTTACTGTCTCTTTCAGTGAGTAATTTATGCCATCGTTTTACTGTTGCTTGTTTCACACATTCATTCCTTTAAATGTTGTTTACAGGCCAGCTGGAGTCGTGAACAATGTGCTATGTAAATCATTCTGACCCATTCAAACAATTTTTTTCTTTCATGGTCTGCCCTCGTTTTGTTGCTTTCACATCAGCCAGATTGAGACTGTTGAAGTGGGTTGAGGTTCCGGTCCTTTAATTGAACATTTTTTTTTTCTTTAGTACACATCCATCCCGCTGTCATTCTGACTGGAAGATCAAGTTTTACATGTTGGTTTTTATGGTAATACATAACATATGAAGACTGATGGGTTGAATGTCATTTTTCCATCTTATTTGTGCCTCGAGCATTTTTTTTTTTTTTTTGAATGAGTGAATTATTTCACATTAGCTAACACCCGTTCACTTTTTAATGCGCTTGCATATGTTGTGGTAAGAGATTAAGTGGCAACAATGTTATCAGGACCGAGGCCGTTCTCTTTTGTTTGCTTGACGTAACCATTGCCATCTAGTGCCTTATCGTTGTCAGAGCGCACACTGCTGATTGCAGATGGCCTCTCGTTACAACGTGCTCGAGCAAACAAAGACAAACTACAGAGCCGCGCACTGTTTACACTTGGTTAGCA
>NW_017805983.1:283783-312249 GCF_001891065.2 Hippocampus comes | reverse complement strand
ATCTAACAACTAGGATGAAAGCAAGTGAAATATTGCTCCATCGCGTTAATTATGGGCTATTGTAAAGATTGTGCTTTTCATTGCCGTACTACTCCTTCCTCGTGTTCTGTGTTTAACTGTGCAGCGCTTCAAAATGCTGTCTTGTAATAATGTTTACCAGCTGGATTCCTTGAGGAATTTTTTTCAAAGAACTTTTACTTGAAAATGCAACTTTTGTTGTCCTTCTACTTCACTTTTTTTTTATTTTTTATTTTTATTGGCTTTGAGCGCTTCAAAATGCTGTCTTGTAATAATGTTTACCAGCTGGATTCCTTGAGGAATTTTTTTAAAGAACTTTTTACTTGAAAATGCAACGTTTGTTGTCCTTCTACTTCACTTTTTTTTTTTATTGGCTTTACCACTCACTCTCCTCTCACTGTATTATTTCTCTCCTTCTTGAGTCGAATTGCATCGCAGCTTACGGTCCCGCCCTGCTCACTTCCTGTTTCACAAGATCAATTAAGAGATTGTTCTCACAGCTTGGAGCACAGAAGCCTCGAACTTGAACAGTTAACAGATCAAGTGCAAAGGCCCACGTTTAATACCAATCAGAGAATCTCTCTGGTGGCCGCAGGTTAATGTGACTAGCGCAATAGTGACTTGAAGCAAATGCCTATCAGGAAGTCTACTCTGCCCTCAGCAGCAATACTTGGGATGGCCTACCTTTTTAATAAAGTGTGAAACAAGTGTTCTCCCAAGTGGCCGTTTGTTGACGCCGGCCTCCACTTCAACCTTTGCAGGCGGAGAGACAGGCTTACAGGAAAGCTGAGATATGCATGATGGACGACCTCACATCAGAAGGCGACTTTCAAAAAGAGGAGGAGCCAGCCAGTCCGGACCCTCTGCCATCCCAGCAGCAAACAGATCCCGCCTCGCCAACCGTTGCCGTAACACCAGAACCAGTGGCCAGAGGAGACCAGGCAACGCCCAGAGAGATTGAGTACCAGGTGAAAGCGGCGTTCGCCGAGCAAATTCTCATCCATTTTTTTTTTTTTCTTTTTGACCTGTTGTCATTTTAGCCAGGAAATAGGACCTGACATCAGTCGCTATCACCCCTTTTCTGGGGGCATCATTGAAGAAGACAAAAAGCTAAAGTAGAAGGAAAATACATTTGGTGTTGGTTTTGAAGCTCACAGTCTTGCCCACTCGTGACTGTTTAACCTCGTGCATTTTGGACTCACTAATTTGGGTCAGAAAGAATCCAAACTGGACAAGTTATTAATCTTGAACCCACAAAACGAGGAGTGAAGTCCCCCGGACTCTTTTCCTGGATGCCCACAGGATGGCAGGGGCTTTGGCATCGGCACGCTGGTGTTCGGGAAGCTGCGAGGTTTCTCCTGGTGGCCTGGCAGGATTGTTTCCTGGTGGATGAGCGGCCGTAGTCGAGCCGCCGATGGGACTCGCTGGGTCATGTGGTTTGGAGATGGCAAATTCTCGGTGGTGAGTGAATTGATCAAACAGAAGCTCCGCTTCTGTTTTAAAAGTCATTGCTGACCCATCCAAAATCTTCCACGCCTTTGCCTCCTTTTCCAGGTTTGCGTGGAGAAACTCATGCCGCTCAGCTCTTTCTCGTCTGCCTTTCACCAACCCACCTACAACAAACAGCCCATGTACCGTAAAGCCATCTTTGAGGCTCTGCAGGTTAACACACTTGCTTATTTTTAAATGCCACGTGGAGGTAAATTACTCTTTCTCATGTTTATTTCTTAAAAATTACACTCATGTCTGTTATTGGACAAAATTGAATTAGCGATAATGCCGATGTTAAATAATGTGTATATATAGACAAAACACATACCCTGTGCTTGACTGGCAACCGGTCCAGAGCGTCGTCAACCCTTTTGCCTCAAGTCAGCTGGGAGAGATGAATGTGCATGTTTGTTCTGTAGGTGGCAAGTACGCGAGCAGGACGACCCACTCCTTCCTGTGACCCGAGTGATGACGCAGAAGGTGTGGAACCTCAGACCAGACAGATGATAGAATGGGCTATGACTGGCTTCTTGCCCAACGGCCCACAATCACTGGACCCTCCTGAGGGTATATACGCACGCTCGCATGCGTACACGCACTTAAGTGTATGCCGTCAATATCGATATTTCATACTCGCTGATCTTCACAGAGGAGCAGAACCCGTATAAAGATGTCTACTCTGAGATGTGGGCAGAACCGGAGGCGGCATATACTCCTCCCCCTGCCAAGAAACCTCGCAAGAACGCCGCGGAAAAAGCCAAGATCAGAGAGGTGATCGACGAAGGAACCAGAGGTGAACCGAAGTTGACTGTGAAATGAACCGGCACCTTGTGATCGACTGCTGACCTGCCCACGGGCTTACACTGGCTCTCAAGTCAGCTCAGCTAGGAATAAAAAAAATGGATGGATTAAGATTTTCAAAGAAGAAAGGTGTAGCCTACTTCCATTCCAAATTAGTCAGTGAGCTGCAGAAATAGGATGTGAATATTCTTCAATGGAGATTTGAACAGTTCTGTGACAAGTGGGCTTTAACATTGCAGGGTACTGTATGAACATCATACGTTATATGTATTAGCACAAGAACTGACATCACCGTCGCATAATCCTCCCCAAAAATCATTTTATCAGTGATGAAGACTCGTGTGAAATCTTACACGTGTCATATGACATGAACTTTATGTTTTGCATTATGTATCCGTGTGTCGTTTTAATCGCAATTTCTTTTGTTTCCCCAGAGAGACTTATACAGGAGATAAAAAAGAAAACACGAAACATAGAAGGTATCATCTCTATTTATTTATTTCAATACAGTGTGCAGAAGTTTTTAAAAATCTAGTATTTTAAATTAAATATAGGTTCTAACATTTAAGTAAACACAATGCGTGACTGTTCTCTGTGGTTGTGTGTATTTTCCCCCTGCAGATATCTGCATCTCCTGTGGAAGCCTCAGCGTCTCTCTGGAGCATCCCCTCTTCATGGGAGCAATGTGTGTGGGTTGCAAAGTAAGATGCTTGCTGATAAATCATGAGTAATATTTTGCACAAGCTCGATGAAATTGTGTAAGGGTAACATCACCCAACATATTTTCCCAATTCAAGACGATACGTAGAAAGGATTATTAAATTTTGTGATCTCGTGAACAATATAGATTTTTTATTTTTTTTTTGGTCAGTAAGAAGGATGAAAAAGAAATACAATATTGAATGATTTCAACCTCTGTTTTTCTCCTGGGCTCTGATAGAATTCCTTTTTAGAGTGTGCCTACCAGTACGACGATGACGGCTACCAGTCCTACTGCACCATCTGCTGCGGAGGCAGGGAGGTGCTCATGTGCGGCAACAACAACTGCTGTAGGTCAGTACGCTGCAGATGATCTTGGGATTCGTGTGCGGCACCAGTCGAGAGTTGTCACTGCTCTGGGGGCAATCGGCTCGGCGGCGGCGGCCATCAAAGAAGATCCATGGAACTGTTACATGTGTGGGCCCCGAAACACCTACGGGTTACTGCGGCGACGGGATGACTGGCCTTGCCGACTACAGCATTTTTTTGCCAACAATCACGAACAGGACTTTGTGAGTCTCACTTGTGTCATTACATCACACATAATAACAGTCACCTGCGCAGAACCTTCCCTTCATTTGGATCAATCACAGTCCACGTGCACTGCTGAGAGGGCCCCTCTCACAGTCAGTCAAAGATTTTGATGCTTAACGTTGTTAGCGATGTTCCTGGCCCACATTAGCCGGTCTCTCTAATATTTTGGCCAGTGGTTATTTAAGAGGGCCTTCGGTTTACAAAGGCCTTTTCGATGCTACACATGGGATGCAATGGAAGGATTACTGCAGCGGCGCATATTTTTATCCAATTTACCAAATCTTTGTGAGCCCAACCTTGTTGTCGTTTTTGTCTTGCAGGAGCCAGCCAAGTTGTATGCTCCAGTCGCAGCAGAAAAGAGGCAGCCAATCAGAGTCTTATCACTGTTTGATGGCATTGCCACAGGTGTGCACTTGAGAGTGTGTGTGTGTGTGTGTGTGTGTGTGTGTGTGTGTGTGTGTGTGTGTGTGCGTGTGTGTGCGTGTGTGTGTGTGCGTGTGTGTGTGTGTGTGCGCGTGTGTGTGTGTGTGTATCTGATGTTTATCACCACATCACAAATAGAAATTGTTATTTCTTACGCACTCAGGACTTTTGGTGCTAAAGGATCTGGGCATCCAGGTCGATAAGTACGTGGCGTCCGAGGTTTGTGAGGACTCCATCACCGTCGGCATGGTCAGACACCAGGGACGCATCATGTACGTGGGCGACGTCCGCAACGTAACCCATAAACATGTAAGTCACATCTTTCTTGACATTTATAGGCTGTAGTCACACTTGCTCTCCTTCTCCTTTTTATTGATGTTATATTTGTCCCTTAGATCGAAGAGTGGGGACCGTTTGACCTGGTGATAGGTGGAAGTCCCTGCAACGACCTCTCCATAGTAAATCCTGCACGCAAGGGCCTTTACGGTACATATGTGATAGTTAGAGCGAAAGCGATAATTTTACTCTGATAGTTTGATTACATCAAATGTAAATGTCGCTCAATTTCTGCAGAGGGAACTGGGCGATTGTTTTTCGAGTTTTACCGTCTGTTGCACGAGGCTCGACCAAAAGAGGGTGACGAGCGGCCTTTCTTCTGGCTCTTCGAGAACGTTGTCGCCATGGGCGTCAGTGACAAACGGGACATATCTCGCTTTTTAGAGGTAAAAGTTAAACCTGCTCTGATGTGTGTGTGCTCAAAATAATTTTTATTTCCCTACCAAAAACTCCAACAATAAGAGTAAATGTGATGAGAAATTCAACCACAATAAATATTGAAAAGTAAATAACTCTGTCTGTTCAGTGCAACCCTGTGATGATCGATGCCAAGGAAGTTTCTGCTGCCCACCGTGCTCGATATTTCTGGGGAAACCTGCCCGGCATGTCAAGGTGAGAAAAAACCTCTCCCACACGCTACTTGACCCTATTCATCAATTTGAAAATAATTATAATTTGAATAGCTTCTCGAACATATCGTCAACAAACAGACCCCTGAGCCCCATGACGAATGACAAGCTGGACCTGCAAGAGTGTCTCGAGCATGGTCGCACTGCCAAGGTATCAGCGTGCCCGTGTGCGTCGATGTGTTTGCACGCACGCATGTGTGATTCTTTTTTGAGAGTAAATACTCAAATTTGCATGTATGGGGAAAAAAAGATATAAAACAGTCTATGATGTGAAATGATTGGGATTATTATTATTTTTATTATTATTATTATGAATGTATATTTATTTCTTGTAGTACGTAACTAGCAAAATACAGCAACATCCATTAAAAAAATGTCTAAATCTGATTATTGAAGAATCAACATATAGATGAATAAATAAAGGGAAAGAGTGAAAAAAAATGTACGATAATAAGTGTACCCATTTCTTTTGAGTTGGTCCATCATTGGTTCTTCTCTTTCTGTGCTCGCAACAAACAGTTGATGGAGGTCAGTTCTTTTTTTGCGGAGGTCATTCATACCCAATATCACGGGACAGATTTAGGAGTAAAAAAAAAAAAAACAAAAACAATATATGTGTGTGTATGTCTGTGTTTGTGTGTCTGTGTTTGTGTGTTCTGGATGCAAATTCCAGTTTGAGAAGTTGCGTACGATAACGACTCGCTCCAACTCTGTGAAGCAGGGGAAAGATGAGCATTTCCCCGTCTACATGGACAACAAGGAGGACATCCTCTGGTGCACTGAGATGGAAAGGTACCTTGATATACATACGCGCAAATTGTTATTCTCGAAATGATGACGTGTGTGTTTCCAGGGTGTTTGGTTTCCCTGTCCACTACACCGACGTGTCCAACATGAGCCGGCTGGCAAGGCAAAGGCTGCTGGGACGTTCGTGGAGCGTTCCCGTCATCAGGCACCTCTTTGCCCCTCTAAAGGAGTACTTCGCCTGCAACTAGTCACACAACTCTCTCTCTCTCTCTCTCTCTCTCTCTCTCTCTCTCTCTCTCTCTCTCTCTCTCTCTCAATCTCTCACCTCTCTGACCCTCACATACACTCACGTACACACGCATACACACACTTTGTGACGACAGATACAGTAACTGTACATAGCACACAGCTCGTACATGAAGGTTGGCTGACGCAGATGAAACAGATGACCAGACAGACATACGAATACACCACACACACACCGCTAAGGACTTCATCCCTCGATCCCGTATAACCTACTGGCTAATCTTGGTCCCCAGGTGCTGCCTTGTGCACACACACATACACATACACTTGCTAGTGCATATTCTGTACTGTATAATATGCAGTACAGATATACAGTGTATATCACACCCAAACTTCCTTCCACTTGACCTTAAACTGATGTCTTCTGCTGTTTTGCATTAGTTACAGTCTCGCCGAGGCACCGACACACCACATCTCTCTCAATACATCACCAAAACGTATTATTACAAATGTAAGACATTACGTGCATATTGTGGAGGTGCTGAAGTTGCATTATTGATGCAATGAACATATTACAGTATATCCAAACACACATCCACCACACACACCAGCTAAAACCTGCGGTGCTGGCCGGCATGTAGTCGAGGCCAAATGGTGCCACTTTTGTGTGACATTTTTATTACTGTTCTTGGTGCTCTCAGAGACTTTTTTTGGTCTCGGTTTGTTTTCAGTTGCTGCGGTTTGGTCTCCCGAGCAGATTTAAGCCAAATACTTCCAAGCAGGCACAGAGGTTAAACCAGCTACAGAGGCTGTACTCGAGGGCTGAGAGAGAAAGAAAACAACAAAAAAAAACGACACTCCATGGTAACTTTCCCAAAAATAACTCCTCTTTCATCCCTCTGTTGAATAAATCTCAGTGTGGATGAGTTAATCGTTGGAGCAGTGAGCCAAAGTAACAAATATATTTTCATTTGTACTTTGCTATCAAACGCTATCTGTCTTTTCGAGTCAGTCAGAAGGGTTGTTTAGCAAATCCCACATTGGGATGAGGGTACATTTTACTCTTCACTCTCTGGGAATGTACCTTTTCAAAAGTATTTAGTGCCCTCAAGTGGCTCGGGAAAAAAAAAAGAAAAATAAAACCGTGCGGCTCGTGTCGGTGCTTCATTAGAATTTTGTGGGATTTCATACAAAATGTGCTGCACTGTATTTGTTACTTGAAACGTCTGTCTTTTCAAAATTAACATTATGAAAAGAACAGATGCTCTTTTATGTACCCAATATTTATATCCAGCAATAACCCCCTGTAACATTGTGGAAAAGACAGCATTTGCTTAGCAAAACAGCATTTTCAGCACAGTGTATTTGTCGTGTTTATGTAGCGTGTGCCATTTTTTTGGCTGTGTGCGAGTCAACTACTGAGCAAACCTGATTATATTCTCCGGCATGCTGGAACTTACTATACTTAGCGCTCAGCTTTGAATACAGTAGAGTAGAGAGAGTACTGTAATAGTTACTGCCAGTTAGCATATAAAATAAACTTTGCGCTTGTTCTTTTTTTTTTCTCAATCAAACTTTAATCACTGATTCCATACATGCTGTCTCATCTAATCGGCGATTGTATGATCGAATTAGCCCGACGTGATACATCCCAAATTGTGCTTTCTCAAGTGTTTGCTGCTATGCTACAAAAAAAAACAAATATTCATAATTAACACTGTTGTAAAAATAATGTGACAGGAATAGGAATTATTCCAAATGCCTGGCTGCTACGTACTGTTGGCGCCACGCGTGTTCCACAAAGCAGCTAAGGAGGTTGTAACTCTGAAAGGATGACAGAATTGTCTGTCAATACGTAGGGCAGGTGAAGAGTCAGCAGCATCCGGGTTTTATTTGCTGTAGCTTTCGAGTTCAACAGCGTGTGACTTAACCGTTGTAGCGTCACTCGTGAGATGATTAATACATTTTATCTTGTATTATGGCGTTAAATATACAGAAACTTACGAAATGGCACCATTTTGTATTAAATTCCCTTTTTTCCACAAGTTACTGGTACTGTGTGATGAAGTGCTGAGCGTACTGAGTACTCATTCACTTTTCTCTCGCCCCTGCTGCGAACCGCAGGAGGTTTTCGGGTCTTTTTTAAAGTCTGGTCAAAATGGCTCCACTCCGTGAGGTTTAACTCATCCAGCAAGATTATTCAAACCTGTTGAGGGGGAAAAGACAAATGAAACTAGCTGTAGCGTGGTGTTGAAAAGGAGATCAAGTCATGGAGCTTTGTGGTGGAAAACAGCCTTTCTTGTGCCTCGGCCTCTTGTGCTCTGCTGCTGTGTTGTTGGGTGACAAACTAAAAGAAGGCTCAGTTGTAAAGCTGCAAACAGTTCTTGCAGCTCTACTGTCTTACTTTAGTTCACAGGGATGCAAAATGTTCTCTAGTTGGTGAGCAGCAGCATCCACTAGAGGGGGAGGCAGACCTCTCCTCGGTAGACGTTGCAACGCTGGCTTTTTCATTCCTGTAAGTGGAACGGATTGCCGTGTGTTCATACCAGAAAACTCACTTTGAAAACACCGCACCGTTCGTGCACGGTGGCCCTCTTGAAATTGAATAGAAAACAACAGGGACTTTATTTGTTAGCTTGAGAAATCTCCTTCAGTCTGGTGCTTTTGGTCCCACGTTGACCACCTTTTTCTAAACAAAGCCTTCCAATCCTCTGACCTTCCTCAGACAGCTGGACGCATCCCGTCGACACACGTGTGCACAAACAATCAGAAACTGTAAACCAGCAGTTTTGCCTGTTTTTTTTTTTTTTCCCCCTCGCCATCATGTTTACTCTCCGTCTATACAACCAAACTTCAGGTGCTTTTTCAACTCTGCTCTTTATACAGTGCTCTACAGTGCAGGTTGTATACACACACACACACACACACACACACACACACTCTCTCTCACACACACACAGATACACACACACACAGTTGCTGGAAACACCCTCAGTGCGGTGCTGGTTTACTCAAACTACATCAATTGTTAATGCACAGAACATGCATAGTCACTGTGTTTCCGCAGGACACCCGTCACCACCAGGCCTTTCATGGCACTGCTGTTTGTGACGTCATAACCCTGCGCCGCCTTGGTGCTCCTGAACCCCCCCACCCCACCCCCCACCACCTTTCCACTCCGATACTGCATGTCAGTCTGTCCGTGTAATCTCATGTTAGATTAGGGAATAATGATGACGATAATAATAATGGTAGTGTTAATTACAACAATAATCCGTTATTGTGTGTGTGTGTGTGTGTGTGTGTGTGTGCGTGCGTGTGTGTGTGTGCATGTGTGTGTGTATGTGTGTACTGTTCCAGGTCGGTGCTCAGTTCCGTTCAATCTCAGCCAAGAGGGGAAGGAAGCTAGAGAAAACCTCTAATTACAGATAGTTGTAGTGACCTTGTCTTGTTGTAAGGAGAACTTGTGTGGAAATGAGACTCACTCTCAAATAAGAAATGTGTTCAAGTGACACCAGCTGCGGCCTTGCATCGACTGGGGTGAATTCACAATCCAGCGGAACCTTGTAATTGAAACTGTAGTCCAAGGTTTGCCGAAAAACACGACACGGTGACCAATGGAACCCAAATTGGACGTAATGGTAGCATAACGACGCAATTGGTACATGCATTTCTTTTAAATCAGCAGTATTTCGTGATGATGGTAATGAGAAGGCAACTCTGTCCAGACCAACAAGCCCTGCAGGTCTGAATCAGTTTGACCTCTCGTGCAAATTAGTCCTAGGGTCAGTCGGTTTGTTTGCACATCCCTGTCCACACTGTTCATTACGACACGGTTAAACATACCGTAATTAATCAGCTATAATAAAAAGAGGGAGAATACCCCCCAAAGGGCCTGATTTACTAAGATCCCAAATAGCGGGCCCTAATTTGCCTGATCGCTCACTTCAACGGATTGCGCATGCTGTTGGCGGCAAGTGTCAAAGGAAAGGAGGTCTTTGAAAGCGGGTTTTGCATCTCAGGGAGCGCTGATCGTTTTCACCATGCAACATTTCGGGAGAGCGCCACAGTCGCAAAATGAAGTTTGAAGTCGTGTTAATGGAAGACAAACGCATTGATCGCTCCCCCATCGTTTTAGAGCAGCCGGCAACCGCATAAAAGTCACCTGTCCGTTGTTTTAGGGGTAGCAGTATACAGTCGGCCATCCAGGCGGTGCGATATTTTGGGATATTGTTCAAGTGGCATTGTCATTAGTCACTTTTTTTTTTTTAGTTAAGCCTTTGCGGTGATTTCTGACAGAACTACATTCCGTTCCGTTGCAGCTATACAAGTCATTAGTTTTTGTGTGTTAATTGCAAACCGTGTTCACACCCTTAACTGAATCTGATCAGTTAGACGACATATACAGTACACTACGTATGGAGCGGACTAGAGTAATTTCATGCCAAGAACCCGCCCTTTTATCCGGCGCAGCCATTTTTTTCCAAGCAGAATTCGAATCGTCGATTTGATCGAACAGTTGCAAGCCAAACAGGCTGGAGACAAAAATCTGAATTTGTGGTGTGATGCGAACATGTTTCTGTTTGAGAGTGCAGGGAGACAAAAGCCAGAGAGAGGCAGGCGTAGTTTTGATTGACGGCTGTCAAATGCTAGAGTTGATGTTGTCTTAAGCCAGTGAAGACGGTTTGCCTATTGACAGCTTTTAGGCTGAGTGATGCACAATTTTCAACACTGATATCAGACTCGCACTCACCAAAAAACAAAACAATAAATTACTGTTGTTCACATCCACAGAGCAAACACTGCACATACACATACACAAACGCAACACCGACAGACTCGATGCTGCAGCGCATTCAGACGACACTCATCTCAAGGACTAAATGAAAGATGAGCTTTTAGGAAAAGTGGAACTGCTGGTGTTTCAAAAAGGTGCTACAATTGTTTTCTGAAAATAAGAAAAAAAAATATATTGCTAGGAGTATAAAAGTTTGTCTTTACAATGACTGTATTTAAGTTTGTTGTAGTAATGAAGAGGCACTATTATTATTTTACTCTTGTATGAATATGAACTAATTAAAAGGCATTTTAACTTTGTACTTGAACAATGTAAGGAAAGAACCGTGAATTAAAAAAAGGCTGTTTCTTGTGATTTTGGTGAATGGATTTCATGTGTTTTGCATTACATGAGTAAGTTGAGTGTATTTTCCCTTATTCATACAGTACACCTGTAACACGGGAATTAATCGAAGCCGTCAATAATGTGGAATGAAAAAGTAAAAAATATCTTTTTTTTTTTTTTTTTTTTTTATAGTTTAAATAATCCATTTGCCCATCCATGCAGCCATGTAAATTCAGAGCTGGAATAATGACGTCACATGTAGTAATGACCACATTCCGACGGCATTTGAACACAGCAGTTTCTGGAGATGAGGGACACACCCATGTCGACCGACATATCTCCTTCGCCATTGGTCAACGGTGTCCGTTAAGTGTGGATTTCCAGGCTTCCCATTGGCTGCCGCCCGACCGTGGTAGCATCTGTGCTTCGCGCTGTGCCCAGCTGTCCTCTTCTCACACACCGCAAGCAAGCACCCAGGAGAGCGGGCTCAAGAAAACGCGAGGAAATAACCGGTAAGGGACAATAAAAAAAAGCACAAAAATGACCATACTATGCTTGTTCTGACGTCACTTCGTCGTCGTTGACTTGAAGTCAGTGAAAACCACCTGTCGTATTGATTATTCATCTTCCACCGTCAAGCTAAATTACCGTTATTGACAGTCGGGGTGCAAACGCCTAAATTATCCGTTAAAGATTCGGGAAAAAATACGTATTGGTTACGTCATGGGGTGTATTACATTATTTATTTGCTCGTGTCATTTATTTTTTCCATCGGAATATGTCACTGAATTGGTCATTAGCGTTTCACAACGTGTTAACAAAATGCCTCTCGACGACTGTTTGTGTGTATGTGTGTGTGTGCGTGTGTGTGTATGTTGGCGTGCCATCACTGCAATAATAAAACCTGCGTTCCCCATTATGTAAGATTCTTATTCGTTCACGGCTTATTCTCTTTCCCCACCAAATGCTTTTTTTTTTGTGTGAGCTATGAGGATGCAGCGAGGACGCTCGCCACGCAATTGAACCAGCATTCTGATCTCTCTTGTCATGCGTGTTCAACAGGAAAGGTGTGCTATGGAGTCATTTTGTGATTTTCTTTTGTTTTTTGATCAGCCTTCGCGCTAGAATGTCTCCTTTCTTGTGCTCTGGTCTCTGTAATAGTGATTCAAATCCATCAGTATGAAAGTGACATAATCTCCATGAACGTGATGTCTATGAGATGGTCTTAAGTATTGGGACACCTTGCAGTTCCACCTCCAGTCTATTTCTGAAAGGCAAAGCATTAACTACGGCTGCATCTCTATGAAGCAGAAAGTAACTCACATCTGACTGTCTTGGATATTGTAATCAAGCCATGGTTTGATGTTCCCTTGTTATGTGCTGTTATGCTAATGTTGCAAATCCACAGTTTGTTAGGAATGTATCAGTTCTACACGCGACACTGCTTGGCAGAAGTCTTAATCCACCTTCTGTCATCTCTCATTCCATTAATCCTCTTGATGACTGAGGTTGTCCCGCTATCCGAATTCGAGAAAACAGTGCAGGCGTTTTCATGACTCATGACTCGGCAAAATGAACATTTTTTTCTTTTCTTTGCCATGCATTTCTGTTGACAGAATTTCATAACATCTCCCATACTTACATTTTGACAACTTTATACATTTTCACATAAAAGTCGCTGGCGGTGGTTCATTCGCCTGACACCAACTGGGTTCAGTTTGAGTGTAAATGGTTGTCTGTCTCTGTAGGGTCCCTGTGAGTCACCAAATAATTTTCTGACAAATTAGGCGACATTTCCGGTCATCAGGTGCAGTGACGTTCTGAGTCCCCCACGCCCCCCAAAAAAAATCAGCTCTCACGAAAATGCAGACTAACATCTGGATCAAGAAGATGAGCCTAATCCTCATTGCTGTCCCACTTTGCCAAACCACTTTTGTCATGATGTATTATATCTTTGTAATTTACTAGTACTTTGATTGATCCCTCAATCTTGGTGTCGCTTCTTCTTTCCTCTTTGAATATCAATGTCTGTATCTCTGCATGCCATTTCTATTCTTATCACCGATTGGTTGTCTCATTGTCTGATGTTCTGGCTTTTTATATAGCCCGCACGCACATGCGCACACACACATTGCTTCAACACGTGTACCAAATAACAAAGACATGCCTTGTCACTGCAGCAGTGTTTAAACCCCAGATCAGAAGTCAGCAGCTGTCTGCCACGTTCTCGCTCACGACACGAACGCACGCAAACACACGCGCGTTCACTTCAGTTTGAATAGCGGAGACGGCGACGGCACTTAAACGGCCGTTATGTCACAACTGAGCTTGCCTAAGCATAGATTTGAAGATGGAACGTTTGAGGATGTTATATGAATATATTTTGCCGTTACACTTGTATTTGTCAGATACGGGAGATGAGCTCTTTGGCATTATGTGAACTTATTACATTAAATTCCTACTTGGCAGCCCCCCCGCCCCCCTCACCTCCTCTTATTTTATTCACTTTCAGTTTATTCTCAATTTTATTAAAGGTTCGTTTTGGAAGGGGGTACCGACACCCTGTTTGACAGTGTGTACGTGTGTGTCAAGTTTGCGTCGGTGTTCAGCGGTGTGGATCTATTTGCCATGTGTACATTTGTGTCCATCTGTGGATGTCTGCATGCACGTGAACTGAAGGGCAGCTGGTCCGAGGTTGAGTGAGAAATGCCGCCTTGTGCTTGTCTGTGCCCCCGACCCAAATGAAGTATGCATTTAATCCCCAAATTCTTCCAGCATGACTCATTTCACAAATGTCGAACCAAATGCAGTGAGTTACCATATTCGTCGCATTTGAGGTTTTTCTGATTGCACCGGTGGTGTGTGCCGGTACCCGCGTCTCCCTGCGGGTTTGGATACTCGGCCACTGTGCGTTCCCAAATTTGGTGGGTTTCTTCAGGAATGGCATTTAGAGTAAAAACTGCTCAAGAGGTCAAGCGACCCCCGATGGGACAAATCAAAAGTCGCAACAACTGATCTTCGACTGCTTGCATTTATTTTTTCCCTCGTGATGACATTCCTCTAAAATACTTGCCAGCATAAGAACAAAAGTCTTGGGACACAGCCAGTGTTCAACTAATCAATCGGGCGGGTCACACCAAGCCCTTTAAGACGATTGTGTGCTGACTGGATAGGTTTGGCGAATTTGACTCAACCATACGTAAGCGGGTGGGTTGTTCAATAAGCAGCTCGGTCTCGCTGCTGTCATTCCGCGACGCTGTCATGCAAACGTTTGCATGTGTGTGAGCGTGTCGGGGTTAGGGCCTTGTTTCCACTGAAAGCAGCCCACTTTCCATCTCCTGGGAAACCACCCTTTTATTCTGGCTGCCAAGCCCGAGGGACACTACTTTCCATACCCTCCGCCCTTCCCCCCCCAAAATATTCCCAGCATAGACATCCCCACAGACGAGCTACAGTGGCACGGATGTCAGGTTTTAGTTTGACCCGCGCTAAACTCTGCCAAAGATCCACCTGAGTGACATTTGCTTTTGGGCTCCTCATTTGACTCATTTTAGTGTTTTCATTCTCCGGACGACACCCCACCGCCCCCACCACCCCTGCCCCCATCCACTCCGCTCTGCTTCGCTCTCTGTTCTCATCCATCTCTTTGACTTGATTCTGTGTGACTGGGACTCAATTGTCTCCTGCTTGCAAACAGGCATCCATGCAAGAATATGCACACACACACACACACACACACACACACACACACACACACACACACACACACACACAATGTTTATGGAGTTTGTTCTTGCTGCAAATTGGTGTCAAATCTCATCATACATCGTCAGGATGAGAATGGACTATAAAACGCACGATCCAAAGCACCAAATCAAACAATCCTACCTAATAGGTATGCTTTTCTGCAGATGGGGGGGGGGGGGGTTTTTAGTATCCGCAATGTGTCATGTTTTAAGTTCTAATAGTGCATCATGAAAAAAAAAGGACTGCAATTAGGTTAATTAGATGCATGATTCTAAAAGGGAAGTCCTACGGGAACATTGAATTAAGGCTTCCGTTCACTGTGGTGCCAGGTCTATATTCCGTTACATGCACGATGATCAGGAATAGTCTCAACATGCATCTATCAACCGAGCGTTGCAATTTTTTTGTTCAGGAGTCTGGCTGCCAACATGGGGTCCATGCGAATTCTCATCAAGGGAGGCAAAGTGGTCAATGATGACTTCACCCACGAAGCAGATGTTTACATTGAGAACGGCATCATTCAGCAGGTAAGCCTGACAAATGCACTTTCGCTTTCGGACACCCAATCCGTATCGCCAGCCGCCAACAGCCATGATGGAAAAGTCATCTTTGTGGAAAGAGCATGAGCCGGTTCCACCTCTACGTCCGGACTGCAAATGAATGGCGGTTGCATGAAGACACCGCAGGCTAATCTGAACATAAATTGCCCAATTATGGGCAGAGGAACTTATGATGTAAATTACCCTGTTAAGTAAAACTGGAGCAGAAGAGCTCGCTTCCAGAGAACTACTCACAAACAGGCCGACAACAAAAGATTAACTTTGTTGTTTAATCGCACACTTGAAGGGCGTGCATGCAATCCAGAGACCCAACTATGTGTATGCGAGCGATAAAAAAGAATGTGCTGCAAGCCGCTTGTTGGCTCGATTTTTATTTTTTTTTCCAATACGTGTGACCTGTGTTATAGGTTGGGAAGGAGCTGATGATTCCGGGCGGGGCCAAGGTGATCGACGCGTCCGGAAAGCTGGTGCTGCCCGGCGGAATAGACACCTCCGTGCATTTGCAGCAGACTTTCATGAACGCCGCCATCCAGGATGATTTCTACAGTGGCACCAAGGTACTCCTACACCCAGCGTACGATTTGCGCCCCCACGTCGCACTTTGGGGGCTCCGTCGTTTGGGTTTACTCCGTTTTTGTCGCTGGCAACAGACAACAGTAACTGGAGGTGGTATTAAGCCGTCTTCTAATGTCGAACAGTCGAGTATTTGGAAGATTAAGCAGCAAACGGCACCACTGCGGCTTAGCAAATCGACTGGCTTAACGTCTAATGGAATGCCGAGTGAAATAGGGTGAGAGGAATTTTTTGGGGGGCATACCCAATCCTCCACATGCCGGCTCACCCCAGCAGCCCCCTAATCACCATCTCTCTACCCACTGACCTTGCTGCCATGGCAACCAGCCCCATGCTTCATGAGGGGAAGAAAAAAAACAATCTGGATTGTGTGTGTGTGTGTGTGTGTGTGTGTGTGTGTGTGTGTGTGTGTGTGTGTGTGTGTGTCTCACCCTGTTCCTTTCTCCGCAATTTTCTCTGCATCAGGCCCTTTGCATGTCAACCCCCACTGTCACGCCCCCCCGACACACTTAAATGCAGACGTATACGGTAGTCAAACGTCACATCCTTGCTTTCCTTATGGATAAGACTCAACGTATGTGGTTCAAATTGATGAGCGGCTCTAACTTGGCTGACTCACTGCCTGAGCTGTGTGATTGATCTGCAATTTGCCCCGCAAGGACCTCTTGAGTGCATGTCTACTCGTTTTGGCTTCAGCTCACTCATTATTATGCACAAACATGGTGGGAAACATTCCCATTTCTTTTTGAGATTGACAATCGGGCAGTATGATTGGACTTCTTTTTTTTTTTTTTTTTTCCAATTTGCTGTCCATCTCTTTGTGCGCCTTGCGTCGTTCGCAGTGTTTTGTCCTCCCTTGTCTCCCTCTTTGTCTCCTTTATGTTTCTTGCAAGGAGATTATCTTCAGAGTAGGGGATGGGTTTTTTTTTAGTAAAATGTTAATTCACTCAACTTTCCAAGCACAGAGCGCATTTCTATTCGGTTAGTGTAACTTGACATGGGAACGTAATTTGCATATTATTTGGGTGTCGTGCACACGCCAGGTTACATATGCAATTACTTCAAAGGTCAAACACAATCATTTCCAGGAAGCTGTTCAACTTCAAATGTGTTTGTTTGGGTGACAAAACACACAGATTTGCCTCCATGCAGGAAAAAAAAAAATTGCAGAATATGTAAGAACAATAATCAGCTTCAGGGTTAAACTGTCACCATCATAAAAAGAAAAAAAAAAGCTTAACTACGACTTATTCGGTTATGCTGTTGATGGTCAGGAAATGTCGCTTGTTTTTGCCTCACCTCAACGTTATTCCAGTTTGACTCAGACGATTATGAATGGGTGCCTGTTGGTGTAATTTCACAGAGGCGGAAGGAGCCAAGGATGATCGGAACACGAATGTCATAGTAGAGCAGTGTCTGTTGTCATGGTTACACAATATAGTGCATTTACTACTGAGCTCGCTGAGGTGAGTCACAGCTGAGCGGTGCTTTCTCCTCATGTGGTTTTCATCCCAGTTTCCTCGCCTTGTCACTCTTCTCTTCCTCCACCTCTCAGCTTCCTTTTTTTTTCTCTTTTTCCACATCTACCGCGCTGTTGTTTTTCAGTTTGGGAGCTACAAAATAAAAAAAGCATTTCGATAAGGGCATGTCGTTTTTGAAACCACAACCTGTGGATATCGCTACTTTTATCTGATCATCTTTTCTTTCATTTAATCCGCTTGACCCAGGCGGCTCTGATGGGTGGTACCACAATGGTGATGGCGCTGGTCCTGCCCGAGCAACACTGCTCCCTCGTGGACGCCTATGAGAACTGCCGAGCTCTGGCTGACGCAAAGGCGTGCTGCGACTACGCTCTGCATGTTGGCTTGACCTGGTGGGGGCCAAAGGTAAATTCAAAGCAAACGTGACACCTCTCAGGAAACACCTTCCAGCTTTTAACCCACTGAACCCAAATACATACAGCAACATGCGCGCTTTTCCATATATGGCTGGAATGTGTAATGACCCAGATTATAAACCCGACACAAACTAGGTTAACACACATATTCATTGAGCACATTAGACAGATACACTGAGTCACTATAGTTTTTTTTCAGCCTTTGGCGGCGGGATCCGTGCCATACCTTCTGGTGAGAGAGTGCATGCAAGGCAATCGGAGGCGTGCCGCCACTGTCTGAGATCCAAAAGAAAATTCATCGACCCAAGTATTCGCATGCAAGCAATTAAAAAGGGAGTTTGATCGGCCTTTACCTACTGTTTCCGACCTAAAGTAGCAATCTCACGGTATATCGTTCACATTTCCGGACTCTATCAATTCTTTTACTGCCTTACATTCAATAGATATCCGTGGCTTTTTCAAGGGGACCGTGTTTGTAGTTGCAGCGGTGCGATCTAATCCTGGCTGCTCGTCAAGCTCTTTTCATGCCCCATATAGCAAACACACTCATTCCTGTGCCTTGATCCGCTGCGCGCTCAGGTGCATAATGAGATGGAGACGCTGGTGAGGGAGCACGGGGTGAACTCCTTCCAGATGTTCATGGCCTACAAGGATATGATGATGCTGAGGGACTCTGAACTGTACCAGGCCTTGCAGACCTGCAAGGACATCGGAGCCATCGCGCGTGTCCACGCCGAGAATGGCGAGCTGGTAGCGGAGGTGCGCAACACACTCACATGCTGCGCAGTTTACACGACCAACTAATAAAAATAAATATTACAAGTGGGAGTGTCTAATGGTGTTAATATTTCCTCTGTCATTCAAGGAAGTACATTTTGTAGATGGTTTTCAAGTTTTGTGTGTATCTATAGGGTGCTAAAGAGGCTCTGGATCTGGGTATCAGTGGACCCGAAGGCATTGAGGTCAGCCGTCCAGAAGAGGTAAAGTCTTTCCTTTCTGTTCTTTGGATGGGACAAGCAAGACCAGGTTTGCACCGCATGCGCGCAAAACGTATTTTCTCTAAATACCTTCCGTCTGCTTCTAATGACTTTTTGCAGCTGGAGTCAGAGGCCACACACAGAGCGGTCACAATCGCCAACAGGGTAAACTGACACTCATGTCCCTGTCTGTGTGAAGATGATGTGATCAATCGCTGATGTGTTTTTTGGGTTACAGGCTCACTGCCCTATCTACCTGGTGAATGTGTCCAGTATGCCCGCTGGGGATATGATTGCCGCTGCCAAGATGCAGGGTTAGTCACACCACGATAAAAACATGAACACGGGTGATGACAATACTGATTGTCCTTTCTTTGCAGGTAAGGTGGTCCACGCAGAGACCACAGTCGCTCATGCGGTGTTGAACGGCATGCAGTATTACCACCAGGACTGGGCTCACGCTGCCGCACACGTCATCGTGCCCCCGCTCCGCCTCGACCCCAACACCCCTGGCTACCTCATGGGATTGTTGGGCAAGTACGTGCGCAGTACAGTTTCGAAAGTTTGGAAACAATAGGTCCCAGGGTACTTCCGTTTGGCGGAAAGCGAGCCGCGAACGTGAACTGAAAACAATGACACAAACTTGTGTTCAGGGTGGTCCCTCGGCGATCATGCCAACTATGTTTTCCGTGTCTATTTTTGAATCGGCTACCTGTCGAAATGTTCCGGGAAATTCTGAACATGTTTCCTTTACGACAGTGGACCCCGCAGTTTGACACCCGCGGATTTTCTTTCAAAATTGTAAATAGTTTTTGTTTGGTTGGGTTTTTTTGGGGGGTAGTTAAGGCAATATTTAACATATTTTAGTCAAGTATCTGGTTAGGAAGCGAGTGCGTAGTCCTATGAACCCATCTAGTAGCGCTGATGAAAAATTGTGGCACCCTCTCCATCATTTACTGTAAGTTGCCCATCCCTGCTGCGATGTCTTTCCAAATGTTGAACAGGCATTCCACAAACTTCTCATATGTGCAAATAAGGTTCAAACTGAAAATGCACATCCCGTTTCCAGTGACACGCTGAGCGTTGTGGCATCAGAGCACCGTCCGTTTAGCACCAAGCAGAGGGCCTTGGGCAAGGAGGACTTCACCAAGATCCCCCATGGAGTGCCTGGAGTCCAGGACAGGATGAGCGTCATCTGGGAGAGGGGAGTGGTACGTCCACCGACTCGCATATACAATAGCTGCCATTCATGTTTGTTGCCTTCCCTTTCACATACCAAACCCCCACACTATCAAAAATGTATTCATGCCTCCCTCTCAATGCCCTCCTGTAGGTTACAGGAAAGATGGACGAGAATCGTTTTGTGGCTGTGACAAGCGCCAACGCCGCAAAGATCTACAACATGTATCCGCGCAAGGGTCGCATCATCCCCGGAGCGGACGCTGATGTGGTGGTGTGGGATCCAGATGCGACGAGGTGACTTCATGCCGGATGGTCCTGCCCACGTGTTATAAACCCGTGACTCATGTTGCTCTTTGTCCAGGACGATCTCTGTTGGCACTCAAGTGCAAGGAGGAGACTTTAACCTGTATGAGGGACTGCGCTGCCACGGCGTTCCTTTGGTCACCATCAGCCGGGGACGTTTGGTGTGCGAGAACGCAATGTTCATGTGCGCCGAAGGCTCCGGAAAATTCTATCCACAACGGACCTTCCCTGATTACCTGTACAAGAAGATGGTGCAGAGAGAAAAAGTGTGTGCGCGCAGTATGCATCCAAATCAACTCAGGCTACTTCTAAGTCTAACGACGTTATCTGTTTGAACCTATGGACAGGCTCAGGCATATAAAGGGGTTGACAGGGATCCCTACTCTGGCGATGTGGTCAAAGTTACCAACACTATGAAGAAGGAGCTTGGTTTGAGCCCCATCGATGGAGACGGCACTAACAAAGGCGTGGTGAGGGTGCAACAGGGGGTTCGGGACCTCCATGAGAGCTCCTTTAGCCTCTCGGGTATGTTTAAAAAAAAAAAAAAAACAACTTCAGCCATATTTGCACTAACCAGCCTCGTTAAATTCTCTCATGGGATTAAAAAAATATCTATTTGGGATGTGAATGACTTGAATTGAATAAAAACAGAGGTTCATTGCGTGCTCTCCATAGGGTCTCAGGTTGATGATCATATCCCCAAGAGGTCCTCGGCTCGGATCCTGGCCCCTCCGGGTGGTCGCTCCAGTGGAATCTGGTAAACTCTGGCCCGAGGAAATCAGCCGTCCAAGCCTCCTTGTTTTTTTGTATATTTTCGAATAACCAAGAAAACTGCACTGATTTTAAAACACAAGTTTAATGTTAAAAGGGAAATTGTTCTCAGCAATTGGCCAAGACTTAAACGTGATCAGTTTGCCGAAGTGAGTTTTACAAATCTAGTTGGAGTCTTCTTTCTGAAACGCTAAAATATACCGAGGTCAAGGTGCTATGTGTGAATGTTTTTTCCCCCGAATTTAAACGGATCACAACTAACCGATTTCTCATTGTTTGTCAGGAGAAAGAGGAAAAGGGACCGAATGCTTAAAAAACAATACTGGTTATTTTCAAAGGTTTGAAATGATGTTGACTTTAAATATCTAAAACGAGTAGAACTGGATTCAGTAAAGCATCCCCATCACACACACCAATAGAGCGCATACACTGTAGTCACACAAGATGAGTGGCGATTTCTGTTTGTGATAAAACCACCTCCTGCGCTTCATCCCTTGGCTGTTCCTGTGTTTTTGTTTCCAACGGATGGACTGTGTTGTGTGGTGATGACATCCAACTGTTCAACATACTGTGTGATCTTTGCTGCGACACTCTCCACACAGTCTGACTGTGTCACATGCTGCCTCTTCGTGAGAAACACACAAGTATCCCAGTGTAGTTCCCGACAATAGATTTACTGTAATGTTGTGAATTATACATAACACACAATACAAGCCAAGAATTGTCAAGAAATGAAAATTGTCACATAAGGAGAGCCTCCACAGGGCAGGAAGATTGAGCTACACATGCTACTGAAGCACAGACCCCCTCACCTCCTCTGAAGTGTGTCATTCCATTCCAACAGTGGTGTTTATTCATGACCACATTTTTTTTGTCTGTGTACTGTACATTTAGGATGCTTTCTCTTCGTTAAAAGAATAAATGTGCCATTGTGAGTGAGTCACTCCTATTATTGCACACACCTTGCATGAAAAGAACCACATCGAGACAGATATGGACGGCCACAGGTTCACAACTGGTGCTTGTTGTTTTTCTTTTTACAATGGTATAAAGGGTGTTAATTTTATTGTGGATGATTGTTGTTTAGAAGGCACTGTGAATTGTCAGTGACTGTGCGTTGTCAAGTTTGTGAATTGTTTCGTTGGAAAGTGAACCTGTTGAATATGTACTGTGGCTGCTTGTTTCTTACCACAAAGTATTGGTCAACCAATAAAATAGCAAAAAACGTATCGTCTTTGTGCGTCTTTATTTATTTATAAAGTCCAATCATTTCATTTCCAAGCACAGCAATTCAACAGCATTTTTGGCATGGGGATAGTCTGAGACACAATCGCAGTTATTACAGTACGGGAATCATTGGATCAAAGTGCATCCAGATTGTGACGTTGGATTTGTAAAGCAAGTCCTGCAGGATGGCAATCACATCCAGATGTTTCACTGTGTGCAGCCCTGAGTGATTTGATCCAAACACATTAACATCCGGATAGTCTGAGAGCTGAGGATAATATTTCGTACTGTATCTTCCTTGACCCCGAAGACCACGTTTCAATATTCTCATAAACGACATCCTCTTTATTTAGTCACTCTTTTCGATCACAACGTGACGCTTTTTCTGTCGAGTAAGTGCAGCAATTATTGAAACAAAAGCCTTGCCTAAAACGTACGTCAATTAAACCCAGGCGACACATTTAAAAGTAAATAACAACATAAGAATATACCTATATTGTACAATATACAACTTTCACACTGACTTAAAGGAAACATTCGGGCAAAAGTGCTGTGGTTTATCACTCAAAGTGGGCCTCGGTGATTTTGTCGGAGCCGACATGGCGCCGCAGCATACTCCAGCTTCACCAAGTCGAACAAGAAAATAGTGCAACTGAGCTGCGCGTGCGCAGTGGCCACCAGATTAAGCGTTCCGCGCAGCTCAAGAGGCAGAGTTCTCGGTTTCGAGCAACGGAAAAGCACCTCATCTCGTTCAACGGCACGGTCGGCAGTCAGAGGGACTTTATCGCTCCCGAGTAAGTTATATTTCACTTAACCGGCACTGTACTCATTTGCACCGTAACATGTGTATAGGGACTGCTTTATCTCATCTTTATTGTCGGGTCGACGGGCTAATTGCCGCAGCGTCACACGGGGTGACAGTCCTCCTTTCTTTAGTAATGTGTGTCTTCGTTCAGGCCTCCAGAGGGGGTAACGTTAACTTCACACCGAACAAGTCCACGTTTCAATGACTCGTGTGCATATTTCCACTTCGACACGCCGCCAAATCTACGTTTGTACTTGCCACGAGCCCCCCAAATGCTACTTTAGTTGCCCAGTCAACGTTAGCAGAAGTTAGCAAGGCGCTAGCAGCAGCGCGGTTGTAATGTCAACTCGCTGAAACACGTCCACTGCTTCCAAGCATGTCGAGCACTGATCACGTGCATTATTGATGACTTTACTCTGTTTTGATTTGTATCTGGTGCTCTCGTGTACGCTTCCGACGTTCTGTTGCTGTGCCAAAACAGAAGATACGTTCTGCTCGGTTTGATGACGAGTTAAAACGTTTGTGATCACCATGCAATTAAATTAAATCACATCACATCAGACACATACTATCATACTATATATATTTTTTTTTTGCAGAACAGCAGGTAGATACTGTCCTTTCCTCAGGAATTTAGTGTCACTATTTGTATTCATTGTATCACGCCTGACGAAACACTAACAAATGACTGTCTGCAGACTTATGTTGATTATATTATACCACGGTTTTCTGTTATTTAATAGGCTAACAATCTAATTGGTTTTTGGGGTAAATGTTGAAATGTTGAACAGCTTAAGCTCTGGAATGCACCATTTTCTCTTTAAAACACGTAAACGGCTTTTCAGCTTTACAGATGCCATGTCTGATTTGCTATTATGGACGTTTACTGTGACACATGCTGGCAGTGTAGTTGTTATCGACTTACACATTTTTCCGCCATGCAAATATTATACTGAACGTGCTAACCAGTCGACCACTGTGCCGCCCACAAGTTGAACCCATAAAAAAAATTGTTTTTCCTGAGAGGAAGAAGAAGTGTCTATTTTAGGTGTCACATTTATATATTCAAGTGGACACCTGGTATTCCCGTCGGACAGGATGCGTTTCTCTGTGTTGTCAGTTGGACAGATAATGTTCTAAATCTGATGCTGTTTTTCACATTTCACTTCTCTGTGAATGATCAGGCTTAGTTTTTAGATTGACTGCATATCAACTTTTTCGAAACGGTCCTGTGGCGTCATCAGCTGCCACAAGCAAATTAGCAGCGTGTGCTGAGTGGACAGTTACCTCTGTGAATCTCTGCTGTCAGGAAATGATTATTCAGCACAACATCCTGTGCGCTGTTATTTGGGACGACGGGAAATGCTTTGGTGGTGTCGGATCCCCCCCCCCCCCTTATCACAGCTGCCTTTGTTAACTAGCTTTGGTTAAACCGTTAAATGGGGATTAAGCAAAACTGTTAAGTAATTGAGTGCGTGACTGTCTTCATTAATGTTCCTTTTTTGATGTGCCCAAGGACTTGTTTTAAGGTGGTCCAGACCAACCTGCTTCTCAGCGGTTTACACCACGACACACCCACTGAAGGTGAGCAATATGAGTACATCGATTATTATTATTATTATTTTTTACCACCACGATAGTTGAGCTTCTCAACTTAGTTTTCCTTTTTATACTCCTTGTATAGGGCACTTTGTAGTTGGCTATTGATTACTTTTCACGTCAAATCACGTACTCCGTGCTCCGGACGGATGAGGTGTTGACCACAGCTGCGAAGTACTTTTCAGCCCTCTATTAAATGTCGGTAGAACAATGAAATACATTAATGTGGTGAGCACGCAGGAGCTGCACTTAGCGACGGTTCACACCCAAACGTTCACACGCAGAGGACCCGTCCGCACGTGCCGCGCCACCAGGCCCCGCCTCCTAAAGTCACTACAATTCCGACAGTATTTTCACTGCATTTTAAGATTCTTTAAAAAAAAAAAAAAAAAAAAAAATTTAACACACTAAAACCAGTCCTCTAGTGTAGGTAAGAATATTCAAATGTTATATTGTTTTATATTTATTTTTAAATAATGGTGTCATGATAAGGTAAAAATGCAAGGATTTTTGTCCATTTCTGTGTGGCTTGTGACCACGTATTCCACAACATAGAATAGCTCCTCCCTTGTACGGAGCAGCAGCCCAATCGTGTCCACATTCTTCTCCAAATCAAGATGACCTTGAAACAAGGCAGAAAGTGGAGCACCAATCACAATTCATGCTACTTACCTTAATTATCTTCTTTCAGTGGGGTGTTAGCAAACCAAATCTCGTTGCTATTTTAGTGATATGTGGCAAATGAGGAATCGGAAGATACGAATACAATCCAGTTGTACAATCCAGGCAAAAATTCAAAGTGGACAGTGGGTCACAGATGATTTCCAGGCCATACTTTGAACAGCTGTAGTCTACTCATATGGACACAAACAAAAAAAAAATCGAGATGTATAAATCACTGTTTTCAAATCAAGTACATTGTTTCTGCTTTCTGAGTGTCGACTTGATTTGAAACAGGAGGATGGCGGTGAATGTCTACTCCACCTCTATGACCATAGAGAACCTGAGTCGCCATGACATGTTGGCGTGGGTCAACGACTCCTTACAGCTCACTTACACCAAGATCGAGCAACTCGGTTCAGGTAAGCTCACGCACGCACGCATGCATGCGCACACGCGAAATCCGATGTTGACGTGATGATGTCTTCTCTTCAGGCGCAGCGTACTGTCAGTTCATGGACATGCTGTTTCCAGGGTGCATTTTGTTGAAAAAAGTCAAATTCAATGCCAAACTGGAACACGAATACATTCACAATTTCAAGGTCTTGCAGGCGTCGTTCAAGAGGATGTCTGTCGATAAGGTCAGCCACGACGAACTTCACAATGTCTCGTTTTGCTTGCCGTAGCTGCTTGTCCTCAAACGGTGTCCCTCCCTCAGATCATTCCCGTCGAGAGGCTGGTCAAGGGCAAATTCCAGGACAACTTTGAGTTCCTTCAGTGGTTTAAGAAGTTTTTTGATGCCAACTATGATGGCAAAGAATACGACCCTCTACTGTTACGCCAGGGCCTCGAGGGAACGCCGCCGCCGCCCAATTCAGGTACAATGAGGCACATGCAAGTTGTGTGTGCGTGTTTGTGCGTGCAAGATACAATCACTTGTGCGTGCGTGCGTGCGTGTGTGAAAAACATAGGCTTCATTTCATGTCTCTTCCTCTTGATGCAACCACGTCCCCACCTCTAACACAGGTGACCCCATTGTCCACAAACCCAACAGACCTGCTCGCTCAGGTAACGCCCATTTCACGGCGGCGTGTGTGTTTGTGTTTTGTCCATACTCACTTTCCTCACAATATTTACTCTCAACCTGGATTGGTCTGTTCTAATGTTTGCTGTAGTGGGTTGAGGCGCTCTAAATGTCAGTGTTTGTTGTGTGCGTGTGGGTCCCCCCACCGACCTGACAATCATTATCCGTTCCTAGTTGAGACTTCCAACTTCTCAGCGCAAATCCCTCTGCTCGCCCTCTCATGTAGGAAAGCAGACTGTTGCAAAGATGAGGACGGGCTCACTTCATTCATGCTTATTGTTGAACAATAAGGACTATTTCCACATCTTCTGGAAAAGTCCAGAATGACTTTTTCAGCTATTGTCTGGTCTAAAAATGAGGTTCGCATTTTCCAGGGCGGTCGCACCTTTTTCTAACCGCCGTAGATCCACAGGCGATTGATTCCCGGCAAGCGCAGAGATACTCAAGTGTGCGTTTGTGTCTTTGAAGGCCCCATCAGAACTTCTCCCACCGCACCCAAGAGTGTCCCCACCCCGCAGAGGCAGATCAATGCGCCGGCAGCCCGCAGGAACCCCGCCATGACACGCAATGGAGGAGACTCGGAGCTGATGGAGCTGAACCAGCAGGTAGCGATAAGACTTTTTGCTGTCAAGGGTCGAAGATGTCTCAATTGGGGGCTGCGAGGGAATGTGCATATCGCAGCCCTTATCTAATTTGTGATAATTGTATGCATTTTCTTTTCATCTTCTCTGCCAACGTAGCTACTGGATATGAAGCTGACTTTGGATGGACTAGAGAAGGAGAGGGACTTTTACTTTGGCAAGCTGAGAGACATTGAATTGATCTGCCAGGACGGAGAGAATGGAAGCAACCCGGTCCTCAACAAAATCATGGAGATACTCTATGCCACAGAGGTAAAAGCCATCCATTGAGCGATTCCATCGTCAACCTACAGCGGAGGCATCGACAATCCAAATTTTGTTTCCGTTATCGCAACAAGCAGCGGCAGCCCCCCCAAAAAAGCAAATCATTTAGTGTTCAATAAGATCAACGTAATGTCATACCACAGTGCCGTTTTGACATCTCGATCTCCATGTTATTACTTTTAAACCAAATAATATAAAAATAACAAATCTAAAATAATTTGACTTGAGCTCATGAAATTGTTCAGTTCCTCAGTCGTTAACGTGATCAGAAATGATTTGCGACTTCCCTGCAACTGAAAATATGAAAGACATAACAACGTGCAGAAGCATGTTGAAACGCTTCCACTTGTTTTGCAGGAGGGGTTTGCACCACCAGATGATGACGATGTTGATGAAGGCGCACAAGGAGACCAGGAGGAGTTCTGAGCTTTTTTTTTTTCCCCCCCTCTAACCAATTTAACATTCATCCTAACCACAGAAAATGTTTTCCCATCATTTTACTTCACGTTTTACAAGGGTTCCCTTTACTCCTTCCATCTTGTTTGCGGCTGTTCATGATCACATTTTTTTTAACAGTCTAGTCTACAATTCAACAATGTTTGGACCTGTTGGTTTACTCGGCTCTACCAGAGGTGCCAGCAGTTGGGCGTGGTTGCCCGCTAAAACTGTCATGCATTGAGATTACAACACTGACAGCCTGGGCCCAACATTGCGAGTTGTGTGTGTGTGTGTGTGTGTGTGTGTGTGTGTGTGTGTGTGTGTGTGTGTTTGCAATCTGACTCAAATATATGTTTACAAATGAGAAATTCAGGAGACGTCAGCCACACACACACGCACGGCGGCCGACTCCTACAACAGTTATTTAGATGAATGATTAAAGTTAAGGCACGGCCAGCGGGAGTCTCACCACTCTTGTTTAAGGAGGAATGGGAGAGCCGTCATCTTTTGATGCATTGCCTGCCACGCTGAATGCAAACGACTTGCCCTCACTCGACAAATGCCACCCGGCTTCCTGATCGGCCGCCCCACCCCGAATTAAAAAAAAAAAAAAAAAAAAAAAAAAAAAATTC
>NW_017805983.1:279362-283709 GCF_001891065.2 Hippocampus comes | reverse complement strand
TTTGTGTGTTGGTGGGTGTTTGGGTGTGTGTGAAGGGGGGGGGGTGTGGGGGTGGGATATGCAGGCGGCTTTTTTTTCACCGTGCACTTTAATTGTCAACCATATGCAGAAACAGTCATTTGAATTTGCTGCATTTTTGCTGTTTTATGGAACCACACGTTTTCTCTACAATGTTACCCAAGTTGTCGAATCTTCCGTGTGGGTGATGGCGGTGTAGGTGAGAACATAAGTGATGCAAATGAATATATTTTGCATAGTGGCGATGTACAAGTAGCCTGCAGACATATCACAATTTACTCACATGCACATACATAAAAAACAAAAAAAAGGCCGTAATTTCAAGTTTAAAGACAAAGCCTTGGTGGATTAAAACAAAAAACAAAAAAAAAAAAAACAGTTTGATAGCTTGTTTTTGAGGAAGCCTGATGTATTTATGATTTTATTTATTCATCTTTTTTTAATCAGCTTGGTCACTTTTTTGGAAAAAAAAATTAAAAAGGTGGTTTGGGATTGAAAGTCTTGCACTAAAGTAGCGAAAGAAGCCCACACATGTGATCTGAATTGCCAACCAGCAGTGATTGGCTGCAGCCAGAAATATACAAGATGCAATTTTATATTTTGTAGCTTAGGTTTCTTTTTTTTTTTTTTTTCAAATGTATATCTGCATTGGATTGCTTAAAAAAGGCCAAGTCTGAGTTGTCATCGTGAATTTTAATTTAACAGACAAACGTCAGGGTTTTAATTTTATTAATGGAGGCCAACGTGGGTCGAAGACACTACTAAATTACTAATGGTTGACTATTTTAAGATCAACATTTTAGCTGCTATCTGTTATTATTTTTGCTGTATTTAATTGAGTTATCATGTAATCCATAGCACTAAAATGCCACAGTGTGGTATGTTGTCACTGGCAGCCTGGCTGATGGTCTAAATTAGTTGGACCTTTTTTTTTTTTTTTTTTGCTCAGTTTTTCTCCAAGTGATCATGATCAACATCTGGATTTGTGTTGGAATTAAATAAAGCATCTGAGTAGGTGAAAAGCAAGAAACCATTGTCTTTGCATTTTGTAATACTAGAATAAATTATTAAATAATACATCCTGCGTGACAGAAATATAATTTGTTATCATGCTTTTATAACAAGGTCATGTTACTACAAACAGGGAGAACACGTGAGACTGTATATGCATCCCATCATTAAAATAAGGAAAATATATATCTACATATAGAGAGATTTTTTAACCATGAAGGGAAATCGAGTTTAGCTTTGCTACACACGTCATTTAAATGGAAACAAAGTGAGTGAAGATGGTGGTTTTTATGGCTAGTTTTATTTTGATTTTAATTCTACAAATTGCATCTCAAAATGTTATGACGAGTCTTTCAGTGAGACAAATATGTAAAATGTAAGTATTGTAAGACATTTTTCTCATGACAACAAAGACATCTTGAAAGGTGCTAACAAAGAATGGACAACGTCATAGTAAATAGGACAGTTGCGTGTTGACGTCATGTGCGTAAGGGGACGTGGCACGTTGACGTTCATATGACCAACTGCTCCTTGCACTTCACAGCCTCTTTCATTCACTGACAGTGCGCAGTTAGGCAGTCAGGGCATTGATTGGGATCGGGATCGGGATCATGGCCTCGAGTAATGGTGCGGTCGGTAAATGGGAGGTAGTGAAGAAAGGCAAGAAAAGCAGTACGGGAGGTGGTAAAAGCTCCGCGGAAAAGAAAGGCAACTCCGGGAACAGGAAAGCTCTGGGGGAGTCCAACCTGCCATCCAGACGTAAGTCACCACGGCCCGCTGTGGCCGTTGGAGTTCACAGTCTTAGCAGGGTCGTCTCGAATTGAAGTTCGGAGCGACGGATGTAGCTGTGCAGTGCATTCGATTCCAACAACCAAAAGCTGTCTATTAAAGATTAAATCATATACTGTTAAAGATCTGCGCCCGGAAATTAGCTGGCTAGCTAGCTAACTAGCCAGCTCAGCGTCAGGCTGTACTTCCTATCTATTAAGGATTCCATGTTGTTTTTCCATACGTGAACAATTTACTTTCTAAATGATACTCGAGTTAATGGCTTTGCCATAATTTCGAAATGTATTATGTGTTGCTCCGCGTCTCGATTCTGCAGCTAGCACCGACGTGATGTGTCAAGAGAGGCAACGTCATCATTCCGAGTTTGCATCTGTTAAGCATGATTAGAAAAAAATGGAAACAGATATGACCTCAATATGATAACCATGTTGTCATTTAATCAGTGCGACCAAAGTATTGCAGAGCGGATCGCAAATGTAATTTAGTGACTGCAAGCACTTGCATCCATTATCGAGCTGCACTTTCTACACGCTTACCCTCATGGGGGTCTCATGTTAACTGAAGCCTATCGCAGTTGATTGGGTGAAAGGCAGGATACACCCAGGACTGGGCAGTAACCAATTGAAGGAAACACATAGACAAACATTCACAGTTTACGGTAAGGGACATTTTCAGAATCGTCCGATTAGTTGTTCATCTATATATTTTTTTTCCTGCAGAAAATCAGCATCATCCTCCCAAAAAAGTTAGTCTGCATGATGCAGTCAATCTCTCCTCCCAGTTGCACAATATTAAGACTGTGTGTATAATTTGTACTGCCTGTATTTTGTCCTGAATAATCCCACTTCATTATGAGGATAAAATCAGCCCTGTGAGGGGCGGGAGCAAGAAAAGGGGCAGGGATTGCAACACGCTCATGACTCTTAACACACACAGACACACACACACACAGTCAGACCAAGTGCTATTGAGAGTATTGAGTGTGGCCTATCCGCAGAGACCCGATCACTACTGCCTTGTGCCCCCCAGAACCCTCGGTGATGTCGGACACTTTGTTTGAAGCCTTCGAGAAGATTTCAAAGCAACAGAACAAGGAGCAGGTTCCGCCCAGTCAGCCTCAAAATAAGAAGTCCTCTTCGACAAAATCATCCAAAAAGTTGTCCCCCAAAAGTGCTCCCACCACTGCCACTCACAGGACTCTGCAAGAGGCCTTTAAAGCGGTGAGTACCCGAAATCTTAGGATACATTTGAGGTTTTTTTAGGAGCTTTGGACTGTCTCAGAATGCCACATTTTGTGTCTTTTAAAGTTGTTAAAATACAGGAGGATCTATCTGTGTATCTTCTCCATGTCTAAGATAAGGCTTGGATAACATGTATCTTTGTGGAACCGTTTTGCTATCATGCACCAGACAAAAAAAAGCTAGCACGCGAGATGCTGTGAGGCACACGATCACATGCTGCATCCCAGTGGAGCTTTTGCTCAATTGGCTCTTTGTTTGATGTGCGGCATTCATGTCTCCCGATGTCTGCCGTTAGCTGGACCTCGCCGACCTGAAAGAACAGATGGCGAAGAGTCAGTCGCTGTTCCCCAAAAACCCGTCGGTGTGGTCGAAAGACCTGGCAGGATACCTCAACTTCAAGCTGACGGCGCCGGTGGCAGAGCCGACACTCAGCAGTTATGCTCACGGTGTGTGTGTGTTTGTGTGCACGTGCGTGTCCGCTTATGAATTTTGTCACGAGTGACAGTATTTTCATGGCGTCTTTTCGCGGCTCCTCAGACTACCCATACTGTCTTACGAACAAGGAGCTGAGGACTGTCATCAAAGGCATTCTTGCCAACTGCACCGACTCCCTGCCGGACTTCTTGGACCACTGTGTTTACAGCATGCTCCGAGAACTGGAGAGGCACTCGGGTAGGGGGGCGGGGCTTACAAAATAGTCAGTTATCTGTCTTGATCAGTCAACTTTGAACGTGCCTTGGGACGATATTTCTGCCACTTTGTTTTTTCCAGGTGAGCCACTGCACGGATACAGAGTTTGCATTCAAGCGGTCCTACAAGACAAACCCAAACTGGCAACTCAGAATTTGCCCGAGGTGAGTCGAGCACCATTTTATTATTATGGTTTTGTTTTTTGTTTTTTTAACAAAATAATAATAAATAAAAAAAATAAAATAACAGGTCACTCTTTCCTCCTCAGTATTTGGAGTTGCTGCGCTCAGTGCAGAATCATCCCGTCAGGTGTTTAACCATCATGTGGGCTCTGGGCCAAGCAGGTTTTTATGACCTGAGCCAGGGACTAAAAGGTAATGCTCCACTTCTAAGTTCATTTGTAGACACGATGAGATGGTCCAAGCACCGCATCAGTGCGGTGGACAGACTCACCTCTCTCCTACTTTGGCAATAATTTGCTGAAGTAACACTTGTGGCGCGGGGGGGTTAGTGAAGCAAGCGCGCAGTGGCTCCATGCCTGGCTGCTTTTTGGCCCCATAATTCTGGGCGGACCCCAACACAATCCTCATTGGACTCC
>NW_017805983.1:187645-277424 GCF_001891065.2 Hippocampus comes | reverse complement strand
AGCCTCTTTCATTCACTGACAGTGCGCAGTTAGGCAGTCAGGGCATTGATTGGGATCGGGATCGGGATCATGGCCTCGAGTAATGGTGCGGTCGGTAAATGGGAGGTAGTGAAGAAAGGCAAGAAAAGCAGTACGGGAGGTGGTAAAAGCTCCGCGGAAAAGAAAGGCAACTCCGGGAACAGGAAAGCTCTGGGGGAGTCCAACCTGCCATCCAGACGTAAGTCACCACGGCCCGCTGTGGCCGTTGGAGTTCACAGTCTTAGCAGGGTCGTCTCGAATTGAAGTTCGGAGCGACGGATGTAGCTGTGCAGTGCATTCGATTCCAACAACCAAAAGCTGTCTATTAAAGATTAAATCATATACTGTTAAAGATCTGCGCCCGGAAATTAGCTGGCTAGCTAGCTAACTAGCCAGCTCAGCGTCAGGCTGTACTTCCTATCTATTAAGGATTCCATGTTGTTTTTCCATACGTGAACAATTTACTTTCTAAATGATACTCGAGTTAATGGCTTTGCCATAATTTCGAAATGTATTATGTGTTGCTCCGCGTCTCGATTCTGCAGCTAGCACCGACGTGATGTGTCAAGAGAGGCAACGTCATCATTCCGAGTTTGCATCTGTTAAGCATGATTAGAAAAAAATGGAAACAGATATGACCTCAATATGATAACCATGTTGTCATTTAATCAGTGCGACCAAAGTATTGCAGAGCGGATCGCAAATGTAATTTAGTGACTGCAAGCACTTGCATCCATTATCGAGCTGCACTTTCTACACGCTTACCCTCATGGGGGTCTCATGTTAACTGAAGCCTATCGCAGTTGATTGGGTGAAAGGCAGGATACACCCAGGACTGGGCAGTAACCAATTGAAGGAAACACATAGACAAACATTCACAGTTTACGGTAAGGGACATTTTCAGAATCGTCCGATTAGTTGTTCATCTATATATTTTTTTTCCTGCAGAAAATCAGCATCATCCTCCCAAAAAAGTTAGTCTGCATGATGCAGTCAATCTCTCCTCCCAGTTGCACAATATTAAGACTGTGTGTATAATTTGTACTGCCTGTATTTTGTCCTGAATAATCCCACTTCATTATGAGGATAAAATCAGCCCTGTGAGGGGCGGGAGCAAGAAAAGGGGCAGGGATTGCAACACGCTCATGACTCTTAACACACACAGACACACACACACACAGTCAGACCAAGTGCTATTGAGAGTATTGAGTGTGGCCTATCCGCAGAGACCCGATCACTACTGCCTTGTGCCCCCCAGAACCCTCGGTGATGTCGGACACTTTGTTTGAAGCCTTCGAGAAGATTTCAAAGCAACAGAACAAGGAGCAGGTTCCGCCCAGTCAGCCTCAAAATAAGAAGTCCTCTTCGACAAAATCATCCAAAAAGTTGTCCCCCAAAAGTGCTCCCACCACTGCCACTCACAGGACTCTGCAAGAGGCCTTTAAAGCGGTGAGTACCCGAAATCTTAGGATACATTTGAGGTTTTTTTAGGAGCTTTGGACTGTCTCAGAATGCCACATTTTGTGTCTTTTAAAGTTGTTAAAATACAGGAGGATCTATCTGTGTATCTTCTCCATGTCTAAGATAAGGCTTGGATAACATGTATCTTTGTGGAACCGTTTTGCTATCATGCACCAGACAAAAAAAAGCTAGCACGCGAGATGCTGTGAGGCACACGATCACATGCTGCATCCCAGTGGAGCTTTTGCTCAATTGGCTCTTTGTTTGATGTGCGGCATTCATGTCTCCCGATGTCTGCCGTTAGCTGGACCTCGCCGACCTGAAAGAACAGATGGCGAAGAGTCAGTCGCTGTTCCCCAAAAACCCGTCGGTGTGGTCGAAAGACCTGGCAGGATACCTCAACTTCAAGCTGACGGCGCCGGTGGCAGAGCCGACACTCAGCAGTTATGCTCACGGTGTGTGTGTGTTTGTGTGCACGTGCGTGTCCGCTTATGAATTTTGTCACGAGTGACAGTATTTTCATGGCGTCTTTTCGCGGCTCCTCAGACTACCCATACTGTCTTACGAACAAGGAGCTGAGGACTGTCATCAAAGGCATTCTTGCCAACTGCACCAACTCCCTGCCGGACTTCTTGGACCACTGTGTTTACAGCATGCTCCGAGAACTGGAGAGGCACTCGGGTAGGGGGGCGGGGCTTACAAAATAGTCAGTTATCTGTCTTGATCAGTCAACTTTGAACGTGCCTTGGGACGATATTTCTGCCACTTTGTTTTTTCCAGGTGAGCCACTGCACGGATACAGAGTTTGCATTCAAGCGGTCCTACAAGACAAACCCAAACTGGCAACTCAGAATTTGCCCGAGGTGAGTCGAGCACCATTTTATTATTATGGTTTTGTTTTTTGTTTTTTTAACAAAATAATAATAAATAAAAAAAATAAAATAACAGGTCACTCTTTCCTCCTCAGTATTTGGAGTTGCTGCGCTCAGTGCAGAATCATCCCGTCAGGTGTTTAACCATCATGTGGGCTCTGGGCCAAGCAGGTTTTTATGACCTGAGCCAGGGACTAAAAGGTAATGCTCCACTTCTAAGTTCATTTGTAGACACGATGAGATGGTCCAAGCACCGCATCAGTGCGGTGGACAGACTCACCTCTCTCCTACTTTGGCAATAATTTGCTGAAGTAACACTTGTGGCGCGGGGGGGTTAGTGAAGCAAGCGCGCAGTGGCTCCATGCCTGGCTGCTTTTTGGCCCCATAATTCTGGGCGGACCGCAACACAATCCTCATTGGACTCCGTATGAGATAACGGCAATGTGAAACGCGATCACGGGATGCAGCGTCACTCGTAAGAATAACATTGTTGACTTTGTTGTCAGTGTGGCTTGGTATCATGCTTCCTGTCCTGGGAGTGAAGTCGCTGTCGTCGTATGCCATCGCTTATCTGGAAAGGCTGCTCCAGTGAGTATTTGAAATGAAAGCCTTCTCCCGACAAACAACAAAACTGACACGTTGCCATGTTTGCTGTCCTTTCCCAGTCTCCATGGAAACCTGACAAAAGGATTTGGCATCATGGGTCCGAAAGAGTTCTTTCCTTTGTTGGATTTTGCCTTCATGCCCAAGAATGCCCTGTCATCAAGGTAAACGATCATCCCTTTGCATATTTTTTTTTTTTCTTGTACAATGAAAGCATCCTTCCTCGACTTTGAAGAGACACATTAAAGGGGGGAAAAAAAGGCGCGGAACATCAGATCTCAAAATATTGACTTGGTTGTTTGATTTCATGATTGATGGGTGGGCAGGCGCTCCATCCCCAAGTCCTTGCTTGCAAGCCATTAAAACGTACATTTTCCATCATGCTTGCCCTTTGACTATGTTTTGGATTTCAGTTGCAACATTGACAGAATATCGATTTGTGTGCGTGTGTTGCAGTCTACAGGAGCAGCTGCGGCGCCTTTACCCTCGTCTAAAGGCCTTAGCGTTTGGAGGCAAGCCCGAGAGCACCTTACACACGTACTTGCCATCGTTTTTGTCGAGAGCCACGCCAAACTGTCCGAAGGACATGAAGAAAGAGGTGCTGGGAAAATGTTTGCCTTCTCTGCAGCCGTCGCACCAAGCGAAACCCCGCAGAATAATTCACACTCTGCCTCCGTCTTTTTTTCAGTTGCTCAACAGTATGACGGAGTGCTTGTGCGTGGACGGTCAGAGTTTGGGCGTGTGGAGGCAGCTCTACACCAAGCACTTGGCTCAGTCCAGGTGAGATACGCTCACACACTTTTTTTTTTTTAATAATTTTAAAATGACCGTATAAAAGGCTGACTGTCATATTGTCCTCCTTAGTCTGCTGCTGAACCATTTATTGGGCTGCTGGAATACGCTACCACTAAAGGTATTTTGAAAAACCCCCGAAAAAGTGTTCAATGTGCTTTTAGTTTTGCTTGCCATGACGGGTGCGGGCACGCTTTTGTCGCTCGGCTGCCACAATGGTGCATTCAGTTCAGTTGCTGGTCCCATCGTCACGATGACGTTCCTTCCCCCCACCCCCCTTTTCAGCTAAGGAAGAATCTTGAAGAAACAATTCAATCTTTTAAAGTGACCAATGAAGAGATGAAAGAAAACAACCAGTCGAAGGACCTTAGCGACTGCAGTAATCTGTGTCAGGTCAGTCACATGTTCAAGTTCAAATGTTTTTCTTCTTTTGCTCCAAATGATGTCAGTGAGCATTCCAAGGGATGATTTTTCGTTCTCAGAGTCTCCAGGTGAAGATGCGTGGACGCGGCTTCTCGTGGTCAAAGCTATTGTTGGTCCTGTTAGTGTTTGTCGCCGGTTTCATCATTCAGGACATCCGATCTCACGGCTCCTTCGACAGTATGACAAGTTTTATACCTCGATTGTACAATCAAGCAATTCAAATTTGTCCTTTGGGTTTCTCGTAGCCTCATTGCCGGGGTGTGTTTCAGATTCAACCACAGCCAGACATCTTCACAGATCGGGTGTGATGGCTGTGTCGCAGCAGGCGTGGGGCAAAATTGTAGTCCACTCTAAGCAGGGCTTCAGGTTCAGGATTTCTCTTTTCAGTCGACTCCATCAAACCTGTAGACATTGCTGTTAATGTGTGCCTTGTGTATATGTGTGTGTGTGTGTTTAGCTGGCTGGAGACAAACATGCCATATTATTACTCTGAGAGTGTGCGGGCATTGGAACCACTGTTAGAACAAGGCCTGGAGAAAACCAAAACGGCAGCCCTCATCATGTCGGAAAAAAGCCAACACGTCACCGTGTGGGTCAAAGAAAACAGCCCGCTGCTCATAGAATGGGTGAGACATCCTTTGAATATAATTGAACCAAACACCCGCATACCAAATGCATATTCATATATCTCCAGCAGGCAACTCTGATTTTTTTTTTTTTTTGTTTTTCCCCGGCCCAATTATTTTGTTTGCAGGTGAAGACGAACACGCCTGACAGTGTATACGAGGTTTTGGCTTCTCTGAAAGCGCTGCTCCTCTTCCTCCACCAAAACTACATCTTGCCAGTGTTGGCGTTTTTAATTGACCTGCTACAACAAGCTTGGACCAGCCTTAAGGACTCCTGCGAGTAAGTAACTTCTTCAGTAATGCAAATATTTTATTGATAACCGAGCACAACATTTAATAATTACATTTTGATCACCCCCGCCTTGCCCGCCACAGTGGTGAAGTATCTATCTCGTGTCTGAGAGGTCACGCGTTGTCCTTGACCAACTCAACATGGCAGCTGCTTCAACACACGACGTCGGCCATCACGACGTGGGCTCAGGAGCTGCTGACTGCCGCGTAACACACAACGCGCGCACACTCACAATGGTCAAATACACAAGGCGAACCCTGTCTGAGGTTGCCTTTCACACCACGTCCGCTACTCTTAAACTGTGATTGGACACTGAAGGGTCAAAACGAACTCTTCTGTTAGTTGTTTTTGACTACATTTTTTTTAAATCAACAAGCTCAATGTGTTGAGTGTATATATGCCCCCCCCCCTCCCCCTACCAGTCCTTTTTCACTGCTGGATGTCTGGTTGAGTTTTCTACTGTGAACATCATGTTAGTTAAATTCCTCGCCGTACTGACTAGAAAGTTAACTGCATCCAATTTGTGTGTGACTGTGAGCGTGTACGCGTACATTGGTCTCGTGTAAAACCGTCAATGTCGGCGAAAGTCTGCTGGCGAATTCACAATCCGAAAAGCCCCCAAAAATGTATTGGGATCCACTGTTGCTGTTAAATGGCAGGATGGCTGACGTATGGTGTTGTTTTATTTGATTTCAATCTGTGTCTTCTCTGTTAACTGAAATCAGAATCCACAAGTGTGTGTTTTTTTTTTTTTTTTTTTTTCTTTTTGGTCAAAGTATGCGTCCTCATAGATTCTTATTTTGTATCAGGACCTTGAAGGAATCCTGACCAGTGTTCTCAGCCACATGACAGTATAACAATGTCACCCTCTACATGAAAACATTGTGCACTAGCTGATCCTCATCACTCTCCACGTGAAAGACATTTGGATGGATGTGGAGGAGTTATGTCAATAAATGATTTGTAATAAAGACTTCTTTGACTTCAGGTGTGTATTTCCTGCAAATAGCTATGTGTGGAAGTGTGCACAATGGGTGGAAATGAGATAATCCAGCATTTTGGGATTAGACAACACAAAGGGTCACAATGTCAGAAGTGGCCAAAGTAATCTAGTATAATAGGCATGGCAATACTGTACCTAGTTTGGTACAACGGCGAAAAAAATAACTGCAAATAAAATGTTCCCCTCTTAATTTGTATAGTGCACTTAATGAGGAGAAGAAAGTTGTGACTTTTTGTAAACAAGCTGAGTTGCTTCCACTTCTATGCGTGAAAAACATCTTCCCATCGCGTTTCCTAAGGTTGTCAACATAAATTCCCTGGGGAAAAAAATCCACAGTCCTGGAATTTACTCGCTACTCTAAATCCCCACCAAAATATATTCCGATGTCAATACTGTGCATGCAAAACAATCGAAAAGTTGGAGGATGCGGGCATCGATCCCGCTACCTCTCGCATGCTAAGCGAGCGCTCTACCATTTGAGCTAATCCCCCACTACTACTGAATTTGCTGTTACGGCAATATAACGATGCTCAGATAATATTTTTTTGCATGTGCAGACAAGAAGAGTGCAGTACTGTGCATGTCAAGTTCTGGATTTTTCGTTTAAGTGGACGATTGCACCATTCCACATTCCTGGCTGCAGAGCGGAGGGAGTCAAAACGTATGATTCTGCCCACACAGAGTCTCGATTTCCAAGTGATTTTTGTCTTTTTTTTTCAACATTTAGACCGATTTTCAGGGACTCACCACAGAACATTTTATATAAAAGACACGCTTAGTCAAATGATCCCTGTAGGGGGATTAGCTCAAATGGTAGAGCGCTCGCTTAGCATCTGTGCATGCAAAACAATCGAAAAGTTGGAGGATGCGGGCATCGATCCCGCTACCTCTCGCATGCTAAGCGAGCGCTCTACCATTTGAGCTAATCCCCCACTACTACTGAATTTGCTGTTACGGCAATATAACGATGCTCAGATAATATTTTTTTGCATGTGCAGACAAGAAGAGTGCAGTACTGTGCATGTCAAGTTCTGGATTTTTCGTTTAAGTGGACGATTGCACCATTCCACATTCCTGGCTGCAGAGCGGAGGGAGTCAAAACGTATGATTCTGCCCACACAGAGTCTCGATTTCCAAGTGATTTTTGTCTTTTTTTTTCAACATTTAGACCGATTTTCAGGGACTCACCACAGAACATTTTATATAAAAGACACGCTTAGTCAAATGATCCCTGTAGGGGGATTAGCTCAAATGGTAGAGCGCTCGCTTAGCATGCGAGAGGTAGCGGGATCGATGCCCGCATCCTCCAGTTCTTTTGGAACACTTCGCATTGATTTCGAAGCACGCATGCTCCAAATCTTTTGATGCACTTCAATATGCGCATTTTCCAGCACAAGAACCTCCGCTGACGAACACGACCTCCGTGGGCGGGAAGAGTCTTAGTGGGGGATTAGCTCAAATGGTAGAGCGCTCGCTTAGCATGCGAGAGGTAGCGGGATCGATGCCCGCATCCTCCAACCATTTTCGTGCACTTCAATATCCGCATTTTCCAGCACAAAATCCTCCGCTGACCAACACAACCTACGTGTGCAAAAGCAATGCTAGTGGGGGATTAGCTCAAATGGTAGAGCGCTCGCTTAGCATGCGAGAGGTAGCGGGATCGATGCCCGCATCCTCCAACGATTTTGGTGCACTCCAATGTCCGCATTTTCCAGCACAGAGAACGTGCAAAACAATTGTTTACGAAACCATATTGACCCAGCGCCTATTTTACATTCGAAAAATCTCATTGCATAATTCCAAACAAAATTGTCCCAAAAAGTATGAATAATGAAATTATTCATATCCTCCCAATTTACTCACAATTGACTAAACACTGCTGTAAACAACCCAGTAGCCAAACGGAGTAGCAAAGTAGTTCCTATCGTCAGCCAGAAGGTGTCAGTACTGTAATTGAAAGGATGCTAGTTGCCACATTAACTTCCATCGAAGAAGAAAGCGGAAAACGGTCGCTACGGAAAGAAAATGTCTCTGACGAGGTAAGCTTCCCGACAAGGCTTTTTGTGTCCTTAATTGATGATGATTTGAAAAAAAAATACATTTTACGTCTGTCCTATGGAATCGACCCTTATGTACGATTATTTCAACCGGTCTGATCCGTCAGTGGTGACCACCATGAGCTGCTGTGTAGTGTTTCAATCGCGAAGCTAGCTATAGCATAGCAGGCCACACACATTGTCGACATACCGACGTTGCACTGTTATATTTATTAATATGCAATCATTTGTATCAGCTACGTTTTTAGCACGCGATCCAGCGAAATTGGATGATATACATTATTTTGTCTGTAGCTTTTTACCGGCGCCCACCCAGCTGTCACAAGACCAACTGGAAGCAGAGGACAGACTTCGTGCCCAGAAGTCGTTCTCAACTGCCTTGGTTGCTTCCCGAAGAGAACCACCACCTTATGGACATAGAAATGGATGGGTGCCTCGCGTTGTCGAGGTAGGAATCAATGTTCAGCTTCAGACATACAGATATGTGCGTCGATTGAAAATTAATAACGTTTAAAAAATTAAAAAGACCATCACAGGTCAATGAATTTACTTTTCTGGGGGAGTGGGAGCTCAGGTGCACTGTGTAAGTGTGTAAGGATTGCCTCCCACATAGCTCAAACCTCGTTAATTGATTGCCAATGTCTTGACAGTTACGGTCAAAATGCTTGCCTCATACTTATGAATGGATGAAACCATGCATATGGTTCTCACCATATTTCCAAATTCTTATTCTCTTTTAGGACTTTGGAGATGGGGGAGCTTTCCCAGAGATCCACGTGGCACAGTTTCCTCTGGAGATGGGTCGGCAAAAGAAAACCTCCAATGCATTGACAATGCAGGTTGATGCGGAAGGAAAAGTAAAATATGATGCCATTGCAAGACAGGGACAAAGCAAGGAAAAGGTATGCAATCAAAACACCGAATTTGCACAAACGTGAAGTTAAACATCTAAATTCAGAGATGAAAAGATAGCGAGGCTTAGCCGACCAATTTTTCAGACAATGCCCGGCAGAATCTAACATGGTCATTTACTGCCGTTTCTCATGGTAGGTGATCTTCAGTAAGTATACAGATCTACTTCCCAAAGAGGTTATGAATGACGACACCCCAGAACTACAGAAGCCTGATGAGGAAGCTGTTCAAGAGGTAAAATGTGGTGCATGTTATTCAAGAAATATTGTTTCCTTGCTGTATCGTGCATACGCGTTTTTATTCGCGATGTAAACAAGAGGACGGTACATAAAAGAATCACGGTCCATGAGACTGACTTTTTTTGTGCTTTGTGGCTCCTCCTTTTAGCTGACTGAGAAGACCCGTGCTGCCCTCAGCAAGCAGGTATCACAAAAGATTGCTGCCGCCATGCCTGTGCGAGCAGCAGACAAACAGGCCCCAGCACAGTACATCAGGTATCAATTCTCACCATGACAGTCGCTGGAGGAAAGTCTGAATTGTTTGCAAGTTGAAAAGATTGTGTCATGCGGCAAAAATACACAAGGCGTTCTCACGCGACTTTAGTAGGTGGGTGGCCCTTGTTGGCCAGTCCGAAGAAAGAAGGGCCCCACACAGATGTGCATGTGATGATGTGCTCGTCAGCACGCAGCCCCAAGAATGCAATATCTTGTACATGAAACATTTGCGTGTCTAAAGTTATCTGCTTCTGTCTGTCCATCAGGTACACCCCGTCCCAGCAGGGAGTGGCTTTCAACTCTGGAGCCAAACAAAGAGTCATCCGCATGGTGGAAATGCAGAGAGACCCCATGGAACCGCCGCGTTTTAAGTAATCATGCCCCGCTCCTTATATTCGACAAATGTCATCCAGCAGCCGCTTTTGAACAATCTGCTTCACCTTAAAGAACCTGATTAAGAGTCGATTTGTGACAGGATCAACAAGAAGATTCCCCGTGGACCTCCGTCTCCACCGGCACCTGTCATGCACTCTCCAAGCAGAAAGGTACGATTGGAATTGCACGTTTTATGAGGGTGTACAGTGGCTACTCGGTTTATGGCGCGATTGGTTCGTGATGGGCTACTGTTTGACCTCAATTCCATCATAAGCTACTCCTTTGCCCTCCAGTCTCTCAACCACATTTGAAAGCAAAGAATTTTCAACACCTCCTCTTGGTTTTAGATGACAGTGAAGGAACAGCAGGAGTGGAAGATTCCTCCGTGCATCTCCAACTGGAAGAACGCCAAGGTAACGTACCACCAAAATCAAATTTCTGTGACTTGAATGTGACTCTCTGCCTCTTTCTGACCGGTCACTGTTGTCCTTGTTTCAGGGTTACACCATTCCTCTCGACAAGCGCCTGGCGGCTGATGGCAGAGGGCTGCAAACAGTTCACATCAATGAAAACTTTGCCAAGCTGGCTGAGGCGCTCTACATCGCTGATAGAAAAGTAATCATATGCCTTGCACCTGAGGGAGAATTTAACAATCAGTGGTTTGTATAAGGCAACATTGTGATGGAAAGAAAGAAAACTAACTTGTTTCTTGTTCTACTCAGATTACTTGGTCATCGACCACTGCGTCTGCCCAATTTGTTTATTACGGTGTACAGAGTTTGAAATGAACGACACCACCTTTGGCTTGTGTCTACAGGCCAGAGAGGCGGTGGAGATGAGAGCCCAGGTAGAAAAGAAGATGGCCCAGAAGGAGAAAGAAAAGAAAGAGGAGAAACTCAGGGAGTTAGCCCAAATGGCCCGAGATCGCAGAGCGGGAATTAAAAGTCACGGGGACAAAGGTGAGATGCTTGTTGTAGTTGTATGTGTGGATTTGGGGTTTGCATATCCTTTAAAACATATCGCAAATCCCCGTTTTGTTTTTGTTTTTTTCTCAAATTTTTCTTTTTCTCTTCTATACTGGATCAAGGTGGCGAGGATGGAGAGGCAAGGGAGCGTGACGAGATCCGCCACGACAGAAGGAAGGAGAGACAACACGACAGAAACATTTCCAGGGCAGCTCCTGACAAGAGGTGCCGGACGCACTCAATCTTCCACTTGTCCATCGAGAAAGTCTGCATTTCCTTATATATAGAAAGTCCTTGTTCGAGTCATACAACGTTTTCTCTTTCTTTCAGATCCAAACTGCAGAGGGACCAGGACCGAGACATTAGTGAGCTCATCGCTCTGGGTGTGCCCAACCCTCGCACCACCAACGAGGCCCAGTATGACCAACGACTTTTCAACCAGAGTAAAGTGAGTTTTCTACGGCGTGACCCAAGTTATTAGTTTTCCTCTCTGTATTCAGTGACATTACAGTCAGTTTGGACAATAATGTTTTGAGGTTTTTTTTTAAGCCTGAAGCAGGTCTTTAACATGCCGCGCTTCAAATGGATCGGCCATATAGATTGCTACCTAAAGTGTCCGTTCACTTACCTTTGTCGTCTTCCCAGGGAATGGATAGCGGCTTTGCCGGCGGCGAGGACGAGACGTACAACGTGTATGACCAGCCTTTCCGCGGTGGCCGAGACATGGCCTCCAACATCTACCGACCCAGCAAAGCCATCGACAAGGACGCCTATGCTGATGACTTTGACACACTCATGCAAAACAACAGGTATTTGGACTCGCACACTGTATTACCGCAGTACATGCAACCCTTCCAGTATATTCTTTATTGGCTACCAGTCATGTAAGAGTTGGATAGTGCAGTTGCTCAGGGCATGTCAACGTAGCTTTGTTGATCTTGCGACGCATCGTGCCTATACTTTTTCAAAGGCATGCATTTAGTTTGGTGACATATGCTCTAATTCCTGCGGGCGCACTAATTAGAAAACTCACTTTTCTTTTCGAAGCAACAGCTTTATCAGATGAGCTTAATTCAAAGTATGGTTTAGTGTGATAAGCTCAGGCATGCAGAAACGGGCGTAGAGGGGACAATTATATTTAAAAGCTCTGATTCTATCGCTGGCTTAGAAAGTTTAGTTTGAAAAGTTGAAAGTGCATATTCACCAGACGGCAGATGCTTCCTGCAAACCAATTTTGGGAAGTGGAAGGAAGGTACAGAATCGAATTGCGCTTCCTTCTTTCAGGTTTGTTCCCGACAAGGAGTTCTCGGGGGCTGATCACGGGCAGAGGCGCGAGGGGCCTGTCCAGTTTGAGGAGGACCCCTTCGGTCTGGACAAATTCTTGGAGGAAGCCAAGCAGCACGGCGGCTCCAAGAGAGCGTCCACCAGCAGCCGCTCCAAGGACGACTACCACGACAAAAAGCGTAGAAAGGAATGAGGCCTCATGGTCATGCCCGAGAGAAGGGATGTTTGTTGTCTACACACTCACTCAGAGGGAGTTGTCTTTTTTTTTTTTTTTTGGCAGCCTGTGTCAAAATCACACTTTGAATCCTCTTTTTTTTATGTACAGTGCGACCAATGCAGAAGGTAAAATAGCAGCTTCTGTCCTGCAAGTGTATAGATTTAGGTGAGTTCTAATTTCACACACATCAAATACTTTTTTTTTCCCCTGAACACATTGTTTTTGTGTCAGTTGTGTAATATTTACGATGCCCGCGTAGGTGTTGTTAGCGTTTTCCTACATTTGACGGCACCTACGTACCCACAGTTTGAAAGCAAAAGATCCTTGTAATCCTTGTACAACTATGGAATAAATTTACTTGAGGACAACCTCGTTTCTTACTCCTGCTTCAATTGTACAAATCTTATTTCAAATAAATCTACATGCCTTTTTGAAAGCCATAAACAGTTGCGGCAAAATTATTCACCTGGGTAAATTACAAAACGGAGAAAATTGCAACGATTGTCGGGTGCGGTGTGGGGGACATCATTCATATTATTCTTGCTCGTTTGCAAATTGAATGGAAGCAGTCTGTCAAGCCACATTTCCAGTGGCTATAAAAAGTCTCCGTAGCAGTTTTCAAACGCCAAGTTGTTGTGAGTTGAGGAAAGGTCAACAAGGTTATCGTGAATCCCTAGCAGGAGTGTTGGCACAAACAGATCAATGTGGCACACAGCAGCTCGGCGAATCGCTCCCCCGTTGGGTCATTAGTGGGATGTGTGGACATACAGTATGCAGGCTTCAGCCTGAGGAATATTGGCTTTCTGCTGCCAAGGCCATCAAGAAAACTTCTCTCACAAAAACAACAGAAAAGGCGCAGTCCCTCCAGCCTGTCTTTTCACGGTTGGTGCTTGGCCAGCTCAATAATGTCTTTCCACGCGGCTCTTGTCTATCTTTATGATTTGATGAATGGGATGCTCATTCATGACACTAAGAGGAAATTGGTTCCCTGGCATTGCTGTTGTTCAGCTCTGGACATATTGCGTCGGGCCACAATGGAATCCTCAGGTTGCAGATAGAGGGCGTGATAGATCGTTGCTTAGCCCAGAAATAATAAACAATATCTCTCTTGAGATATTTCCACTTTCCTCCTCCTTGCAGTGAAAAGAAATAAGTTGGCTGATAAATGGTCACCAAGTTAAGACAGGGATCTGACCTCGTGACCTTTTGTATTAAAAGACTGATAGCAGAAGCACACCCGCCGTCTTTATAGGAAATTGTCAAAGATGTCGCACTTTCGACACAAAAGCTGTTTCGATGCGTCTGAAATTTCTTGTGTGGATATGGCGTACGTAGGCAGTATGTTGATGACATCCATCATACTGCCGTGCAACACCAGAACCTGAGCTCCCTCCGTGCCTTCATCATTATGTCCTCGTCTCCCCACATCGAGACCGGGGCTTCGCTCATCATTATTCCAGCAGTCAAGAGTTAGACAGAGTCTACTGCTCTCTGGAAAATGGTCTGTCTGTCACTCTGTGGGACTCGCTGGATAATCTATTTTGGAGGGAAGAGCTAGACAAGCGTAACCATTTCTAATGGTTGTGTCAGTCAGAATGAAGCCTGGTGGGAGAGCGGCAGCAGTATTGGGCCCTAACCGACCGTAATGGGAGTGCGCGGCAACCGCTCTGGGATTTGCAGTGACAGGAAGTCATCTTTATTCCAGGAAAGAGCTTTGACTTGAGCATGAGGTCATCGTGTTGGAGAGATTGCTGCGCATTTGGTTGTGCAAGAAAGTTAACCGTATCGCCGAAGTGAAAGCAGAGTCAACAGAGTGTTGGGTACACCCATGCTCATGTGATTTTAAACTGGGGACTTCAGGAAATGACATTTGCATGGATTTGTCAAGGCCTCAATCCTGTGACCATATTGTTGTCCAGATTATCTAGCGATTGCATCTGTCTTTACATCCTTTCTTGTGAGTTCATAAGGTCATGGAATCACTCCTTGACTGTTTGTAATGCCGAAAGAAATAATCATTGGTTATAGTTGCATTTCAAGATCATTCATTCAGCTGAAGCCTGCGTATTTTTCTATATATAGTAGTTATACTGTATGGCTTCTTCTTCAATGTATACTATAAAAGTGTACTGGCTGCATCAATGAACGCTGATCCACTTTCCATCTAACCCCAGCGGTGATCCTATTAAAGCTGCTTTCTTATCACCGTGATCTAGTTTGGAATGGACGGGAGCTTGAGTGCTTCTCTGTGTCGTGGCAACAGCTTTAAGGACCGATGTTTCATTATTCTCCACTCAAGGTTACAACCTTCAGTGGGAACAAAAAGAAAAAAAAAAAAGCAAAGGCTCGGAAATGGATTAACGAATCAAATCATCTGATGTTATCATGGATGCCTTAATCATGGATGTCACATCTTTTAAACACTGGGCTGCGCATCAGTGCCTCCAGGTATTGAACAGGAACCTTACAGCACAAGCATAAACACTGCAGGTAAAGTGAAGATATCAATTTTTTCTGTGGCCCAATAGTGCAATCTCGGAGCAGGAATATGTACAGTAATTTAAGGTTCGTACTGCTGTTATTTGCACATGAAAACAAAACAAATACAAATCCAGAAATATGAAAAGATCATCAGATCAAGCCATCCCTGATTAAAATTTGCTGTTGACCAATCAATACAGTATTAGCACAAATTGCTGGCCCCTAAATTAAATTTTGCTTTGGGTCCTATATGAGTCAGCTCTGGCCAGAATTACAGTGCTCCGTGATTTATGTATGTATGTATTTATTTATCTTTGCATTTTAGCTTTGTGACGGTATAGGCACGGATAGAGATTGCTGTTCTTCTTTACAACATCATATACTAACATACAGTATGACATTAATGGCAACTTCCGATGACTCACTCTGGGGATAGCCTTTGACCTTGTCCTGCTCAGGTGAATAACACGTCATCAACAGGATTAGGTTGACGCCTGACCAAAGGTTATTATGGGTTGTTTCCATCGGAAGAGCTTGACCAGGATTTAAAAGAGAGTAAGATGACTCACTCTGTTTTCCTTGGAGTGCTGCCGTTGAAAAAATTCTAATGTTGAGTGTCACTCGTAATATTCATGTTTTGTTCGAAATGCAAAAATATCTAATTCACAAAGTCTCACTTAATTTGTGCGACAGCCCACTAAAAATATTGCCCAGTATTTTATTTGGGGGGATCTTATTTTTAATAGACGATTTTTGTAGGCGACCAAGCGCATTGGCGAATCGGAGCGCGTCAGGGGCGTGTACTTCCGGTGTGCCAGTGCAGACGCAGCGCGGTGGGCGTAGAAACGAACGTTTCTCGGAGTTCATACATGACTTCCCGATTATCCGCACCCAAGTTGGGCTACTTCAATTTGTGATACGTTCCGCCCCGGTGAGCCGACAGAGATGACGGAAAGCTCCGCCAACAAGCTACTCAACGGAGACGCTTGTCGTCGGACTTCGAGCGGTCAAAAAGCGAGCAAAAATGGCTTCGTGAAGAACCACTGCCTGTTTCAACAGCCACAGAAGTATCGTTGCCCCGGGGAGAAGGTGAGGCCCGCCCGCCCGGCCCGGCCGGCCCTCAACTGTTTCGTGGAGACGGCCCCGAACTATTTCAAAAATGTGCATGAAATATTTACATATTTTAAACATATTCTAATATTATAAATAGCTGGGTTTGTTGGTTAGTTTGACGATGAGCATTACAGCGTTACGTTTATAAATAGATAACTGTTCATTTATGAATAAAACCCAAGCTGGCCCACGTTCGTCGGCAGACTAGGCAGAGTTAATCTTTTCCTTCGTGTCAACACAGCCAGACAGAACCACGTTGAAATGCTTTGATGAATTAAAAACAACATACATTGATCGTAATGATAAAAGTATTTGGGGTTTGTCCATACCAAAACATTAGCGTGCGTAATGTAGTGTAACCGATGCGGTATTTCTGCAGACTTGGCTTGGTCGTATTCTTCATGTAAGTAATGTATATATTGTCATTTCTGGCACCCATCGTCAACATTTGAGTTCTTTTGTTGAACAGTCTGTCTAGCTTTCTTAATGACTGGAAATTATTTGAATCCCCCTTTTTTTTTTGGATGTGATCATATGACTGATGTACCCCCGACCCTCGTGAGGCTAAGATGATTAGAAAATGGATGGATGGATGGATATTACAAATGCAAATTAAAGTTGTTGTTCTTGTTAATTATTTTGTAACAGTGGCCTACACTACCTGAAGGTCCACTGTTGTGTAGCTCTTTGTAATCTTACACTCAGTTGTGTGTGTTTTTTTTTTCTGTCCAGCAAGTGTCATTGTGAAGTCAGACAGGTTTATGTTTACCTTGGCTAATGTGAAGATGAAGACCAGGGCCTGTTGTGTTAGGACTTGGTGTCTCCGGGGAGAGACGCGCCAGCCCGCTTCCACATGACACTTAAACGAGGAGGAATGTCTCTGTGTTGTCAAGGGTGCGGTTGCTTCCACCGCGGAATCAAAAACATAGTTTAGTAATGGAGGTCGGGCATGCATGCATGCATGCGTGGCTTTTTTTATTCATTTGTAGTTGTGTCCAATTGCTCTTTGGTTTTAGATTCTTACATTCCAAACTAAAACTCCAGAGTTGCATTTGTAATCTGCAGATTTCTGATTGTTTACAATCACTGACCACACGAGGTGCCTTTCGATTTCGATGTTGTATTGTAAATTTCCACCAGAAGAATTATAACACCTTTGACTGACACTGTCAGAGAGTAATTTGACAATGTTATTATATAGTCCAGTATATGATACTATTTTGTGCTTGTAGTTTGCAGCCCTGTAGAACTGCTCTGCATCATACTGTGAGCTGTTTTTTTCCCCCCACAATTGGCACATCAAGGCTGAATACCATTCGATTCGCTATTTATACACCTGGGAGTCTTATACAGATCCCAACAAAGCGGGATAGTGCCACAACTCTCACACATCCTGCCATCCTGCAATCAGCTTATTTGATGTGTGACAACATCGGCATTCATATCTTGTCATGAATATCTTTTTGCGTTTAGCCGTGAAGCCTGGCATCAAAATATCTCTCTTGTTCTTGTTTCTCAACCGAGCAAATCTGCCACACGCACGCCAAAGAAAAAAAGCGAGACTCTTGAGTTTGGTTGGCCAAATAGCGGTGTGGGTTGTGTCTGTTGATTTTTGTGTACTGTTTTACAACTGAGGCGTTAAAGTGAGTGCAGAGGTTTGGATTGTGGTGGGCACCGGTACGCAACAGACTCTTTCGGCCAATTTCCTGTATCCTCCATGAAGGGAAGGTCACGTCCAACTGGTTTTAAATGCTCACGCTCTGCAGTGCTCAGAGATGTTTCAAGGAGAGAAGCATGACTGATCACATGAGGTGCTGCTAAGCCGCCACACTCGACATCCCAAGTGATGTTGAGTGTTGTAGTTGGCTTATTGTTTGTTGTTAGGTTGTTTTGAGAGAATTATTTTATCGCTGTTCGTATACTGTTTGCCATGCAGCTATTGACTGTAATGTTGACGGCGTTAGGTTAGTGATTGTCTCAGCCACATCTGAGTCTTATTTTTTGAATTCTCCCTGAAGAATACAAGGTGTACGGGTAACCGCAAGTAGGCACGAGCATTGAAAATTGTCAACTCGAACCCCCAATCGCGTGACGACCACTCCACCCCGCCGCATTTCAAAATTGCGCCTGAGGAAGCGGAGGTTGTAGTAATGATAATGCTTGTTTTGTCCCCCCCCCGCAGAACCAACATGGCGCACACAACTCGAGCCTGTACAAGAGGCCCTTTGTGGAATCATTTGAGCAGACTCCTCTACTGGTGGCCGTGCTTACCTACGTGGGCTACGGCATCCTCACCATCTTCGGCTACCTCCGGGACTTTCTCCGCCACTGGAACATCGGGAAATGCACCATGGCCCGAGAGCGGGAAGAGCAAAAGGTCAGTCGGAATGCGATCCGTATGCACCGGTGCCGGTCGGCGGATTCGCTCTCACTGGTTTCGGTTTGACCACGGCTCCGTGGTCTGCTTTGTTTCCTCGGCATGCCCTCACGGGTGCTCTTTTCCTCGCTAGGACTTTGTCCCACTCTATCAAGACTTTGAGAACTTTTACACCAGGAACTTGTACATGAGGATCCGAGACAACTGGAACCGACCCATCTGTAGCGTTCCCGGGGCAAAGATGAACCTCGTGGAGCGAGTTTCCCCAGATTACAACTGGACCTTCCAGTAAGTTGATTTGAATGGTGACGAGTGCAAGAGGTTGATTCAGAACCGGGTTCAGTTCACGCGTCTGCCGTGAAATGAAAAAGCATATTGATATGGCAAGTCACATGACTCTGACATAGTAACTTAGCCTGTTGTGCATATTGGATCAAGAAAGTTAACACCCCCCCTTAGGTTTGATTAGGGAGGTACTTCATCTGTTGACTTTGTTCGTCTCAAAGGTTTTATGATGTGAAAAAATAAACATGGCGAATGTATCATGAGAAATAATAACCTTGAAAACTGAAACAGATGCAAACTCTGATGGTTGATGTTGGTTCGGCAAGTGTGCACACTAGAGATTTTTTTTTTCTTTTTTTACAAACAAATTGCTGCTGTACAACTGTTCTTAAAAAGTATTTTTGTGAAATCCCGGCCCTCCTGTGGGACATGTTTTTTTTTCTGCTTCTTATCTTTTTACCGCCACCACATGAAGCCGCAGCGTTAATTGTGTCGTACGTAACTCATCTCTCGTAAATCACGCGATAGTTTACAAGTCCCGCCACCATGACTAAACTACCTTCATCGTTGAGAAAGTTTAGGAATGACTCTTTCAAAAGGGCGTGTTGGCTTTCTCTCCGCCGCCGTTTTTATCAAGATCGGAATGTGTCAAATATGCCTTGTTGTGCTGCAGCTGAATTTCCTTGAGATAAACTGTTGCGTAATGTCCCGCTGCTGCGTGACTGGGGCATTTAAACAACAACGCTTGAACAGGAAATGTTTGCACAGCTACCGCTGGCCACATGTTAAAAGTTAATGATTCTCTCCTGACCCCGGGTTGTTGTCCTCCGTCCCCGAGTCTCATTGTCTCGCTCTCCTTTCAGGCACACGGGCAACGTGGTGCAGGATGTCATCAACATGGGCTCGTACAATTACCTGGGCTTTGCCGAGAACACCGGGGCTTGTGCTGACGCTGCCGTTGAGGTCACACAAAAGTATGGCGTGGGAGTGGGCAGCACTCGCTGCGAATTAGGTGAGAGAACTCCCCGTGTCTGTGATCGGAGCGAATTTGAGAAGCCAAACGAAGCGCGTTTTGACTCAAGTGAAACATGTTTGTTATTGACTAAAAGAGCACCTGTGACCACGTAAACATGTTGCGCGTTCCAGGGAACCTCGACATCCATGAGGAGCTGGAGCAGTTGGTTGCCAGGTTCCTAGGGGTCGAGTCAGCTATGACCTTCGGGATGGGCTTTGCCACTAATTCCATGAACATTCCTGCACTTACCGGCAAGGTACGGAAATTCACTCTCTTCCTTTTCTTCTTTTGTTCTCCATCAGGCGTGCTATTGCTTCTGACGAAACACATTGTCCCCATACTGTAATCTCAGGAGGACAAATTTGACTTGTACGGAGCTAACGTGGCTTCCTGTTACTGATTTTAACTGAAAACAAATGAAGGGCCAACGCGGAACAGGTCAGACCGTTCCAAGATTTCAAAATTGTTTGAGTCGAGCCGCTTTTGTTGAAAGAGTCGCTGCCACTGTTGGTCTAAACCCGAGGCAATCCGATCACTTTCTACTTACTTTGATAGTCAGTGTTGGAACAGGAAGTAGCAAATGCAGCGTGCAGAGGTGCAAACGGTAGGCGGTGAAAGAGCCGCCGCCCTTGGCAAGAAGCCACCCACATTCTTGCCTGAGTCTAATCCTGTTGCGGCATATTTTTATTCCCTCCTTTTTTTTTCTTCATGGCTCCATTTCGCATTTTGCACGAGCTTCATTCATTTATTGGCCGATGTGACCCGGAGGCATACTAATGAGCAAATGAGCATATTGCAATGTGCCTCAAGATTAAGTTCTGTAGATTTCAGAGAAGTGGTTTCAGTTCATGTGTTTGGGCCTCGTCTTGGATTGCTCAATGCCGAAATCGCCACAATGTGACATTGTGCGCTCTTACGTTCCTCTTTGCAAATATCGATACCTAAATCTTTTGCATCATGGCTTTCGGCCATATTATCTCTGCGTCTTATTTCTCCCCTCTTTCATCCGAAGCCTTTTTATTGTGCGCAGGGGCGTGTCATTCAGTGGGAACTTGTTGAGGCCGTTAATGAAGTCTCATTTGGCTGCTTGGTAATGTTTGTGGTGCAAAAGGGGAATGCAAATCACAGTTTCTGAAACATTTTGATATAGCAATGCAGTGATATACAGTTAATGTGCCTGATTAAACCTGATTTGATTTGTTTTTTGGTTTTTTTTTTTTTTTTTTTTTTTTGTCACGCCTCTTGTGACTTCTGCAAACTCAATTTGAATGTGTTCCCATTGTTTTGTTCCAGGGGTGTCTCATCCTAAGCGACGAGCTGAATCATGCGTCACTGGTGCTGGGTGCCCGTCTTTCCGGCTCAACAATTCGGGTCTTCAAACACAACAGTAGGTGGCCTTTTCCATAACCGTTGACAGCGGTACGCACGTCGCGTTCAAAGCAACCGATCGGAGCACTTGCTCGAGCGTTCCGCATTTTTAACAGCAGCTCTTGCCGTTGCTCGTAGACATGCAAAGCCTTGAGAAACTCCTGCGAGACGCCATCGTACACGGACAGCCGAGGACACATCGGCCCTGGAGAAAAATTCTCATTTTGGTGGAGGGCATTTACAGGTGAAGCATCATCATATATGGCATAAACACATCTAAACTCAGATATTTCAATTTGTGTTTGTAACATTGTCAAAATATTTCTGCCAGATGTGTTCTGTGTTCTAAAAAAAAATCTCTGGGTGTAAAAGTAGCATTTTAATATCAATGAGTCAGTGTAAAAAAAAGAGAAAAAAAACCCTGAGCGAATCCACATTTCTTTTTGTCAAAATATAAAATCCACAGCAGTTTGGAATTGTTCCCACTCTCCTTGGAGTGCATTTTCTGTCGCGGTAAGTCATGAGGGATCAATGCCCTTTCCAAACAGCCGCTACAACTTAATCAATGTCCTTTTCCTAATGCAATGTTAATGGAGTCTGATTTGCACTGGGCTTTCCAAGGCAAACAGTCAGATCGTTAAAATAGATAGATGGCGCTTATGCATCGCCAAAGAAATGGTAATCCGAGCTAAATCTGTGCTCTACACATGAATCCAAATCAACATTTAAGTGTGCAAGTTATACCGTAAAGTCTCCCGGGTGAAGATTCCTTGAATTTGAAGTAGGACAATAAAATGTCCGCATCATAAAATACTTTGTTTTAATATGTGTCTAACTTCCTTCCCCCAAAGTATGGAAGGTTCCATCGTGCGTCTGCCGGAGGTCATCGCCCTGAAGAAACGCTACAAGGCATACGTGTACCTGGACGAGGCCCATAGTATCGGGGCCCTGGGGTCCAACGGCAAAGGCGTGGTGGACTACTTTGGCCTCGATCCCACAGACGTGGACGTCATGATGGGAACGTTCACAAAAAGCTTTGGCGGCGCCGGGGGTTACATCGGAGGCAGAAAGGTGAGCAGACACCAGCAAATATATCAATAGCTGTGTGCTTCAGAGCTTTGGTGACTCCACGCAAGTTGTGCATGTTCTTAAAATGTTAGTTCTTCCCCTGGTAGGAGCTGATCGATTACCTGCGGCAACATTCTCACAGCGCCCTGTACGCCACCTCCATGCCGCCACCCGTGGCCCAGCAAATCATCACCTCAATGAAAATCATCATGGGAGAAGATGGCACCACACTGGGTAGGTTCTACGCCGCCCGACGCTACTCTGTGCCAGACTGCTTGCTGCAACGTTGGGTGACCGGTTGGAGAGCAAAGAAATAAAAGGCGTTTCCATACCAACCTGATTTGAATGTGAAAGACGACGGCAACTCAAACTCGTGTGCACTCGACGTCCGCCTCGTCACATTCGACCAAAGTGCTGCAACGGGAGTGCAGTCAGATTCAGCTGTGTTGCTTGTTGTGTGGCGAGTCTAGTTGTTGAGCTGCAGCAAAAAAAAAAAACAAAAAAAAAAACAGCAAAAAATCCCCAATTACTGGACTCTCTATAGTACTTTACATGCGACTGTGATGTTGTATTTGACCACAAGATGTCAGTATAGCCCAGCACGTGTCCCGTTTCTATCGCCGTCATCACTATGGTGGCTTGTATCATAATTATATTGATAGCTATGTCTATCTATATATATATAAAAGTCAAATTTAAGCTTCTGATGTAACTTTGTGAAGCGGCTGTATGATAGATTAGGGCTTCCTTGATTGTTTTCAGATGTTTGCTCCTTTGACTTCCTTCTGGGTACAAAGCAGCATGGTGCAGAGGGCCCGGTGATCGGTAGAGATCAAGCTCAGTTGGAGACATCTACATACACAAATAAAGCACTCAATGGTATTTCAGGCCCCGCACGCAAGCGGGCCGCAACCGTGAAAAACGGATCATGTATTTCGTTTTATTTGGATCCGCGCCGAAAGTGGTATTAGAATCCTAAAATGGAATGCGTCACGCAACGTGGCTGTCATTTTTACACGATGCAGTCCTCGTGCTTGGCAGAGGTAAAACACCTGAGCTCTTTTCACTGGCAGGAGGCCTGGCCTTTCGCAACATCATCTGCCGTGAAGATAACCAGACTGGCTGAGCTGGCTCGAGTTTTCCTCGTGGAAGAATTACAATGACAGCATGATATGTTGCAGCCCCCCGTCACCTGCTTGAAGTCTTTGAAGATCCAGACGCGAGTGCCGAGTTGGAGCTGTTAGCTAGCCAGAGCGTTTCCTTTACACAAACAGCTCGTCATAGTTTCCCCGCATGAAATCGCAACCGTCATATGTACGGATGCGACATGGAGGCGTGAGATGTGAATATGAAACAATGCTTAGTACAACTGTCTGAATTTCGGTTTCGTTACCAGCAGTGCGTTGAGTTGGGTGCGTTTCATTCTTTCTATACTTGCCTCAAAAACAAAAAAAAAAAAAAAAAAGATAATTTCAGGCTAGGTGGTTTGTCATGAGTGCTTTGAAGTTCGCGTTTTGCATATTTTTCCTGCTCAGTCAGACAGATGTCCGAGTATGTTGCTGCTGGCACGTTGCGCCATTTGGGCGAATCCGCAGTCCGCATCAGGCAGACATCAGAGGATGGATGCCTGTTTAACTTCACCTCCGCTGACCTCCGTCTTAATGAATTCTGGCTGTCTTCAAAGGCAAATTCCGAGGACCAAACTATGCTTGTGCACGTGATTTTTTCCCAGATAATGGACTTGTTCTGCGATTCGAAGGCGGGCTGTAATGACTTCATAAGTCATCAAGGGGGGAAAGTTGCATCAATGTGCAGGCTTTTTCCATCTCTTGGCCATCTGTGGGAAACTTGGATCAATGACGACAAATAATGCGGAGGTGTCCAAGACGCTAATTTCCCACCTGCAGCGCTGTTTTCACTTATGGCTGCTTTCGCCATAACATGGCTTCGACGGGTTTACCGACATCATCTCACACGGCTTTCTGTTGCTTGTGTGTATGGAATGAATCCGAGTATGATTGGTAAAGGATATGGATAGCAATAAGGAGATCATTATTTGAGATCTGAACTGTCATGAAGATGATTTCCGCGTGGGTGTTACTTGTCTTCTTTGGGTTGATGGATTGTACTCTCCTCCCTGTTTTCAAAGCATATTGCTCTTGACCATTTGGAAAAACGAGCTTCGGCCCACCTTTGGAAATCTCTCACAATAACGGCGTTACGTCTGTCCATCGTCTCCAGGTGCCGACCGCCTCCGCCAGCTGTCAGAGAACACAACCTACTTCCGCAGGAAACTTTGCGAGATGGGCGTCATCATCTATGGCAACAGCGACTCTCCCGTCGTACCCGTGATGCTCTACATGCCCGCCAAAATCGGGTCCGTTGTCATACGCGTCTGCGTAGATCGGATCACGGAGGAAACGTGAGCGTGTCGAATCATCTCCTTTTTGCATTTCAGGGCCTTCGGTCGAGAGATGTTAAAGCGGAACATCGGCACGGTGGTCGTCGGCTTCCCGGCGACGCCCATCATCGAATCCCGAGCGCGCTTCTGCATTTCGGCCGCGCACACCAGGGAAATGCTCGACACGGTAAGTCTGTGTGACACTTTAAAACCATGAAAATAGTCAATGACGGAGTCACTCGGCCACGATGATGTTAAAACAACAGCGGCGTTTTTTTCGTTGTCTTTTTTTTTTTTTTTTTTTGCCCCCGCTCCTCTCTCATCAGCAGTGGAACTGCCTCGCGCTGTCAATGTTACAATAACACAGTTAAGTGTTGTTGTTTTTCATCCGCTAAATGTGCTTGGATCACAGCGGATTGACATTTGTGTGTGTTGAGTGAGCCCGTTGGATAATAAGGACTCCCAGTTTGCCCTTTTATTTTAATAGCACTTGGAAGCTGTCTGTGGGTATTAAGGTGAGGCTTTTATACGAGCTGCTGCGTCTCTCCAAAGGCACTTCATTCATCTTACCGTTGTGCATGTCAACACCGTGTGTAGAGCTCCGATGGGAGGGCGGGCGAAAGCCTTTTGTAGAGCGCTTGGAGGAGCCGCTTTTTCCGTCTTTGGAAAACCGGTCTTACTGTTGCTCAAGACGCGGAGTCGGAAAAAAGGTCAGGGGGAAGGTAAATTGTTTCCAGGTGCTTTGGAGTGCTGCGGCGCCGGTTCATTTGTCGCGGGAAGAAATGCAGGAGTTGGTGTCGGGCTGCGGCTTTCTGCCGCTCGCCTTTGCAACACTGAGATGTTCGCGCTCAGGCGCCGGTGAGGCTTGCCACTCCGACGTATAGCCAAAAGTTCACACCTGTTTTATTGGCGTCGTTTTACCGTCCGCCGAGCGTTGGAACGTTTCACTGACCGTTTACGTCTTTGCAGTCTGAATGACAACATTGCTTGTGATGCCGTGCCAGGTATTGGAGGCCATGAATGAAGTGGGCGACCTGCTGCAGCTGAAGTACTCCAGACGTGAACGGGCTCCTCCTCCCATCAGGTGGACTTCGGAGGAAAGCCAGCTTCAGGACTGAGCCACACAAATGTTTCTGCACCCCAATCCATCCCTATAGATATGTTTGTATGCGTGTGTGCGCACGCATACAAACACTCAACTCAACTGTATTTATCGAGCACTTTCAAACAGCCATCGCTGCATCCAAAGTGCTGTACATGGAGCAATTAACATATACAACAAACAGTAAAGCAAATCGGTAACAAAGACGGTAGAAAGTACCGAACTCATACGCCAATCTCATAAAGCTCTCTTCCGGCTTTGCTGATGCACCACTTCTCCAGACCTCTTCTCAGCACACTCCAAACCTCAATGGACTCACCAGAGCTTAAGACAGCGGATCGAAAATGTATGTCCACCCCTGGTCAATTGCCATATTTGTGACAACATTTTCAAATCTGTTAGCCTGCTCGCCAAAAGGAGAAGACCAACATCATATTCCGTGTCCGTACGGAAACTTTAAAGCCTTTGATTTGCGACCTTGTGCCTGCATCGAGACAGGAGCTTTTATCCCTTGAGCACATTGAATGTGTTTGGTGCTTGCGCAATAGTCACCCCGATGCATTTGAAAAGTATGCCATGAGACATTATTTGTGCACTTAAAAAAAAAAAAAAAAAAAACTAGATGGGAACAGAGACGTGGTGTATGTAAATAATTCTTCACAAAGTCGGTCTTGCTGCTCAGGTAGCATTCCAAACCTCTCACAGAAGTGTGTTCTCCATATGGGTTAGACATATTATCACATGCAAGCACCCGCAAAAAAAAAGATAAATAACTTGGACCTCAACAGAGTGTAGAATATTAGCTTCTTTCCCTGACCAAAGCAAACACGCACCTATATATAGAGACATAGATATATATATTTTCTAACTTTCTCTTCAAATGTAAAATCATTATTCCAAAAGAAAACAATTACCAAGGGAAAAAAGATCCCGGGAAGAAAAACGACAGAATATTTTTTACTGCTTCTTTTCTAGAGCTATTTTGCAGCCTTATTTACTGTTTACACCTGCTCCCAAAAAAACGTGAGTCCATTGTTTTCTTGTTTCCCCGCCCCACCCCCGCCCCCTTCCCCTCGGTCACCCCCCTCTTTGTTGTGCGTTACATTTGGCCATGTCACATTGTACATTTGAACTGTATGTATGACGATACTGCCCTCACACTTATCTGATATACAGCTTTATTTATTGAAAACATTTATCTTCTCGTCCAGCTGTCCGTTTTTACGTGAGAAAATTGTCGTGGTTATCCGAAAGGCAGCTTCACATGTATCCCCATGGGTGTGCATATTTGAAATAACTGTTTAACATTTCTTCTTCAGTGCTCGCACTACTGACAGGCATTGTGAATGCACAGATGATGTAGTCACTGAAATATGCAGGAGTTCTGCTTCATGTGCTAGATGTGTTCGTTTTGGGAGGTTTTTTTTTTCCCCCCCCATGCCCCTTAACTGTGATTGTTTTAAAGAACGGCATTCCAATTCGATCCGCCTTCGCCGCACTGTCTTTGTTACGTCGCACTGTATGCATGGGGCCCGTCCCCAGACGTTCTGCTTAGGGGGTTTTACACGGGCCGTTTTATTGAATTATCGATGGGATTCTGAGTCCAGTAAAGCCAAGCCAGCCTGACCATTCTGGTCACATCCATCATGCTGATCTCACACAAGTCTAGGCCGGTTTTTGTATCACTTTTTTTGTCACTTTTGTTTACTACACCTGTAGAACTTTTGTCTTGTATGATTGTCATATCATGGATCTGGTGCATTTTCACCAGTCGACATGTGCCGTTGGTGTGGCTGCTGCAGTTGTGAAACAGACCGTGTGTTACCAGTGAAAAATGTCCTGTTGGCGTGCCGAGCGCTGCAGAATGTTCAATGTTTATGGAGGAAAAGGCTTTTGCAAACAGCAACGTGTCTGTTCCTCAGAGCCAGGTTTCCCCCTCAGTCAAATAGAGAAACGCAACCGGTTACACCTCTTCAATCGATGTTTTTTTTTTTTTTTTAAATTTGGGGGGGGGGCAGCAACCACTCATATGAACTAACCTATCGAGATGAATGAGATGTTCCTTATCTGTTACATACTCCCATGAAATTGTATGTGATTTGAATTTTAAACCATTCTGTGCAGAGTGTAAAGCCATGATGTTTGTCGATCATGCTGTTCTAAACAGATTAAATCACTTCTTGGTATATCAACTTTTGGAATAAACTGTGTGGTCACAGAAAATGTGCTGTACTAAATACCAACTATACCTTACTCATACCTTACCAATATTGTGTTTTGACTCAACTATGTGTGCACATTTACGCTCCAATCGCAATGACAACTACTTAAAGAAAAAGGACTCGCGAACTATACGAAAAGCGCATTAAAACACCACTAGGTGACAGTAGCACTCAAACAAACCGCAAGCATCTTCCTCTTCCTTCTCCGCTATTTGGCAAAGAGTGAATCGTTGTACTTGAGTTTTATGCAGTGCACTTGTGTGGCCGGAGCATGAGGCATACAATTTTTTCCTTTGCGTCGAGTTGGATATGGAAGGAGGGGGAAAAAAATAGAACACAAGACATTTGATCTTCACGTCTTAAGGCTGACAAACATTTTGCGAATTAGATACTGCTCGACTTTCAACATCAATGGGGCAGTTTTGAGTTTTAAGACCGCTTGCAAGACTTGAATATAGGCTGTCTTTTCTGATTTGGTCAACGCCCGCCACCATTTTCTTCTATTCTTTTTTGTTTCCTCCCCTTGATGTAATGACCAAGTTTCCACTTGATGATAATCCTTGAGATGTGTCTGAGCTGTCTTTTTTTTCTGCAGTTGGGAGTGTGCGCAGTCCACATCCTTAAATCTTGTCTCCAAGAAAATGCAGATAAAGGCCATGCTCACCATCTCCCCCTCTCTGCGTCGATTGAAGACTATATCATATGACTGAGAAACCCCTTTGCCATCCACGGAAGCATCTCAAATGTTACAGGATTGGATGTTGATTCTTAATCATGCGTTTCCAATTTTTTGTTTTGCAGAGCCCCTGAGACAGCTTTGACAGCCCCCCCCCCCCCCCAAGGATAAAAGTCTAGTTCCGCCACTGGTGTACATACCAATGAAGGAAGTCGAGACGTAGATGAAATGCCGTCCCAAATAGTAACTCGCCTTCAAAATTAGTTACAAAGTTACTCTTTTCGAGGTAACTTAGGCAGCACTCGTCTATTTTGACAAAGTAGTGGGGAAAAATTTAGTACATTTAAAAATACATTTTAAAAAGTCATCCGAAAACAAAAAGTACAGAAAGCTGTAAAAAAAATAAAAAGAAATAGACTTAAAGAACGCGATCTACTTGAGCGACAAAGTTATCGTCATTCGTTACTTCCCACCACACACACGCACAACTGTTGGTAATGAGCATCCCACCCCCTACTTCCAAAGTTTCGGCCCAGTAAACCGCGTGCGTCAAAAGGCACGATGAGCGACATCGGATGGCTGAGCGGCGCGCGCGCGCGCGCGCGCGCGCGCACATACCAACTCGAAGCGCTCCGGCGGATGAACGTCGACGGCATCGTGGATTCACGCGTCAGACAGTTTGCGTAGACGCGCCGCAAACCCCGAGCTCCAGATGTCCGTGCGTCGGAAGAAAACAGCCACCCACCCACCCACGTCGGAGTGACTCACGGTTTAAAGTAGTCGAATAAGCGGTCGCCGGTGCGGACGGGGAGATTTCTGCGTGAGGTGATCTGGCTCCTTTGTGCTCCTACTTAAAAGCCGTGCCAAAGCCGCGTGGTTTTATGGGGCAGAGAGGCGTTGAGCTGCAGCCGCCACACGCACACGCAGCCGGTGACACATATGGACAACACGCGTGCGCATCTTCATTAAACGCCGCACTTTTGGCTCGCCCGAAACTTCGCTTATCTTCCAAGTTGTCAACACGCCGACGCGGCGATTGGCAGACGGCGAACGCACATCGAGTTTAGCCACAGAAAGAAAAAAAAAGGACCTCTGAATACTTTTGGCGGGGGCGGGGGGGACGTTTTCAGAAGAACCTTGTCCGCCAAGAAGATGCGTCAGGAGGTCGTGAGGAGAGTTCAGATGTCGCTCGTCATGTTGTCCATGCTGCTGCTGAGCTTGGCCACGGGATTCCCAAGCAGACACAGGAATGCTGCTCACAAGGTACGCTTGACACTTTCTGGAAGTTGTCTCAAGTTGAACAAGTCCTCGAAATTCCCTCTAAAACGTCCCGGCAGCAGTTTATTTATATCTATCTATCTATTTATCTGTCTATCTATCTCCATCCATCACATTTTGGCCTATTTCCTTGCATGTTACGGACCGGCGCTTTTTCTGCACTGTCAATTGATAATGTCATGTTTTTTAAAATTAAAGCGTCGAAATGAAAACTTTTTTTAATCCAATCATGAATTCAGAAATAGGTTAATCAGAGCCAATCATCTCTCAGTGAATGGATGAGAATTTAATTTTTCTTCCTGTTACTGGCAGAACTACTGTAAATAAACAGATTATTTGTCGCAAATCATACCTTAACACTTTGTTACAAGTGATATTCATCTTTCTACTGTATTTCTTCGTTCATCTGATGCATGACTTCACTTTAGAATAAAACGGATATGCCGATATTTGTTCCGCTTTTTGTTTTGAACAACAAAAAGATCAAATGTATAAAATGAGCTCCGCTGAGAGATTCCTTCACAGTCCACTGACTCCCGCCAATGTTTCAGCTCTCTTAGCATGTACAGCAAAGTTTGCCTTCGCTCAACTCTAAACGTGTACATCGTTCTTTCTTGCACGCGTGCAAACACATCAATTTTAGCTGCTCGGCGCCCCATTGCAGAGATCTTTTGTTGCACGTGGAGCTCTTTGGATCAAAGTGTGTTTGTGTCAGGGTTCACTTGACGCTCCTTCTTGTGTGGCCTCCCATAGATGCTCTGTTGCCCCCATTGCCCCCCCCCCAAAAAAAGGCTGCAGTTGTACCTTCAGTCTGACCAACGGGGTGTGTGTCCCTAAGTGCTGGATGGAGAGATTAGTAGAGGAAAGAGGAGGAGGGCAAGCCGAGTAAAGTGGGAGCCCAGTAACGATATGCTTATGTAACCAGAATAAGGTGACACCTCTGAATCTGTCGCACTGCAATTCGGGTCAAGTGTCATTCATCCGATTGTTTACGTTAGCCTTTTTTTTTTTTTTTTTTTTGTATGTTAATGTGGAATTTCCTGTTTTGGGGTCTCCCCCCTCCCCTTTCCGCCCCTCCCAAATAACACAAGAGGAGGCGTGTTGAGTCGAATATTGAGATCTGTTGGCCTTGTCTGTTTTCCCATCCTGACCTCTATGACCTTGCCCTGATTCTGCCATCCGTTTGTTTTCACTTTTTGCCCTCTTGGGATCAAAGGGGGCGGGGCAACGGTTTATTGTTCTTCGGTAATGGTTTGGAAAGAGCCAAGTACAGAGCCCTTTGATATGTGCATGCACATAAATCAAAGCTGCCTCACTGCTCGCCTTCTCCACACGCCTCAAGATTCCAATTTTATCCCTCACCTCAACGTTTGCCCGACTCATCCCATCTTCATTTCCTTTCTCTGACCTGAGTGTATCTTCAAAAACATTTCTAGGAACTTAACACAAAGTCAGAATCCACCCCGCCCCACAAAAAAAGACTTCAAGCTCTTTAACGCCACTCCCAGTTAGTTTTTTTTTTCCTGTCAAACTAAACATCAAACAATGACAAATACATTTAAATATATTGTGCATTCAAAACAACCACATAACTTTGCCTTTATGTCAGCTAGCTTAATGCTAACACATAAGATAGATGGGCTTACAAATAGCATCCATGCGGCATTGGTATCACGCTTTAAGAGACAAATAAACAACAAGCAAATAATTTGAAAACACGTGGTGCAGCAACACATGTAGACAATGTAACAACACCCACAAGAATATAGCACAGTCACTGAGTCACTTTCAGTTGTTGTATAAAACTCTTCTTCGTTTGTCTGCGTTACCGTTTAATACTGCGAGCGTCCATTAAGGCTGAGGTGTATTATTTTTCAATCCTCAATTCTGAACACTTTTTGACACAACTATCTATGCTTTGACTCGTATTCGGAAAGTGAGAGTAGTTTTGCCACCTTTCGCCTGAATCCCTCAAACAAGGTTTGGGTGAGGCGAGACGCTGTCTTGAGGCCAGGCAGAGCCCCCCCTGACTGCATCCATACGGCGTTCCTCTTAAACACACCGCATGGCGTCAGCCTTTGTGCCTTTGATCAGAATGTAGGAGGAAAGAAGGATCACAGAAGACGAGGGGGGAGGAAGAGGATGATATACAATGTAAAAGAACACAGGATCCAGATGTGTAGCGGGATGGGATGAGCAAGACGTGAAAGCATGCAGACTCGCATGTGGCTCCGTAGATATGAAAGGTGTGAAGATAAGAGGGGTGCGAGTAGACAGCTTTGACAGTGATGCAATGTTAATAACCGCTAAGTAATAGTGGCCAGAGGGATTTCGATACTCATTTGCTGATTGCCGGGCGTTTGCTTGAAAGGAGGCCTTGATTTGTCCAAATACTTGGAGCTACATTTTTTTTTTTTTTTTTAAACAGCTGGGTTAATGTGCAACTTGAGCTGCCATGTCAAGGCTGCAAGGGCCTGACTAGCGCATCACATTTAATGGGAAGGAGAAGAGTCGCTTTGATTGGCCGTGATTTGACCATTCCCACGGCGACGCAGACCCCCCTCTTTGAATATTACTGATCATCAACTGAAGTGTGCATTTACGGAATTTCTCCTTAATCCTTCTTGGCGATGTAAAAAGTGTGTCATACTGTAATTGCGAAGAACATGAATCAATATTGTTTACCATTTTGATCGCTGGAATGCATCTTGATGATGAAAAGCGTCACTTGTGTCACTTCATCTGCACTGTTTATCTCCACAGTTGACACTTGAGCGGTGCTATTGCGACTGGCAGGAGCTTGTGGCTCTTGCTGCGGATGGTAACGTTTAGTGTCACGGTGAAATCGTTGAAGCCTTTGGTGGTTTTGGAGAAACGCTGTTTGTTTTTCTCTCACCTTCTCTGCTCCATTTGGCTTTGATTTCCTCACAATGCGCCAGCGTGTTTGTTTTGTGACTCTCCTCCTGACTCACGTTTAGAAGCTGGATTAGTCCATTGCATGAGAAAGGAGCAGGAAGCACCTCACGTTTTTTTTTTTTTAGGACCTTACGACAATAAGAATTGCTTGGAATCGAATAGAATTTGATGTGTTTGCTTCAAATTAGAATGGGAGCTCAGTTGGCAAATCAGATTACTGAAATGAAGGAAGGTGAGGGGGAGAGATACACATTTGATCTGAATTTGTAGTTCTACCGTGCATGACTACCATAAACCTTGATGCCAAATTCGTGGAGGGGGGCGGCTTCTGTTCGTGTGCCATTCATCATGCTTGACAAGATTGTTCACTAAACAGGCTTTTTGTGTTCAAATGCTTGCATTTGACCCTCCACGTGAACTGCTTTATGGGACAATCACAGGCACTGAGTAGAAAGTACGACCTGTTCTGGATGCCATGACGGTAAATCATCGTCCATTTGGTCATTAACGCAGACTTTGTGTAGCGCCCCCCCCCCCCCCCCCCCCCACACACCCCCACACACACCCCCCCCTCAACTACCACTGGCCTATGTAGGCCACAAACTGGTACAATCTTCAAATTCCACTCCCCTCATATGTTTGAGTCACTTTAGTGTGCTCACAATGACACAGATCTAAATTAACAGGGGGGGGGGGTGTTCTACAAATGTACAGTACGTCGGTTCTCCGGCATTTTATTTTTCAATGTAGCACAAATGAATCGGTGCAGAATTGTGATTGACATTGATTCTATTCTCGTCCTCTCATTCTTCCGGTAAGGTTAAAATAAGTGGCGGACGTAGCTGCGGGCACATACACAAGCGCGGGGGTCTCACGCCTCCCAGGCCCTCTCATTAAAGCTAAAAGAGGATCGTTCTGGCACAGACCCCTCTTTGTCCAAAGCCTGGATGCCATGACTGTTGTGGGAAAAAAAAAGAGAATGAAATACACGAAGGCCGTTTAGTCACTTGGCCGGTGAGACGGATGCCTCGGGGTCTCTGAGGAGCAATCTGCGCTGGCATTTTTCACATTGCTTCTGAAAAAGAAATCATCGGGATTCAGATCATCGTGATGAAAATCCCATTTCATGACAACATTGTGAGCGCGTCCTGGGGGTCGCTAAAGCGCAACGCAAGATAAATCATGTACGGCGTTGGCTAATATTTTGCATCGCCACTGAAATGAATCCTGAATGCTGACAACTGTTCACACATCGGCCGCTTTTCCTCTCTCTGTGCTCCGTCAGGGTCACGGCCACCCGCTTCCCAGCGGCGGGATCCAGTATGATCCCGACGCCCTGGAGAAGCAGAACCAGGTGCAAAGTGTGCCGGAGCCCCACAGCCATCAGAGAAAGTGGAGCCACCCTCAGCACCGCTCTGTCGGCGTCCTGCCTCAGCCAGAACCCGAGGAGGAGACCAAGCCCTTCATCCTGGATTTGAAGAACTTCCCAGACCTGGCGAACGCTGATTTGAACTCCCAAAACCCCAACATACAGGTGAGTTCAGTTGATTCCGGACGGAGCCTTTTTGATGAACGCTTCCAAAATGTGTCGACGTGCAACACGACAGCAGCGGAATTGGAAACGTAAGTAGGCCTCGCGCAGGCGGGCGTCGCGAAGTGGCACGAATGCCATTCGTCCCGTTTTATCCTTGACTGTCAAATAACATGAACCAAAAAGTTACTTCCCCCTGACTCTTTCCATCCGCACCGCCGCATCGAAGGTGACTCATAGAGGTAATGAGAAGTAGTTGCTCGGAACAAATGCTCACATTCTCTCCTTGAGAGGATGATTTCAAGTGCCTAAATGCTCATGTCTGGCTGGCTTGTGCGCATCCAAGCCTGGCGGGGATGCCTGACGATGTCGTCATTGGACGCTTCATTTCTCGTGACGACATCGTGACAGGTGAAGCTCAACAGTCACTGATGCGCTTGAACTTCCTTGATGACACGTTGAGGCGAAGCAACTTTGAGGTCACAGTTCAAATTCTAGAACTGTGAAAAGCGGCTGCGTGGGTGATGACTTCAATGGGATTGGCTCCCGAGCCATTTTGGAAGGCTTTCCGTCTCATGACTCGGCTACATTTTCATGATGACTGAGTGAATCGGATGAAGGTGCGTTAGATTTGTCGTGTATGCTGTCTCGATGCAGGTCACCATTGAGGTGGTGGATGACCCTCAGATGGAGGTCGAGATGGACCTGGCCAAGGACAACGACTGGATATCGTCATCTTCCTCCTCTCCCTCTTCCTCAGTCGACTGGCTGGGAGGGAAGAAGCTTTTCTGGCCTCTTTTCTGGAGTTACACCGACTCTGGCGAGGACAGCAACAGCCGACCAACCTTAGAGGAAACCGGTGAAGAAGAGGAGGATGATTATTCTCTCTACGGCAGCGAGGAGCCCTCTCTCAGTGGTGTTGGTGGGGATTGGGGAAATTACTGGAACGAAGGCTGGGATCCGGTTCAGACCTACTATGGTAAGAGTCTGCATTCTTGACAAGACTTAAAAAAAAAAAAAACCTATAAAGGCGATATTTTGGAATTTGGACCCGGACAAAGAGGAAGCGATGATGGGAACGGCCAAGCGGTGTCGAAAAGCAAAGTGGTTTTCGGAAGGCTGCACGACAAACAGTCCCAGAGCGGCAAACAATGTCGGCGTGCGAGGCAGGACGAGCGCTCGACCATCCAAACATTGCGGCTTCTGGCCGCTTTGAAGTCGACACTGGTCGCGATGGTCGCCTTTTGAAGAAGCCTCCGATGCGCTCGCTAATGGCAGCGTGAGGCAGCCACTGTTCTCAGAGACAAAACAGCCCTCTGCTTGTGGACAATTAGAGGGCACATTGGGAACGCAGACTGACAGGGGCCATTCCGATGGGCCTTTCATCCTTCCCCGGGTCCCCACGGGCTCCCCCAGCATCCGAACGGCCCTCGCTGCCCTCCGCGGCTCAGCCTTTTGAGCCAGTTCAAGAATTTCCAAAGGGGGGAGGGCCTGCTGGGTTCCACATAACTTCTCCAGCTACCCCCCCCCACCCCCGTCTGTTTTGCCTGAAAATGTTGTGTCAGCTCGTACACGTACTGTACTCGAGTGTCACGAGAGGCAAAAAGCGGATGTCGTCGAAAAGCGCCAAGCCATTTGCCTGCCTCGGGGCAGTGTCCCAACGCACAAATAGCAGGGAAAGATTTGAAATTGTTGTTGTGGCATCCCGCTGAAGCAGGTACCCAAAAAACATGTTTAGCCTGTAAACATCTCGCTCGCTGTGACAACACACACACACACACACGCACACACACACACGCACACACACACACACACACAATGCGCCAGCCAGAGGCAACAATGCCCATTAAGTGGTCACTTCTAAAGACAGAGCGCGTATAAATCAAGGATGCCTGCCATAGCTTCTTCTGTAATTAAGACGCTCCTGAAACCTCATTCCCGTACGGCCACATGGCGAGGTGGCAACGCCCACAAAGTCAAATTGGATGCACGCTACACCCAAGCTGGTATTTCTGCACCCGCTTCGCCTTTAATCAAGAGTGGTTTGTTTTCAGTGTTATTAACGCCACAAGAAAACGTGGTGCCGACGCGTAGAGCCGCAACGCAGCTTCTCTCTCTAATTTCACTTCGGGGCTCTCAAAAAGAATTTGGCTCAGTATGGGAAAGGTTAGATCAAGAGAAAATGGTCACGGTCACGTCGATGGAATGGCATGGCCTGGCCTGGAAACTTTGAACGCGTTCTGCCTTCCGCTGCTCAAGTGCACGTCGAGTTCACCGCGAGAGACAAAATTTGAAAATGTTTGGGTTTGCGGTCTCCATAAATCCTTTTTATAGACTGTTTTTCACTGCCAAGCCGCTCTCATCTTCGCTCCTGTCAATGTGTCAATTATAATGTAGCCTAAACCTCAAACGCAGTATGGCAGAGCTGCACGGCTCGCGTTGGTCTGAGTTTCTCTGTTTGCGACTCCAGCAGAGAAGGAGACTGACGAGTGGACTCCGTGGTCTCCTTGTTCGGTCACATGCGGACCTGGCGAGAGGAAGAGGACCAAGTCGTGCGGCTACTCTTGCACTCTGACGGAAGCCTCCAAGTGTGACCTGGAACCTTGTCCCGGTGAGATCACGTCACCGCGTAAAAAAAAAATGGCACACGGTGACATTTCCGCACGTTCGACCGCAAGCGCTCTCTCTGCTCCGCAGGTGAAGTCAACACCGTGGTCGAGCCGTTCCCTTTCGACATGGAGAACGGCACCGAGCCGTTTGGAACGGGTCAGTTAGTGGGCGATACTCATTTGTTCCCAATCGCTCGTCTCTTAAATTGTGACCGGTGTCCTCTCGGCTCGCAGATGCGGACAGCTGTGAAAAGTGGCTGAACTGCAAGAGCGACTTTCTCCAGAGGTACCTCCGCCAGGCGTTCCTGGAGCTGCCCAGCTGCCCCTGCTCCTTCCCCTCTGAGGTGGCGTACACGGTGGTCAGCGTCCACGACGACTCTCGCGGACGGACGTTCCGATGGCGCGACGCCAGCGGCCCCAAGGAGCGCCTGGACATCTACAAGCCCTCGGCCCGCGGCTGCATCCGCTCGGCGCTCTCCGGCGACTCGTCCACGTTGGCGGCGCAGCACTGCTGCTACGACGACCGCGGGCGCCTCATCACCAGGGGCAAAGGCGCCGGCATGCCCAACTTGATCAGCACCGAGTTCTCGCCGGAGCTGAACTTCAAAGTGGACGTGCTGCCTTGGATCCTATGTAAGGGAGACTGGAGCCGCTTCCATGCCGTGCGGCCGCCCAATAACGGACTCAAGTGTCCGGAGAACCCACACGAAGATGTCTTCATGAATGAGTTGGAGGAGGCCCGGGAGTACTGATGGACTGCAGCCAAAATGACGGCCTACCTTGAAACATCACGTACCGTGTGTCCCACGCATGCCGCATAACCATTGTCATGTATTACCAAGAGAATACCTTCCCCAATCTCCTCACGACAGGCTCCTTTGAAGGAAGAAAAATTGGACCACCTTATACGCGGTTGTCCACTTGCTAGCGTCTGTCATGGTGTTGAAGGACGACAAGATCCTGATTGTGCTCTGCGTAGTCTTGGCACAAGGGGACGAAGACGTACAGATTGGTTTGACTCACAACAATGCTGCTACACTCTTAATTCAATACATACAGTGTGGGTATGTATGTATGTATGTATGTATGTATATATATACATACACACACAAATAGACAGTCCTATTTTCAAATCACTTGGAGCTGAGCTCAAAAGCTGTGCTTGTGTGAATGGTGGTGGTCAGATTATTATTTTTCTTGGATTCAGCCACTTTGTCACGGTGATCAATTTATTTTAAGAGCCAGGAAAAAAAAAAGATGAGGTGGGTGCCAAAGAGTTGAAAAGCACTGTTTGATGCCTGTGTACATCCGACCTCCTTCGTCTCTCTCTCTCTCTCTGCTGCGTGTGTATGAAACAAAGCTCCCAAGCTTCGATTGTGTTTGCGTCTCTACCGCAGGGGTCACCAATTCCAGTCCTCGAACGGCCCATAGCCTGCGGGTTTGAGATATTTCCCCTCCTCCAGCACACCTGATTTCAAAAGATGGCATCCAAAACGTGCAGGATGGGTCTCGGCGAGGACCGGAGTTGGCGGCCCCTGCTCGACCACGTTCTCAGGGGGACTCCAAAAGTAAGTGCCATGAAAAAAATGTCGTCCGTTTACCTCGACAGTTGGACTTGGTAAGAAGCCGGCGGTATCAGGCATGGGTCATCCAGATCAGAAGACGCTTTTCGTTCGGATGTGCGCTCAATTGCGGTGATCAGACAGAAAGGACGTTCCTGTTCCTGCTCAAACACACACACACACACACTCTCGGTTGCTCAATGTTCCTTTCTATCTGATCTACTTCTTTCTGTGGATGCTGGCTCCAAATCCCCTTTTTTTTTCTTCAGGAACTGATCTGAAATGGAAGGCACTTTATTTAAGGTCTGTACTGTATATAGAAATGCAAAAGATTTATTGATGAACGGATGTTGCAAAGATGGCCCGATCAAGTGTCAATATGGACAAAAGCATGATCATTTTTGTGGTTTCTGAATCTAGTTTGACATCGATGGTCTTGTACAGTATTTATTTGTCTGATCGCTCTGTTTCTTTTTATTTTTAAGCTATCAAACATGGTGCACGTGTTGGACTGACATGAAGGCACCACATTCAAAAAAAAAAAAAATGAAGAACTTGCATTGCTTCATCCATCTGTGTTTGTGTTGTACTGCAATGCTTTTTTGTTGTTGAAATGATGCTGAAGAAATATATATATATATAAAAAAAAGTGCATTGATCATGCTTTTGCTGCCATTTCTTCTTTCTGCACTTGAAAATGCTAAAGTTCAAGAAAGTGGAACAGGCTCTTGTGTGGGGAGGGGTGGGGTGTTCGCGCTTAATGATCTGTGACCCTGCGGTTTGTACGTCGCTCTCTCGCTTGATGAGAACTAATGGGGCTGTTTGCCTGACATACGTTGGAAAAAATAACTCAACGCGGTCTTTTTCTCTGAGTCGTCGTCGTATAAACGCGTACTCGGCTACATCAGGTCTCAAGCAGTTAGATTCGTGGTGGGAAAACTTCGGTCTGCGTCCTACCTGCTAACAACAATAAAACCACGGGGGAACTCTTACAATGCACACACACACACACACACACACACACAAAAAAAAAACGCACACAAATATTCGTCATATGCATTAAACATGTACATGGTGTTGAGAAAACTATCGGGGTCAAAGTTCTTTGGCCCAGAGTTCAACCGTGAAGTGGAAACATTGATCACGGTGGTCGTGTTGTGCTTTCGGTGAGGATTAAATACCTCTGAGATTTAATGTTCCAAGGTCACGCTAATGGAAATCCATAAGCTTAGGCAAAGAGATGCTCTAATTCTCCCGCTTCGTGATGCCCACCCGGCGAGGAGGACAACATGGCGTTGCGCAAGTGGGACACAATTAGCAGAATGGCGCGCACTAATGTTGGCCATCACTTCCTCTCTGTTCACTCCATGAGAGAAAGCCTTAGTTGGTCCGATGTTGGCGACTGCAGACGAGCGTCGTGAGGGAGGCGAGCCAAACACATGTTCAACACATTGCAGCCTCAGCGAAAACAGACAATTAACCGCAACTTTTTGTTTCGTGTCAAGCTCACCTTTTCTCACTACATTACGTTGCAAGACATTTTTTTTTTGCAAGCACGACTTGATTCTTGTAAGGTTACAACTTTTTGGGATGCCACAAAAGGACTTTATTCGGAAAACATAAGCAAATGATTCTCATAAAATATCGATTTATTTGTTTGTCAGCCAAGGAGGGGAGAGGTTTGAAACTATAGAACAACCTGCGGTGGCAGCCAAAGTGACCAGAATCGGTGTAGCGTGACTCCTTTCACAAGGATTTGTGAAAGTGCACAAAAATAAACGATTGAGCGGAGCAAAGGTGGCCGCTGGGTGCCTCCAGATGTGTTTACTTTGAGTGGCTGGCAGCAACACGAGATTTCCTGTAGGTGTACCGCAGGCCGCGCCGAGATGCAAACAGCGTAGCCTTGTTTAAAAAACTACACACACACACACACACACAACCAGCCAGCGCCCCCACCACCCATAACCTCCATGCCTTCATGCAGACTGCCTGCAAACAAACCAAACACACAGTGCATCAATGCTCGTGTGTATTTGAGCCGGTCTACCTGCCGGATTTGCCCACACACACAAAAAATACCAGCGGACCTTAAATCTTGTGGATTATGCAGTCTTGGATTTATCCCATTCCTTAGGCGGTTTGAAACACTGAGACGCTTTGTGTGGATCTGCAGGTTGAAACCTTAACTCAAGAGAATCGACGTGGATGTTTTCTTTGCTTTCCAGCTTGGAAACATCCTGGTTTGCATGTTGGCTGGATGTCAGTAAACAGAATCTGTTTGGAAACATATTTTTCTGTCCACAAACAACTATTGTGGGGCGTGTGCGCTGTTGGGTAACATCTGCGTATACGGTACTCCTTTTCTTGGTTGTGGTGTCATCTAATTGCTATTTTATTGTGAAATCCTTTACATCTAGTGTTTACTTGTGGCTGGTCGAACAACAGACGACATGTCTCCAGGCTGGAAATCTCAAGTCAAAATCAAAATCAATCTGGAAAAAAAAAAAATGAGGAAAAAAATTAAGTAAAAATTCTTTGGGAGCATTTTGATGCCGACATCCTTGAGCAAAAGGAATGCAGTAGGCTTCTAATGGGGGATTAGCTCAAATGGTAGAGCGCTCGCTTAGCATGCGAGAGGTAGCGGGATCGATGCCCGCATCCTCCAAACCTTTTGGAGCACTTCGATGTCCGCATTTTCCAGCACAAGGAACGTCCGCTGTCCAACACAAGATCGGTTGGCAGACAGGGTGCCCGTGGGGGATTAGCTCAAATGGTAGAGCGCTCGCTTAGCATGCGAGAGGTAGCGGGATCGATCCCCGCATCCTCCAAACCTTTTGGAACACTTCCTTGCCGGCATTCTCCAGCAAAATACATTTGTGCTGACCAACACAAGGTCGATGGGCATACGTGTGAGATTAGCTCAAATCGTAGAGTGCTAGTTCAGCATACGGGAGATAGCGGGTTCAATACCCGCACCCTCCAAGTTTTTTTAATGCACTTCATGCCCGCAGACTTTTATTTTGATAAAAAGATGTATTTAGCGACTGACGTCACTGTCCAGGCGCAGTCCAGTGATATACGGTAGCGATTATTGACTGCCGAACCCGAGTTCGAACCCCGATGTTGGCTGTATGCGAAACCTCTACGTTTCGCTCCTGAGATTAGCTCAAATCGTAGAGTGCTAGTTCAGCAAACGAGAGGTAGCGGGTTCAATACCCCCATCCTCCAAGTTTTTTTTAATGCACTTCGATGCCCGCAGACTTTTATTTTGATAAAAAGATGTATTTAGCGACTGACGTCACTGTCCAGGCGCAGTCCAGTGATATACGGTAGCGATTATTGACTGCCGAACCCGAGTTCGAACCCCGATGTTGGCTGTATGCGAAACCTCTACGTTTCGCTCCCGTTTTTTCACACAATATCTTCACATTCACCTCCTTTTACTTTTTATTTTTGGGGGTGGGTGGAAGTGACGTCATCACCGGAAACGTATTTAAATCGGAACAACAGACACTCGTTCTATTTCACCTTTGACAGCCTCCCCACGTCTTCGTCCACCAGCTGCTAGCGACTGACGTCACTGTCCAGGCGCAGTCCAGTGGTATACGGTAGCGATTAGTGACTGCCAGACCCGAGTTCGAGCCCCGATGTTGGCTGTAGGCGAAACCTCAGCGTTTCGCTCGCGTTTTTTCACACAATATCTTCACATTCACCTCCTTTTACTTTTTATTTTTGGGGGTGGGTGGAAGTGACGTCATCACCGGAAACGTATTTAAATCGGAACAACAGACAACTAGTTCTTTTTCACCTTTGACAGCCTCCGCACGTCTTCGTCCACCAGCTGTTCCGCACGCCTGTCCACAAGGTGAGTTTTTGCTCTTTCATCGCCTCTTAAAACACCGCTTTTGCTCGCTTTGAATGGAAAGCAGCACTTTGGACGTGCTCGCACTAGGCTAACATGCGATCACCGGAAACGTATTTAAATCGGAACAACAGACAACTAGTTCTTTTTCACCTTTGACAGCCTCCGCACGTCTTCGTCCACCAGCTGTTCCGCACGCCTGTCCACAAGGTGAGTTTTTGCTCTTTCATCGCCTCTTAAAACACCGCTTTTGCTCGCACTAGGCTAACATGCTAAGCAACAAACGTTTGCTCTAAACTTTTTCCAACATTAGGGACGAAAGCGACGTTTGCCGAGGGTAAGGAGACAAAACTCATTCATAAATTCACAACGACACACAATTAATATTTGGATGCGTGCGTGTTGTGTCATTTCTGTTCACAGGTACAAATCTTCAAATCGAATCTAAACTGGTCTGCCTAATTGCTGTACGTTTTAATGTGCAAGACATGACGTGACTTTCCAGCAGTGTCTGTTCCTAACTTTTTTCTTCAGTCTGGTCTTCGACCCAGGTGTTCAATCGTGTCCTCAAAGGCCGGTTTCCGAGATGATGTCTCCCTGCACTCGCACACTTCTCCAGGATCGCAGTCCAGCTTCTGCAGGCGTCGCTGATTATCTGATCATTCGAATCGTGTGTTGCACCAGGGGGAGAGAGAGAGCGTAAACGGGCAGCAGAGTGGCACCTGCTCAGCAAGCTCATGACCATTTCTCCTCAACATGTGCGTGTTTGTCCTGCTTTTGTCCACCAGGTGGTGCTGAAGGACCTGATCCATGTTGTGAAGTCGAGTCGACCCGTTGCAAAATTCCAATCCGTCCTTGAACTGTTGGTTGTAGGCAGGCCCTCAGGAATGGCACCTGCTCAGCAAGCTCATGACCATTTCTCCTCAACATGTGCGTGTTTGTCCTGATTTTGTCCACCGGGTGGTGCGAAGAACCTGACCATGTTGTGAAGTCGAGTCGACCTGTTGCAAAATTCCAATCCCTCCTTGAACTGTTGGTTGTAGGCAGGCCCTCAGGATATGTGGCGTCACGATCCACTTGATGTTCCACACGCTGACGGGTGACGGAAGCTCCACCCAAAAAGCACTGCATATTGAATTTTCAAGCACACTCACCGGGTGTTGGCAGGTTTGACCACCGTGGATGAGTCACTGGACCAGTCGCGGCTTGGCCTGTTGCCGTTGATCACGGTCGACCAAGTTTTTCAGCAAAAGGTTCCAGTCTCCAGTTAATCTACACTTCAAAGCAAGTTGAAAAATGAGGAGCGGCAGCAGCGTAGAGTAAAATAGAACTGCGTTTGTAATTGTTGTCGACTCACCTGTGCTTTTTCATCCAGATGGAGCCACCTGAGTGCGATGAGGTGAAACGTGACTCTGAGCCTTCAGCAAAAGGTTCCAATCTCCAGTTAATCTACACTTCAAAGCAAGTTGAAAAATGAGGAGCGGCAGCAGCGTAGAGTAAAATAGAACTGTGTTTGTAATTGTTGTCGACTCACCTGTGCTTTCTCCATCCAGATGGAGCCACCTGAGGGCGATGGGGTGAAACGTGACTCTGCGCAAACTGCTGGTAAGAAGGCTCATTTCATTCCAACAAGCATGTTAAAGCTTTCTTCCAGATGTTGTAGTAATGTGACCTGTCAACTCACCTATGCATCAGTATCTTTTAATTATGATGATCTACCAAAAGAGAGTACAAATGCCTCTGCGATCTGTCCTACTTTGTCTGGTTGCTTACCAAATTTCCTCCTACGTGGTCATGGAAGCGAATTTATTTAAATGCAGGGAGGAATACATATTTTTTGGGCGAAGGTGTTCACTCGGTGGTAGACTCGTAGAGCCTCTGCAAACTACAGCTTTACCAATGTGTGCTCTTGTAAGAACTGTGACACATGGTAGTATCGACGATGGTAAATGTAATTACTGCCAGGGATCATCGATTTGCAGAGTGTTATGTTTTCCAGGACTTGCCTGACCAAAGGAGATGATGATGAATTACCAGAAATGAATTCATGAAATCAGATATGAAATGAGAGTCAAAGCACAGTATTTATTGCAAAACTGACCTTAGCGGATTGTGTGATTTTTTTTTTTTTTTTTTTTCTCCACCAAAATGAATCAATTAGAGGTTGGTATGTAAGAGCCCTGATCTCATCAAACTTTGGACATACAAAATATCTGCTGTGTTTGAGTGTAAAACATCCCTGGCTCTCATTTAACATCCATACCATGCAGTAATGGTTTGACTTGTTTAACGTCATCTACATGTGATGGAAAAACACGTTTTGTCTTTCTACTCATCCAGCCAGTAAACACTTGAGCAGTCATTGTTGTCCCGCTGTCAAACAAACACCCACACCGCTTCATATAAACTCATCAATTGCTGCAGCTATGGAAATGAAATGAAAAGTCACCTCTTCGCCGATTGTTTCCAAAGCGAAGCTCTGTCAAAAATGATTCATGTCAGGCTTATTCACAGGTAAGCACGGGGAAAAGGGGCGTGAAGACGGAGCAAAGAGCCTTGTAGCCGCTCATGGGGATCAAATAGGAAATGAAAACTCCACGTGGTCCAGCAGCCAGTTTCCAGGCCGGTGAAATCGCGTCCACGTTCACATGCGTGCGTGATATCCATATATACACCTCACACGTACAAACGGAGCTAGTGGAGCGGGCGCTAATCACAAGAGGCACAGCATGTTAAACCAAGTGATGCAATCCCGCAGTGACACGTTCCTCATTATGTGTCGCACTGCGGTCTTTCACCTGATGTGATGATCTCATAATGCTTACTTACCCCACACGTGCTACATTTTCCTTTCCTGTCAAACATGATTATGCGGCAAAAATCTGAACCTTTCCGCTATGCAACTGTTCACTTGTTCCTAAGCAATGACCAAGCGGAATGGAAAGAAATAGATATGGAGCACTGCAGAATGCGAAGATTGTTTCGTGTTGTATTTATTGAGAATACATAGCCGATGACCCAAAAAGTACGAGCAGCACCAACCAAGCCGAGCTTTGTGACAAAGTGTGTTTTGTCCTCTAAACTCTCCTATAAAAAAAGTGTGTGATCAAAGCCAGGGTTTGTACTCTAATCTGGTTCTCCCAGACCTCAGACCCTCCTGGCTAGTGTGACTCCCTTTTGCCAGCACCAGAATGGAGTCCAGAGGAAGCAAGCCAAAAGAGGTCACGAGAAGTCGGGGACATTACTAAAATAAACTGCAGGCTCTGCAAATAGAGAGTTCAATTCATAGGCAGGGTCACGGGCTGTACTGTACGCGCCGAGCAAGATTTTGAGTTCTATCACAACGCGTCAGGGCGGACATGATGTGAAGCGGAAAGACTCGCTCAAAGACCCATTTTCGGAAATAGGTGGATAACGAATTACTCGCACTCCAGAGACCAAATTATTTGTATGCACAGAATTTTAAAAAAGTCAATTTTACATTATACCTCCATTAAATGAGGTTGGTGGTGAGCCAGAGGTCCCGTTTTGGCCACTAGATGGCAGAAACACACAAACTTGGCCCCTCTTTAGGACAGGCAATCCCAATCCATTCTCAAAAGGCTTTCACAAGATACCTGCTTGTATTTGCATCTACAACGGCGGAATCTGATTTGCATGAAAAAGACACTGCATCATCTTGCATGATGCTGTAGCTTTGTATGCTCGTGTATGCTTCTCGCGCGTGGGTGTGCTTGAGCGCGAGTCCGTGTGTGTGAGAGCAGGAGGAAGCATTAGCAGTCTGCACTTGATCGAGCCAGCGCTGGCCGGTCAGGGCCGCTTTGCATCAGCAAACAAGCGGTCTGACATATTATTTTCACCTCTGGGTTTTGGACTCTATCCAACCCGAATAGTGCATTCAAGGTGGTTCAACGCCATCGAGATGAGAGTTCAAATGGCCGGGCCCAGAAGTGATTAATTCATTAAGTGAAAATGGCTTTGTTGTCCTTTGAGCGCTTGACGCGGCGAGGGTAAATATGCGGCAAAGCTTATTCAAATGCTCATACGTGAACTTCACTTTGAGGTAATTACTCGGGCCTGCCGCATGTGCTTACTGAAGATAAAGCCCGCTTCATGCTGCGTTCGTGACTTTCAACGCTACAAACTGCAGCTCGGAATTCTGCTGTGACCTTGAGAGTCGGTAAAAGGACATTAAAGGCATTGCCGGCAGCAGAGGCGACGTCGCACGCCTCCTAATCTCCAGAGGCTGTTTCTCGATGAGGGAGGCTGATAGCGAGCGTCGGTGTTGTCTCCAGCAGTGCAGATACGAATCGCTCCAAATTGGAGTCCTCGAAGTCAGGCGAAGGATTTGAACACCACTTGGAGCATTTGTCGCGCAAGCTCATTTCCCGCTCCGTTTCACGTTCAATAAATGTAACACAACTGAGTCTGAGCGGTCGATACGGCACATGAGGGCTGACACGGTTGAACTTGTCTGCGTTTTTTGTTTGATCTGTTCATAGATCTGATTGGAAGACAGTGTCGCTCATCTCACACTTATCCTCGAGAAGGGAACGTGTTAAAATAGAACCTCGGTGATGGAGTGCGGACTCAAGGCAACTAATCCAATCACAGGCAAACACACCGAGAGCTGTATATGTAAAATGCTTGCCTGTCGCCTTTCGGAAGATGCCACTCCAAATGCAGCCCCAAGCCGCAACACGACTTATGTTTTCTTTTTTTTCCTTTGCAAACCTGTGCTTTCATCTCCATTCATACCAGAGGCGACCAAATTCTCAAATCTCTATTTAGAGCAAACATTTTTTTCTTTTGAAAAGTTTTGAGGACGACAACATTTGTGTTCACAAAACCTGTGCTTTCATCTCCATTCATACCAGAGGCGGTCCATCACCAAATTCTCAAATCTCTATTTAGAGCAAACGTTTTTTCTTTTGAAAAGTTTTGAGGACGACGACATTTGTGTTCACACAGACGCACCTTCAAAAACAACCGACAAGCTCCCCACCAACACCTTTGTCTTGGTGGCGAGCTTGGCTAAGCCTCCACTGAGCGTTGTAACATTTTCACTGTTTTCAAAAAAACAAACCACAGACGCACCTTCAAAAGCAACCGACAAGCTCACCACCAACTTTGTCTTGGTGGCGAGCTTGGCTAAATCTCCACTGAGCGTTTTAACATTTTCACCGTTTTCAAAAAAAAAAACAAACCATATGATCTAGTTCCCCCGAATTTCTTTTTTTGGGGGGGGCGTGGGAGGGGTTGGGTTGAGGCAAAGCAACAAGTACACTGTCGTGACAACATTTGAATATGAGAAAAACTGACTGTGACTGTGTTGTGTATTGTTTTGCCAAATTGCATACAGCCAGATGGAGAGAGAAGACAGATAACCAAAGCGTCTACCATCCGAATGTGAGTCGATGTTTTAACACGCGAAATGTGGCGGACTGCTTTTCCTTTTGTTTGTTGCCAAGTCATTTACATTTCTTTCCTTGTCAAAACCGAAATGGAACCGTCACAAACCGTGTCACCCTTGGTTTTTATCTCGCTCTCTGTGGATTAGCGGCAGTATATGAAAGTATATGGTAATAGGGACATGCCTGCGTACCGTAGCCCAAGCACGGCCAATCTGGATCCAGGTAAACAGGGGACTCGCAGAGATCACAGCGCATGCATTTCATCCTCCACCGTGAAGTAGTCATGCGTGACAGAAAAAAAAATACAAGGCATGAAATTAGCTACTCCTCTATGATTTTTCTCCGTAGATGTCACAGGCTCCCTTCTATAAATTGTGCAGCATTTCCCTTACAAATGAGGGAGCAGATTAGATTCCGTATAAAGGGTCAGCATTGCTGAGCTGTGGAAAGTCATTGCCAATCTGAGGCGACGTTATGATTATACAAATATCTGAATACTATGTGTTGCATTTTAAGTGAATGAGCGTAGTTGCCGGTGCAGGTCATCAGTCAAAGCTTGACGAAATGTAGAATTCGTACATTACAAACTCGGCTGAGATTTGAAAATCATTCAGGATTTAACCGGCGACTTTTTAGCAGGTCCAAGAGTCACCAAAGAAAATATGGTCACCCTACAAAATAACAAATCTCAAAGTAGTTTACCCTCACAAAGAATGTTTTGTCTTGAAGCATGACACATTTCCCAATCTGCCAGCAGCTGGAGAAAATAATTCGGACTGAACTTAAAAAAAAAACAAAAAAAAACAAAAAAAGAAGAATGACTCTGCGTTAAGGGCAGGGACCTCAGAGGTGCAGCAAAAGTTTCAGTTTTTCATTCAGTACAGAGTAGTGAATCATGTGCAAGCTAATCTTGTCTGTTGATCCTTTTCTTTCCGTACTGGTTTTAGGAGTCATTTATTTGTGTGACTTTTGATTATGCCATTTGAATTCTGCCTTTGATGCAATCTGTACTGAGAGTTTCCCTTTGGGATGGACGGTGACTTTGTAGATGACGGCTGATTTTTCGGCCTTGGGCTAGAGTGGAAGGATTATAGACCCTGCTGCCATATCAGAATAAAGAATTGAGATCGATGCACCACACAGCCCAAGCGTCTCTTATGGACGTCGATATCCATCTTTCTTCATTCATGTGGCAAGTCCGAATCCCTTTTGGGTTGTTCGACTGGAACCTACATGTAAGCTTTCCAATTTTTAATGCTATGCGTAATACACGTCTGCACTCAATTCATGCATGTAATGGTAGTTATTTTTTTTTCGAAATGCACTGAGTGGCACCCAAATTTCGTTGTATGCTATACAATGACAATAAAGGCGATTCTGATTCTGAGTTACTGCTCCTGCGACGTCTTATATTCAGACAACATGCGATGCTCATAAGAAAATAACAGCCCCCCGAGTCATAAGTGAGTTGGAGTCACAAAGACAATCTCAACTTCATTGCCTTCAGCAACACACTTTGATTGTTTTTTGTTTGATCTGTTCATAGATCTGATTGGAAGACAGTGTCGCTCATCTCACACTTATCCTCGAGAAGGGAACGTGTTAAAATAGAACCTCGGTGATGGAGTGCGGACTCAAGGCAACTAATCCAATCACAGGCAAACACACCGAGAGCTGTATATGTAAAATGCTTGCCTGTCGCCTTTCGGAAGATGCCACTCCAACTGCAGCCCCAAGCCGCAACACCACTTATGTTTTCTTTTTTTTTTCCTTTGCAAACCTGTGCTTTCATCTCCATTCATACCAGAGGCGGTCCATCCCCCAATTCTCAAATCTCTATTTAGAGCAAACGTTTTTTCTTTTGAAAAGTTTTGAGGACGACGACATTTGTGTTCACACAGACGCACCTTCAAAAGCAACCGACAAGCTCACCACCAACTTTGTCTTGGTGGCGAGCTTGGCTAAATCTCCACTGAGCGTTTTAACATTTTCACCGTTTTCAAAAAAAAAAACAAACCATATGATCTAGTTCCCCCGAATTTCTTTTTTTGGGGGGGGCGTGGGAGGGGTTGGGTTGAGGCAAAGCAACAAGTACACTGTCGTGACAACATTTGAATATGAGAAAAACTGACTGTGACTGTGTTGTGTATTGTTTTGCCAAATTGCATACAGCCAGATGGAGAGAGAAGACAGATAACCAAAGCGTCTACCATCCGAATGTGAGTCGATGTTTTAACACGCGAAATGTGGCGGACTGCTTTTCCTTTTGTTTGTTGCCAAGTCATTTACATTTCTTTCCTTGTCAAAACCGAAATGGAACCGTCACAAACCGTGTCACCCTTGGTTTTTATCTCGCTCTCTGTGGATTAGCGGCAGTATATGAAAGTATATGGTAATAGGGACATGCCTGCGTACCGTAGCCCAAGCACGGCCAATCTGGATCCAGGTAAACAGGGGACTCGCAGAGATCACAGCGCATGCATTTCATCCTCCACCGTGAAGTAGTCATGCGTGACAGAAAAAAAAATACAAGGCATGAAATTAGCTACTCCTCTATGATTTTTCTCCGTAGATGTCACAGGCTCCCTTCTATAAATTGTGCAGCATTTCCCTTACAAATGAGGGAGCAGATTAGATTCCGTATAAAGGGTCAGCATTGCTGAGCTGTGGAAAGTCATTGCCAATCTGAGGCGACGTTATGATTATACAAATATCTGAATACTATGTGTTGCATTTTAAGTGAATGAGCGTAGTTGCCGGTGCAGGTCATCAGTCAAAGCTTGACGAAATGTAGAATTCGTACATTACAAACTCAGCTGAGATTTGAAAATCATTCAGGATTTAATCGGCGACTTTTTAGCAGGTCCAAGAGTCAGATAAATAACAAAGAAAATATGGTCACCATACAAAATAACAAATCTCAAAGTAGTTTACCCTCACAAAGAATGTTTTGTCTTGAAGCATGACACATTTCCCAATCTGCCAGCAGCTGGAGAAAATAATTCGGACCGAACTGAAAAAAAAAGAAGAATGACTCTGCGTTAAGGGCAGGGACCTCAGAGGTGCAGCAAAAGTTTCAGTTTTTCATTCAGTACAGAGTAGTGAATCATGTGCAAGCTAATCTTGTCTGTTGATCCTTTTCTTTCCGTACTGGTTTTAGGAGTCATTTATTTGTGTGACTTTTGATTATGCCATTTGAATTCTGCCTTTGATGCAATCTGTACTGAGAGTTTCCCTTTGGGATGGACGGTGACTTTGTAGATGACGGCTGATTTTTCGGCCTTGGGCTAGAGTGGAAGGATTATAGACCCTGCTGCCATATCAGAATAAAGAATTGAGATCGATGCACCACACAGCCCAAGCGTCTCTTATGGACGTCGATATCCATCTTTCTTCATTCATGTGGCAAGTCCGAATCCCTTTTGGGTTGTTCGACTGGAACCTACATGTAAGCTTTCCAATTTTTAACGCTATGCGTAATACACATCTGCACTCAATTCATGCATGTAATGGTAGTTATTTTTTTTTCGAAATGCACTGAGTGGCACCCAAATTTCGTTGTATGCTATGCAATGACAATAAAGGCGATTCTGATTCTGAGTTACTGCTCCTGCGACTTCTTATATTCAGACAACATGCGATGCTCATAAGAAAATAACAGCCCCCCGAGTCATAAGTGAGTTGGAGTCACAAAGACAATCTCAACTTCATTGCCTTCAGCAACACACTTTGATTGCTTGAGGATCAACACACACACACACACACACACACACACACACACACACACACACTCCTCTATAGATGCTCCGCAGACAGCAACAGTAAACAGTGTGCGCGAGAGGTAATCAACCATGGCATTCTGGCCTAAATAAGTAATAAAACACTTCATCAAGCTCCACATTTGATGCTAAAGCAATAAGTGGCATTGCACGCGCATCCCTGTAATTAATGTCACGCCAGAAAGGTGTTGGAAAAAGATAGAGGGGAAAGGAGCAGAAGAAATGAGCAGCTACGGCGGCTGATAACAAGGTTGGACCAAGTCGCTTGTTTGGGAGATAATGGAAGTTAAACAAGAGTTGGTCTTTCCGGTAGGTTGGGCTGCTTCCGTCATCTATTTGTGGTTTACCTGCCAAGGACAAAAGGCAGCAGGAATTAACGGGATTGGAATCACAATCTGTGTTTACAGGAGAACGCCACCCTCCAGCACGCCTGACGTTCATCTACGTTTACGCGACGTTTCCGGCAGCCACTGGAAGCCTGATTCCCGAAATACAACATATGAACGTGGTCTATCACGGGTGGCTTCAGAAGCGCATTGCGGGTTCGCTGCAGTTCAGCCAACGGTACATTGTCCGACCTACATGTTGTGAGAAAACTTTGCGAGACTTGGAATACGGAGAAAATATTTTAAAAGTTCTAAATCCCACCGTGTGCAATGTTACGGACAAATGGGACCGCCGTGGCCAGCGCAAACATGACGTAAACATAGCCCAACAAAAGTGAAATTGCAGCTCTTGCGTTATTGTTTGTGATTCTGCGGCGATAAGATCCATGCAGCAGAGCTCAATAAGTGGACTTTAGGGCTGGTTTTGAGACCATTATTACTGAAATTTCATATTGGTCTGTTTGAAAGTACGAACATTACTTTTTCCATCGACATGCTATAAAGAAGAGTCTGTCAGAACAGTTAATGGCCGAAAACAGTGCAGTCGTAGCATCTGTGCTTCTCCGGCGAAGTGTTGCTTAATGTTGCTTTTCAAAATACATTTGCCATCAGGAAAGACAGTAGATATGAATATGTCTATAAAAATAGTTGCGCAATATTTGTGTACCAAAGTCCTGCTGATGAACAAACAACAAATCGGCCCTTGGCCCCTTGTTTTTGCACTTTGCGTGTCATGTTCCGCTCTGTTTTGTTTTGTTCTTTGTTTTTTTTTTTTTCTCAGCACCAGCTGGAGTGTGGGGCGTCACCCTACGTTCACCTGTGCCTGATTAAGGCACTCAAGTGGCGGCCCACTTAAGGACTCTGACTTCTTGGCTCCCTTGTCAGACCCAAGTGCCATTTCTCTCGTTCTTGTTCCGAGTCGCTCTCCTCATCGTAGAATATTTTGCTCTTGTTCACTGCTTTTGCCCAAGTGCCATTTCTCTCATTCGTCGCTCTCCTCATCATAGAATATTTCGGTCTGTGAGTATTTGTTAAATGATTGTATTTGTTCTTGCTTTCCTGTGATTAAGCTCAGCTCAATTTTTTTTTTTTTTTTTTTTGTGTGTATTTCTCGGTGATCATTCCGTCCTTGTAATTGGCCAGCGCTTTTTGTTCTTATTTAGTTTTCCCGGCTTCTTGTCGCCAGCGCCTTTTGTTGACCACTTTGCCGTTCTCTCGCTTTTCTTGAAATAAACCTTTTTTTGTTATCGCCATTTATCTGAGTCTGCGTTTGTTGAGTGGCTTCGTTAATTACAGCCGCGTAGGTGAAAAGTAGATCGGTGCAATAAGAAGAGACAGAGGAAGTGGATTTTGCTGATGGAGCACATTAGGAATTAAGATCATGTCATGTATTCGCACATTAGGCCTGGAGTTCTAATGACGACTTTAGAATTATTAATGTGTCAAACAAATGGGACTTTCAAGCTACCTCGCTGAACACCAGGAGGAATTATTCTTTCTTATGGCCCACCCATCCATTTTCTACAGTGAGGATTGTCCTCATTGAGGTTGCAGGTGAGCCGCAGCCTATGCTAGCTTCTTTGGGTAAGCGGCCAGGGACACCCTAGAGTGGTCGCCAGCCAATAGCAGGTCCCACTCACACTCCCTCTTTTTCTCCGTATTTAAGTCTGGCCAAGATTTGTTACGGTATCCGTTCCGGGCTGCTGAGTCCCGGAAGCCTCAGAGGGGCGTTACGGTTTGGCAAAAGGTTTACCACAAATGCCAGTGTGTTTACACACATTATTATTATTATTATTCTATAGATATATATATTTTTTAATATAATATATATTATAATATATATTTTTAAACGAGATACTTTTTGAAGTTCACTGAGGCAATTTTGAATGGTAAAAAAAAAAAAAAAAAAACACCAGGTGCACAGAGCCCCCAAAGCTCAGTTGCATTTGCAAGTACAAAACAGTTTTGATCGACACAATGCTTTTTCTTGCCTCTTCCAATTCATATGAAAAGAGCATGTATCAAAGCTTGAATCTGAAAAATGAGCATGCTTTCCCACAGGTGAAGAGTTCCCACACGGGTCTATGACTGCCTGTCTTTCTGTACGCACTACATGGAAATTTCCTTGTCGTCTCTCACGCGGCTCAACACTCTTGCAACTAAAGGCCTGCTGATCAATGGAATCTAAATTCTAGTGAGGATTATAATAGAGGCATTAAGGTCTATTGATTAGAGCTGCCAGTGCTTGCTGCACTATGAATGGAAAGTCGATAGAAAGCTGACAAAGTCCGCAGACCCCCCCCCCTGGATGATACAGAGGGACTGCACTGTAAATGTCAAGAGCACAGTTCATTACTGGTGAATTGGAACATATTTGGCTTGACTTCATTTAGTTTTCTTTTTTGGTGGCTTGACAAAGGAATTAGGATAGATACTTAGGATAGAATTCTCTGCTCTTTGCTCTGCTAATAGAAATGAACATATCACTCGCATCCTCGAAACCCCCCGACGACTGCCAATTCATCAAGGCATCCAGTTCAAAGTCATTCTCCTCCTCTTCAAACGCCCTCCAGCGCGGGGCTATCGTATCTCATTGACATGCCGCACAAATGCAGCAGAAATTACGACGGTATGACTATTCATTGTGACCGATTTTGATGGAAAAGACAACCAGTGGGCTGAATCTCACTGATGTGTTCATGGAGGGCTGCTGCTTGCTTCTACAAACAATACTCATAAGTGTAAAAAGCAAGTGCCCTTAGTTTCAAGACAATATCATTTGATCTTGCCGATGCAGCAGTTTAACTGTTTACGTTGCACAGAGACAACGGAAAAACGGCTGCTCCCGATACCTCTGTATGGAGGAATCATGGAGGTGCTCTTATCAGAAGCTAACGCTGTTTTAATGCTAATTTTGGGCATAACAGTGAGGTGGAACTTCAGAACGGCTTGCTCGCAGACACATTTTCAAGCAATAGGCAGGTAACAAACCATTTGCACTTAAAAAAAACAAAAAACATGTAATTCCGAATTGTATGGGCATTGAAGTTTTTGCTCCCACTGTATTTGGTGATCTTTTCCAGTCCAATTGATGGAAACTTTTGCAGGAATGTGTTGTGCAACATTCAGCCACTCACTCACACTGCTATAAACGAACCCACTGTCAGTGTATTATACTTCACTGTTTCAAAAAAAACTATAACAAATTAGCAATAGCCATTCCAGCCAATCTGCATACACAATCTATAATTATCTCTTGAGCAAGATAACGCGCATCTTTTTCGTGTAATGTAGTCTGCCCAATAAGCGATAACAGACAGTCATGCAACAATCAGCAACCGGCAGTCATTAAGCAGACAATGAGGAGAGCAAAAATTGAGCCAACCATCTTTATCGCTGGGCAGCACATTTCTCATCCACATCCTTCTGCTGCCACTCATGCAAACTATATTTAACTCCTCAAAATTGCCCCTCAGCGTTCCCCCCCCCCAACAGAAAATCAAACCACCGGCGATTATTTGCTTTCATTTTTGTGTTTGTGATGATGACAATAATAATACTCTGGATCTAATGTAGGTGTAAGCATCCTAAGGGCAAACAATGAATGTTGCCTGACGGAGCCTGGCTCATGAAAGAGACACACACACACACACACACACACACACACACAAACACACAAACTCTCATGAGAAAAAAAAAATTAAACCTCACATGTTTACATAGTTTGCTGTAGGAAGAGCCACATTCTCCCCCTCCCATGAAAGGCAAGCACAAATTGCCCCGTGGACCAGGAAACGCTGACCATACTATAGCTACACATTTTTTTGCGTGGTGATCCTCGGTATATTAATATTAAAGGTCTGTTCGACTTGACTTGCTTCATCCATCATTTTTTTTTCTTTTTTTTAAATCACATGTCTACACATGGGTCCGAACTGACCTGGAGCCCATCCAAGCCCTTGTCCAAGTTAGAACGTAATACAGCATGTCACTTTTCCATATCGCCCCCCCAAAAAATTCTCAAAGGAATATCCTGCAATCAAACGCTAAGGTTCACAGATTCCGTTGATTCCCGCAGAGGTTTACTGTAAAAGATGCCGACAAAATAAGTGGGCTGGAGGGAGATCTATATTAAAAAGGGGAAGAAGAAAGAGGAATTGAGCTTCGGGCATCAGTAGGTGTGTTACATCACAGGACTGTAAAAAAGATTGGGTCAGGAGGGAGTTTATATCCCTCGGGACTGAATTTAAAAGCTGTCTTATAGTTCATAAAAACATCCCACGACATAACTCAGATTTTTATTTCATTGCCATCCTCTGATGTTGTCCTCACGTCCAACCCAAAGCGCAGGCTTGCATCCCCACCTCCTCCAGTCGTCGGAAGAGCCGACGCTGTCGCCAAGTGCCGAGCGGGTGGAACCAAGTGCTGATGACCTCACGTGATTAGGCTGCGCATCGGTGGCGTTTACTGGTAAGTAGCCGGCCTATCGGGCTTTACATCACGCACATGCATTATGAATGTAGCAACATTGTGCTTTTCAGCATCATGGCATTCTTATTGGCGGTGGATGCGGCCCGAGGTGTGGCATTAAAATTTCGCAATGTTGAATTCTTTATTCATGCGATTGCAGCCGAGCGGTTTTGCTCTCATTCGCTCTGGATTGTCTGCGTTCAGCACTTTGCCCTCTCTCTCTCTCTCTCTCTTTCCATCTTCATCCTCTCCCTCCATCCACACTTCCTCCCGAGGACTCATTCCTCTCACTTTATTTCCCGTGAGCCTCCGCTAATTGTGTGATTGCAATCGCTCCACGCTGTTACCGTGGTGACAGGTCAGGTGCAGTTTTGCTCTGGATGCAAGTTTTACAACATACTGGGTGTCATATACCGAGGAGGTAATCGTCCCCATGTGTTGTACTGTTTGAAAGTGTCAACTGTATTACACTATATTGTGTACAATCAAATACAGTCGTACGCTTCTTTTGGTTCCTTCAGAACTTTGTTTTCGGGCTTTGGCTTCACGAGTACAGTTGCGATTGTTAGTCTTTCATATTCTTCCTCTCTTGGAATATTTGCCAAGGTCTCCGCTGAGAGCCAGTCTTAGTGTCTGTGCGTCTTGCGTCACGTGTTGACCTTTCTGCCGTGTATGTCATCTGCCATTTTTCCTTCCTGTTCTACTTCTCGAGGCGCTCCTGGAGGATCGCAAAGTTATTAGAGAAGAGCGGTGTTTAATTCCTCCAACCTGTGTGTTTCTTTGGGTGCCGTTGTGTCGTACCTCTGACAATGATTTGTGCTCCCTGTCCAATTTCTCTTCCGTTTTAATTTGATGCGGCCTACAAGAAGATGGTGGTCGGAAGAAAAACATCTGCTCCTCTTCTGACCAACACATCTTTTTTTTTCCCCCCCTCCTGATGCACAAATGGTATTTTTTCACCTGCACTTTTGTAATTATTATTATTTTTTTGTGCGTTTGCGTGTGTGTGTGTGAAAGCTTGTATGTTTGTGGCCTTTTGGTCAAAAAAGAGATTTTTTTTTTTCCTTTAGGTTTTATGAGTGTCTGCGTTTGTGTAGTTTATTGCACCTCTGTGAGCAATAGAAGATGCCCTTGTTTGTGTCAAACCAGGAAGTCAGAGCAACCTGTTTTGTAAGTCGCGGGAGGGGAAAAAAAAAAGGTGTTGATCACGATGCCGCATCTCCGTTTAAAGAAGTTCATTGCGGCAGCGTTTTGCATTTCAACGCAATTCGTGCGACTGCGACCTTCTGCTCCATTATTCCCAAATCAGTTCGAGTGAATTAAGGCGAATGAAAGAAAGAGAACCCAGAAAAACCCAATGTCATTTCACATCATCAGAGGCTAATTACCATTGAGAATGGCTTTTCAGACATTTCCCATCAGAAGGCAAATGGAGGCAATGTCACAAACAACTTGACAAAAGCTGGTCGTCGGTGGTGACCCTGCCGTAAATGTCACCAAATTCCAGCCAACTAAATTAAAAAGCCAGGAAAAAGCTTTGGCTGACCTCAACTCGAGTACTATCTGTCCCCTCTCTTCCTTTTCAGTCTACAACTTTCAATATTTTCCTCAATCACATCCACGCACCATCTCTGCTCTGCTATTCTTTTCATTTCCTTCCTTGTCATTTATCTTGCCTCTACTTTGCTGCATGACGAGGCTTTATGTCACACTTTGTTTGCCTTTTCTTTTACTACCTTCCCCTTTCATTTCCTCTCAATGGCCCCTTTCGAGTTTGATGTTTATCACATGGAATATTTACGGGAGCCAGTCCTTTAGTAAAAACTAAGGCGAAGCAGTCTAACTTCTGTTGGATGAAAGGAGCAAAGTATAGACACGCCCCCCCAACCACCAACTCTTTAACATTGAAAACAAAAACAGTTGACAGGCATGGTGAGATATGGTAAAGATGTAGACTGGTCTGGAGCATAATCTTGTTGCATTAACATTCTTTTAATGATTGTCAAAGAACCCACCCACCCCCAAGAAACAAGAAAATAGATAAAGTCGTGTTTATGTAGGAAAAAAAAAGTTACCACGTACAGCCCAGGTACAATTTGGATCTTGACAACTGGCGGCATTCCAAACAAAAAGAAAAAACACGGCATAGCTCCACACAATGTGCTCGACATGTAAGTGTCAGAAGTGACTCGATGGTAAGATTATGAACTATTCTGTGCTTCCCTTGTATTGTTCAAAGCGCTCACATTGTTCTTCCTGCTTACATTAAATATGTACAAACTACACCGATGACGAACATGTACTCTTTGCACTCTGTTGGTATCCTGCGTGGGTAAATCACTTCTGCTGCTGCCGAAGGCCACGCGGTTCTATGTAACCGTTCTTTTGTCTGAAATCCATTAAAACACTTCAGTCTTAGTTCCATTCATGCAACCTTGACAAAACAATCAAGGTTAGTATTTTTATTACTTACATTTACAAATGACAAACAAACATTTCAATTCTGTCAGAATCGGAGGCCACAGACACACCGGCCTTTGTCCACTCGGCTTGCGAGCCGATCGTCTGTCTGGAGCCTCCGAGCAATGTTGTGAAGCATGACGAGCTGTGGATGACCGGGTGCGAGGTTTTCCTTATTTTTACGAGAAGAGCAAACCCTCTTATTCCTCTCTGCTTTTTCTAAACGCCTCTGAAGCCAAAGCTGACCCTTCTTCTCTTCCTCCCCGACTGCTTCAGCCAGCAGGTTGCTTTGGAGGATGGAGTCCGTCGATGGTCTCGGGTCGTCCTGGTCAAAGGTCAAAGTTCACACTTTTTTTTTTTTTTTTAACGTCGGTACAGTAATCAACAAATACATGACTCACCGTCAAGTTGAGCATGTTGTTGAGCAGCATTCGTAGTTCCTCAGAGTACTGTCCCGGGACTCTTCTCAAAGTCCCTGCTGGCATCTTATCGGCAAGCACTTTTGGGTCCGGGGTAGGAAAATAACGGCTGTCAAGGAGAAATCAAGACAACGTGAGAGACCTTTTACTCGACAAACTATCCAGTGGGTAGGCAGAGTTTGAAAAATGTACCATAGAGTACACAGCTCGTACAGTAAACAGCCCAGTGACCAGATGTCACTTTCCTGAAAAACAAAAAAACACGTGAATATCGAAGCACTTTAGGAGTTGCAGCATCCGCACAGCCCCTGACCAAAAAATGGTCACTCTACTCACCGCGGACGTGTAAGAGGGCTTTCCAAGTTTGACATTCTGCTCGCTGTCCAGGAAGATGTTGTTTGCTTTCAAATTGTGATGAAGGAAGCCGGGCCTGCCGTTACTCTTCCTGTGAAACTTTTTCAGGGCTGATGTGAGCTGGGCAATGACTCGCAGGATGAATCGTTCATCCAAATGACGCCTAGCATGAAAAAAAAAAACAAAAAAACCACACGACAATGAGATACTATATTGCACAATATCTATAGAATGCAATATCCGACTGACTTATTTTAAAAATATGCAGTGAAAAAAAAACTTCTGGGGTCCCTTAACAATTACAACGATGTGGATTAGAAGCAGAATATTTGATTGTTTTACAATACTTTGTATTTGTTTAACTTGAGAGGAGAACATGCAAACATGTTTTTGATGAGGTCTTCTTTCCTCATGTGCCTTCGTTTGTCTTCCTTGTTTGGTTTTGTGTCCACCTCTTCTGGCCATGCGGGTCCCTTGCGTCAACCAACCAGCTCTGGCAACCCTTGCGTCTCGCCCAGGTGTTCCTTGCGATCTCGTCAGTCTCTGTTGGATCGTTGTCGTCCTGTCACGTCGTTGGTGCTTCTGCCATTGCTTTTTTTTTGTTCGTTTGTGACTTTGGTTTCTTGGTGTTTTCAGCATTTTGTTGATGTCGGACTTAATTTTTCCAATGTTTTGGGAATACATTTTCTTCAATCCACCCTGCTTTCCCCTGCCTGCCTACCTGCTTTGTGAGTCCTCTACCAGCACGCAACATGACAAGTTCAACTGGTAGGTGATCCACTTTTAACATTGAAAATGCATAAATCTAAACCTTGTCAACACACTGAGATGCGTCTTAACGGGCATATGAGAAGCAGGAGATGGATATACTTTACACAGAATAAGTTTGTGTCCGCCATTCATGTCCTTTCCTTCCAGCCCATATCTACTAAACATTGTTTACTGTTTCACTTGTGATGTCATGAGACTGTGTACCCCATGAACTGACCAATGTATTGATTGTACAGCTGTGTCCTCTGCTTGTAATGGAGTTTTGTTCCTAAAATATGACATTTATAAGCTACACATATGTTCAAGAATCAAATGATATTGTACTCTTACTCGGAATGATCATTAACTGAGGACGCCCATTGTATCAAGCTTCCAGCAAGTAAAAAAAAAAAAAAAAAAAAAAAAAATCACCTTTCCCTTGAGGCAGAGGCAATGAGGCTCGCCAGGGTGTCACCGGTGCAGTCCTCCATCACAATGTAGAGCTTAGTGTTGGCGCTGTCGACGATGCAGCCGTAACATCTCACAACGTTTGGGTGCTTAAGCTTCTTGAGGAAGTTCAGCTTCAAGATCAGCGTCTGCGTCTCACTCTCGGTCAAAGTGTCGTAATGCATCTCTTTCCAGACCAGAACCTTTGCGCAATAAGTTGGGTTCATTCACATGTCAGTGGAGAGCAGCATTTATCGAGACAATAAATGGAAGAACGATTCTATATGGTTACTTTGGTTGTATTTGTCGCATAAAAGCCACTTGTGTAGTATCCAATAGTTTGGCTTTTATTTCTCTATGTATTCATCATCAAAACATTTGGACTTTTGTACTTGGCGCATTTCAGAGTCTGTATTATTCTTTCTTCCTTTCCGTTTTTTTTTGTTAGCTTATTAATTAAAAGAGTTGAATAGCAGGCCTTTAAAAAAAAAAAAAATGAACCCATAGTTCTACTGAACTCCAAACTGTGAGTATCCTCATCGCCCCTGGCATTACCTCCATATTATTAAGGCCGTTTGAAAATATTTGTATTCTTGACAACTGTTTACTGTTGTTCAAAGCAGAGTTGTCTGTGAAACAACAAACTCTCAGTTGCAGTCATGAAATGAAACGCGGCACATTTACTCACTTTTCCATCAGATTTCCGTCGTATCTTCTGGCATCTTCCATGGAAACCCATTGCAATTGTGTAAAGCACATCGTATCCGGCGAGTATGGACGCCATGTTGATGTCATTTGCTAAGGTGAGCAACCTCAGCAAGTCGACATTTTCCATACAATGCAGCCTCTTTCTTGACCCTTTTGCATGGAAACTTTGTTGGCCGTTTCAATTCATCAAGAATTTAATTTGGGATACATTTTCTGTGCCAGTATGTCTGTTTTTCCCTGCCAGTGTTATTTTTTTTCATTGATGACAACTGATAGACAGCAAGGCTTTAAATGGCGTGGCGAACTCTCGATTGTGATTGGTCGGATGTTTCCACCACACTCCTCTTGAATGATCGGACTCCTGACGGGATTTAGAGGGTGGGTCATCATGCAAAAAAGAAAGAGACAATGATCAAATGTACCGAGATGATCACATCATGCCGACGACGATATGAATTTGCCAACGTTTTGTGCGGGCGCTTCAGCAGATTCAGCATATGGCGTTGTTTCCGAAAGCCGCTGAAAAGCACGACACGCTGCTTTAAATGCTTTAAATTATTTTGACTTCATTGACTACTCAGTAGGTTTTGGTGGTCATCAACACAACAATCGTATGATTGGATTTAAACCCCGGTGAAGTCATTTGAATAAATGGCCGATTCACATGCACGCCCATCAGACCTGTTAAAGTTGTGCCCTTTGTTCGAAAGTTATTCAATTCAGATTTGCCACTATTTCGCAACCATTTCTCACCCGCTGAGTCGTTTTCAACTGGATTCAAAGTAACAGACACAATTTTTCAAACGTTAGAGCTTGTTTGTCATCATGTTGGACTTGTCCTAAATCTTAATCTATGATGCGTGTGTTGATGCTTCTTTCTGATGCAACCCGCCGTTTTTTCGATCGGGCTGAGAAACGAGACGCGAAGACTGAGAATCAAATCCACACCACTTGCATGAAAGGCAGCCACACATACCACTACGCCATCAGTATGGCCTCTGAGTATATCAGTAAAATGAAAAAAAAAATCAATTTACTCTATAAAAAGTGCTATTCAGTCAAAATGCTTCGTATTTATTCTTTTTCATCCCCATTTAGTCCCTGAGATTACAGAATATATCCTTTGCGAAGTAAAAGTGCACAAAATCTGCCCCCCAAATAATCCATACAACCCTGGCAAGACAAATGGCTCTTTTGTAACATTTAATTACTGGAATTTGCTGAGTAGAAAAAGTTTAGTAATAGCAGCCCTTCAGAGAAATACATAAGCATTTATCCCGAAAGGGAAGAAGGCCTGTGGTTGTTTGCTCTGTAATTAAGGACACCATATCTCCTGCAGCAACGCAGCGCTCGCTCTCTCTCTTGCTCTCGCTTGCTCTCCACTGTTGGCAGCACTGCTTGCTCTAATCTGTGGCCTTAATGAACATTAGCACATACATGAGTACACACACACACACACACACACGGACACACGCACACTGTATTTTCTCTGTGAAATCCCTTTAGCTGGAAAGCATGACGTCTTAGTAGCGCAGGCCTTCACCACGCACTGCGGTGGCTATATATAGAAGTCATCATAGTTGGCTTTCAGCCCCCCCCGCCCCCCTCATCTATTTCCCCCTTCTTCTTCTTTTTCTTCTCCTTCTTCTGTATTAACCGCATCAGTGGTTTTCTCTTCCTAAAGTGCTTTCAATGCCGGACAGCCCCGCTCTGCCCTTGAAAAGGTTACGCGCATGTTTCATTGTTCCCCGTTTTGTCTCTCGCCTCCCGAGGGAGAGAAAGCGAACGAGATTCGGTCCCTCCTGATTGAGAGTGATTTAAAAAGCAGCGGGTTGTCACGCCCCGCCGGTGGTGATGACACGACGGAGCGGCAGCATCTTGAAGACAGGCCCCGAGAGGACGAAAGCAGTCGGAAATGGGACACCAAAATGACCTCACTGATGGCGAGATGGTCCTGAAATCTCCCCTCGTCCTGCCGTCTGCCCCCGCCACATCGGTGACCTCATTATTTCCATGAGAAACGGGGCCTTTCCCCGTTTGACCCGAAATCTCGATATGTCAGCCCCCCCGGATCCCATTAAAATGATGCTGTGCTTGAAGACCACAAAGAGACAGACCGTGCGCCACTTGATTGGCCGTTGTTAAAACGCCAACTGTTGTAGTGCGCTGACTCTCGGCTGCTTGGAGTGATGTTGTTCGAGTTAATGTTGCATTATGAGGTCTCTCTCCTGCCATCTGGACAAGGCGGGCGTTAGGATGGTTGAAGCCGCACCGCTGCTTATGCGCGTAGAAGATCGCGCACTTGGTAGGAGGGGGCTTATATTTTCCTCTTGTGTTGCTTCCTTCGCATTTCAAATTTGGAATCTTTGACGAAGACATTCGCGGTGGCGGGGGGCCAGTCCGTCAGTCAATATTCCACCATGGGGGCACAAGCATCTCGGTGGGTGGGCGCGGCCTCCAAAGAGGCAGCCAGAATATTTTTCGACTATCACGGACATCCTTAAATTCCTCTCTGGAGATGCTTTGGGAGACCTCCGCCAAGAGAACATATTCAGAAAGGAGCAGGTTGCTATCCGAAGCATTCCACGTGTGTCAAACATGGAGGAGGTGGTTTAAAAAAAAAAAATGCTGTACAGTTGACCTTGATAATATTTTTTCCTATTAAAGCCAACGGAAGTTAATGTGACTTTCTGTCAAGATGACGCACTGTACTGCGCTTTGCATTCCGCAAGTGTTAGCTGTTCCATCTGTTAACATTTAAAACGGTACCTCGCCGCAGGCACCGAGATGCGCGGAAATGTCAGCGTGCCGTCATGACAAGCCATTTATTTATCGTGCATATATTTGACTAAATTGGACGGAAACATGTTTCTTACATGTCACTGAAGATATTGAACGGAAAAGTGAAAAAGGAAGCATTTGCATAGTAGGACACACACCGGCTAACCTCGGGCGCATACAAAGAACTGCCATGGCGATGTGACATTAGACCACAAATAAAAAAAGTCAGCCGCTCAAAGGCTGCATGCTTGGGGTTTTGGTGAACACACACGCACACACACGTACACGCATGTGTACACCCATGGGCCATTTGTTGTTTGAACAGCATGTCCACATCAAATCCTACCTTGCCTCCTCCTAGCAGCCGCTCCGCTAGCATATATCACAGGGCTGACTGACAAAGCAGAGGCACGAGTTGCTCCCTCAGCTGTGGAGGTCTGGTCTGATGACTCATGTTTATGTGCCACCGGTGCCTCAACTTACACCCCCCCCTCGGAGCGCCTGTTGGCTGAAAAAATAAAAGATGAAGAGCACAAATATGGGATGGAAAATCGAGTGTATCAAGTAGGTCAAGGAGATAAATTTGAGACGACCTACATGAACTGTCACTGGCTGAGGGATTGACTTCCGCTCTTGTGTGTCGTATGAACACCTGATGCCTGTTTGCATTTCAAGGTGCCCCCTCCGACATCCTTACAAAGAAAAATCATTTCTGCATGATTCGAACTTCAGTTCGTCACAGCAAAGATGACAAATTTATTTCCAAAAAGCTTATTGTTACTTTTTTTTGCGCTGATTCTGAATTTGCCCTCATTTTTTCTCTTGCATATCATGTTGTCATCATGTAAAATTGTGACATTTATGCATGATGGGTTACATTCAGCAACAGGTGGATTTTTTTTTTTTTTTCAGAAATGTCACAACGTAGCTTTAAATCGGAACGCATTGTAAAATGCGTCCTGCGCAAGCTTTTATGGGTCAAATATATCAAAAACCTGATGTGCTCGAAAAAAATGACGGTTGAGTTGTGTAATTATAGCTTGCTGTTGAAAATATTGTCAGTTTGGACCTGTGCCGTGCATCCCAGGGTGAAAAACGTTTCTATTCAGTCTATGTTTGGGTATACGGTGAAAGCTTTACAATCAAACCACCCCAGACGTGGCAGATTTTGAAGATCACCCCAAATCTGTTATCGTGAAATCAATCAAGACAGCAGCAAATCTCGTCAGGAAGCTTATCCAGCATCGAAAGGATTAACTCCTCCAGCGGGTTTTGCTTTTGTTTTTTTTTTTTTTTTTCTTTTTGTGATACTTCACAGGGAGGTGTTGAGTGTGATGGAAACCAAAGAAGCAGAAATGGAACTTATTGCAACACTAAAAGGGGCTGCCTGCTCGGCGCAATATGGACATCAAGCGCAGCGTCAAGGAATATGTCTTATTTTTGTAGGTCTGTGTGAACGGGGATTATTTTAACGCCCAAATAGGATGCGCCACATGGAAGTAACGCGGTCACAGCACATTGTTTTTGCCGGTGGCCACTGTTTACACCTTGGCAGAAGATGCTGTTTTTACGATGTAAGAGAAGCTGTTATCTCTTTTTCCTATTGATGGCTGACAGTCCCAGTTGGATCTGTTTTGCTATTCATAGATTTGAGCCTTCTTGCCCCGGTGCCCCTTCGGCGCCTGATTTACATGCACAAACCACGGCCCTGCTCAGGTCTGGTTAATGTGCGTACGTGTGCGCGCATGCCAATACGCCGTGTACTTGACCCCGCAGCCCGGTGTGCAAATAGTGCGCAGCCCGCGTATGTTTTCTGCACAAATCTTCCGCACAGGTGTCTCTGCTGACACGAACCTCTAGCCTCCAGCTCAACTGTAGTCACTTTCTATCGCAATAGAATGTCGAGAACATCAGACAAAGCCAAAAACTTATCTCATGTGAAGCTAAAGCAAGATAAAATCGACGCATCTGAGCCAACTATTGCCTATCATGCACATCACCTTACACTTAAGGGACTGGCAATAAAGAACGCTTACATTTTTCAAACATGTCTTGAATTAGCTTCACTAGTTGAGAGCGTTTTGTTTTTTTTTTTTTGGGTGGGGGTGGGGGTGGGGGGTATCAAATTTGGGAAATAGCACAACCAGCCTGGAGGATTGCTCGTCGTAGCGCAGGAATGATGTAATGATCTGCATCCTCTACCTGGAAAATTTCCCACTGGTGCATGATGGAAGATGTCAGAAAGTTTCCAAGATGTCATGCATGGAAAGCTCGTGGGACCCCCGACTGCTTAATGAGACCACATGTATGCCACGCTGGCTTTTATTTGTGAACATCTCGATGTATTCATTCAGTTGTTTGCATGAAGGAATTGAGTTTTGGCCTCCCTGATTGGAATTTGCATGTTATCCCTGTGCTTGCGTGGGTTGTCTTCAGGTATCGGTATTATTGTTGCACACGTGTCAAAATTACTCACTTAGGTTCAAAAAAATCTCCCGATTCATTTGCAAGAGAAGTTTTTGCATACTGATGGTGACGGACATCCCGCCTTACATTCCTTACATTGGTAGCATCACTTTTCACAGTCGAGTTGATGTTTCGTGAAAGCGGAAACTGAACAGCTTTATTCGTTTTTGCAGACATGCAAGAGAACTCAATCCCATTGAATCTGCATTCTTTTAATTTGTTGCAGAACTCTCCGTTCACAACAGCAAAGGCCAGCTAAAGAAAAGCCGACTACGATGGCACGCTGGTGAATATGCTCACAGTCAATTCAGTCTAGTGATGAACTAAATATTGCATTCCTTTCATCACCAGTGGGAGTAAATAAACAAGCGCACGTCCTCACTACAACCGCTGAGCCTTAGCTTTACATTACAATGTGACGCAAACACATATGCAACTTGTTGGTAATGCTTCACGTATGCAGCCCTGAATACGAAGGGCTTCCCGTTCAGGGAGACAGGGCTACATTGATGGTTGTCTGCCGACATCAAAGAGTTTATTGAAACACATCAACCTCGCATGGCCTGATGCGAAACACGTTGACAGAGAGGACTGACACACCAGTGAAATTGGATCCGCCACACAGCTTTTTGCCCAAGATTTACCTGGCGTCAGATTTGATAAAGTGTTCGTGGGACGCTGTTACTCACTTTGCTGAAGTGCCTCGACAAAAGCAGGAAGGTGTGACTGGAATGTGCACTCGACAAGGTTCACAATGAAAACGATTTTGCATTCTCATGTCTGCTCTACAAACGTTGACGTGTATGTGCAGTCCCGTATGCATGGCTTCCTTTTCTCTTTGAAGTACTGTACATTCTTTCACCCTCTGCAACCTTCCCTAAGACGACAGTTTCTATACGACCAATAAGCTATGATAGTTCATCCATCTATGCCAGCAACCTCAAGTGACAGGCAAAACTTTTTGACACCCCTCGCGTACTAGCAATGAAAACTGTACTTCCTATAAATTGAATTTTATGAGTGTGACATCATATAAAACAACATCTTGGTAAATAGTGTTGCCCATAAGCAAAGGCTCTTGACTCATGTTTTCATGTTACCAGTCCCCGATGGAGCACTGACTTATAAGTGCTCTCAATAAAAGGGCTGCTGCGAAGCCATTTGGGTCGACGCCTCAAGGCAAAAACCGAAGGGGTAATTTCATATAACACAGAGATTAATTTGTCCCCCTGTTGGATAGAAATGCAGACCTGCCTGAATGAGGCTTATACGGAGTGGGCCGCAAATCATCAAATCCTCATTACAATTTAATTTCCATATTAGCTTTGCATAAAATATATTCGCTCTGAGTCAGTCGGCTTTCAATTACCGCCGCAAAGAACTGTTTAAAATGTTCTGACAGCTGGAAGCGGACAACCTGCGATGACAAGAGACCCGCTGTCATTTTTCAACCGCTATATTCCTCGGCGCTTTTGTGACGATGTGCGGCACCCGGGCTTCACATGTGAAAGGCTGTTGTTCCTTCCTGTGGAGTGCGTACTTGAAAGCTGTCAGTCAGCCCGCCTTGTGAGAACGCACGTCACAGCCTCCTGTCACCAAACTTCTCACGCGCTCGGAGCTGGGACTTTTTCGAACAGATATAATCACTCACAATACGGCGGGGAAATGACCATCTTTTGACGCGCAATCAGTTACTTCACCCGTGGAAAAAAAAACCCCCAAACAAACCGCAAAAGCAAAACACGTTTTTTTGGGGCAAGGAGGAACAAATGATAACGCGGTATTGGTTTGTATCACCCTTGAATGGATCGTTCGGAAATTTGGGTTTGTGTCTTTGGGTCTTTGAGTTTTTGGGCTGAGTTGTCGGAACAATTAACTCTTAACGTCAGACCACAAATGATATTATGGGATAGTCTTTTAAGTCTGCCTTTTGTGGCCTCGGTCGGGAGGAAAAATGTGTTCATGCTTTTATTTTTAGTAGGCTAGATTACTGTAATGATGTTTTTGCAGATCGTAAAAAAAAAAAAAAAAAAAAAAAAAAGCCCAGTCAAAAAATTGATTTAAAAAATTTTGCTGCCGGTCTACAAATCTTGGCCGAAAATACTTCTACCAATAGGTATTAGTACCCAATGAAGAATAAAACCCCCCCCTCACATCTATTGCATGTTCCCTTAACCAGACGTGAACAAAGTGAAGCAGCATATAGATATCATGCTCCTCACCCGCGGAACAAAAGTACAGGAGTACATCGCGAGTTATTGTGTGTGTAGGTGACGAGATGGATAGCGATGAGAATACGGAGGCACGGTGGGAGGAGGGATGTTTTCTGTCATTTCCTCTGTAATGTGACCGCAGCCGGGAGACACAAGTGTAGGGCTCGGCGAGACCAGGCGAGCACTTGTAAAGTGAAAGTGGCACACTGCTGGGCCCCTGGGATGACCCCTGTAAACACTGCTCGCACAGTGCTTTGATTACAGACCAAGCCAACTATACAGAGGGGGAGGAAAGAGGGGAGGACGGGGGTAAATGAAAACGTGACCGCATGGAAAGGGAAAGAGGGGAGACAGGTTGGGGTCAGAAGTGGGATAAATCATCGCCTCAGAGAGAGCTGATGAGAGAGTAAATGTGGTGGGAGGACACAAACGGTATGAGAGAATGAAAGTATGAACTGAAAAAAATAATAATAATATATATACGCACAGTGTCACAGTCACTATCCAGGAGGGAACAACAAGCTTTCAAGAATACATCAAGAAGATGGACCCCAGAGACGTCCTGCTTCGTGAATGCCTCAGGAAACAGAAGCCTAGGAAGTAGGAGCCAGATGGACTGTCTCAAGAACGACCTGATCCTGCATGGCATGAACCACCACCAGATTGAACAAGTGGCTGGAAAAAGGCTGGTTTGAAAGAAAGCATCGAGGCACTTATCAAGGCAGCACAGGAACGGGCTCTAAACACAAGATCAATCGAAGCTGGAGTTTACCACATCAGACAGCGCCTCAGGAACGAGAAGTGAAAAAACAATCCCCAGAGACGGTGTAGCATATCACCGCAGGGTGTCAGATGCTCGCAGGCAACACATACATGGAGCGGTAGGACCCATGAAAAAGAATATAAAAGTACAGAATGAATTATTATTATGCCCGTTTTTTTTTTTTTTTCCCCCCACCAGTGCAACGTATACTAGATTTGATGGAATTAGTGTTCGTGCTTTGGGCATGACATGACTTCTTGATCTGAAAGCAGCACCCAGTTCTGAATAAAGTGAATGGTTCGAGAGATTGTCTAAGGCCAAAAGTTGGATTTTTAGTGGGCTGTGCGGATACGCATTAGCAAAAAAAGGGAGAAATGGAAGTTGCATCAAGTTGTGGTTAGCAGACACTCTGCAATCCTAATGCTGTTTGTCACTTCCTGTTAGAATGTAGACAGCAGATACTTTAAATGCATCACAAGAAGGAAAAAAAAAATAACATCATCGCGTTCACTCGGCAACACTCTGCAACCTCAACCCCCCACAGACACACACGAACACCTTTTCCCAATGCCTTCCTCGGCTCATACACCATGAGCTGATTCTCCTGGATTGACAGTGTGGATGATTGGTCCTGTCAGCTCGCCTTTTAAGTGGGCACTGTCACGCTGTTGCCGCTGCCGCCGCTGCCGTCGTCCACTCTCTGCTGCAGCACTCCTACTGTCAGCACCTGCCCACTTCTCTGTGCACTCTGGCTTTTGAAACTTTCCTCTCCTGCTCTCCTGTATGTCTTCATTAGGCCTTTCTGCAGACTCGCTAATAACACTGCCGGAATTTGCTTCCCAAATCGTTTGAGAGTGTTTACGTGTTGACTAAAACAATTGCTGCAGCCGAGAAAATCCAAATGACGAGATGCAGAGATGCTCATTGCACCATGCAATAAGAGACAATAATGGTCACATCTAAACCAGGAAGGCAGAGAGACAGAGAATGGGACAATCTGGTTCGGCAGGAGACATGTCTGCAATTATAACGGGAAAGACTGCGAGCTAGATGCAAGCAGGGGGAAAAAAAAAACAGTGAGCACTCTTACTGGAAATGTTTCTCAGTGATTGTGGTTGGCCTTGATCGTCATTGTAAACGAATAGTCACACAGTGGTTCGTACAAAATCCTCGCATTATATCAAGAAAAATGGAGTTACATCCAAAGTGTCGATTATTTTCCTTTTTTTTTTTCTCCCCCAACAAACTGGCAAGCAGGGGTGATGGCAGTTCGTCAAAGCACAATTTAAAGGCTTGATAAGTGCACTTGTAAGGTAGGCAGAGGAGGGGATGGCTGCTCATCCTTATCATGGCCTGTTTTGTCAATTTGTCATTTTATTGATTGGACTGGGGCGGGGGAATCTCTGCAGCGTTGGAAGAATAGCGATCCAGTTGTCACATTGCATAACGGGTGTATGAGTGTGAGTGGGCACTTTTCTCGTCAACGCCCTCATTCTTCCGTGTGGTCCTGGATCGCAATTAAAAACAGAGAGTGCCTTCCACGGAAGCAGTTTGTTTTAGGTTTGATCACATTCTGTGCAGCACGTACAGAAGTTGGGAATGACCGACTGATCTCCACTTTTCAGGCAAAGCAAAGATGTTATGCAGACAAAAGCAAAAAAAAAAAAAAAAAAAAAAAAAAAAGTGTGCTTCCTTCATTTTCAATAAATAATAATTCCTAATTCTTTTCACAGACAGAAGTCTTGTCATTTCATGCATGGTTATTATTCCAGTCAGCTTTGCAAATTAACAATGCAGACTAAAAGTACGCATCTTTATTCATCAGAGTGGCTTAAAAGCGTTTCTCATGTAGTACAATTAATACATACATTTTAAGTGCTTGTTTTTCTCTTTGTTATTACAATGATTCATAGAGTGAACTGCAGCCCTCAACTACAGGGGGAGACCTGGAGCAAAAGACCCCCCCCCAAAATCCCCACCCCCCCTTTTTTTTCCTCTTTTAAAATATATTACTCTGAACCGATGTATTAATCATTTATACTAGCGGATGTTTTTGCGACGGAAAAAGTCCTGGCATGTGCGCGTATTTGTTTTTGCTGATCCACTTGGTGATGCACGGCACCTTCAAATCCTTCACACAAAACCGTTGTTGACTTGCATGTGTTGCACAACCGCGCGCGAGTGTTTACAGGCACTGGGGGGCAGAGATGCTTTCCATTATTAATTATTGAAAGTGGAATTGTTTGCTCTGCGTGATAGACCACCCATTGCTATCATGTCTGAAGCGGCTTCTTCGATCGTTGACAGGTAGGAACACAGTACTCGGTACTCACAGCATTTCAGTCATGTTGGCTTCTCTTGGAATTATCTTGTTTGATTTGTCGAATGCCTCAGCTCCTCCGCCAGCTGGCTCCCTGTGTAACTCCCCCCGTCCCACACACACATCCACATTTTTCACTGCTCGCAGTGAGGCATCACTTGTAATGTGGACTGAATAATTCCCTGAGGTTTGGCAAGGTATGAGTGAATATGAAATCCGGGGTTGTACAAAGGTATCCATATGCCCGACGGCTGCTGAAAAGTCAACTGCGATATCATTACGTTATCGGGCATATACCGTCGCTGTCGGGCGTAAATCCAGTATGTGAAGGGACGGTCAATGATTAGTACCGCATTCCGTGGGAGCCCGGCGGCATTCTGTCGCCTCAAGATTTGAAGCCTGGATGTTCTTTGAGACAATTGCGAGTGAAACTCGTTGGGTTATATACGTTTGATTAAGCCTGGAAATGTTAAAAATCCTTCGCGTCATGTTTAGTTGTCGAAGGTGTTCAGTCACGAAGGTCCGCGTATTAAACTCCTCAGTCAGCTCAGTTTTTTGTTTTTACAGTGAGTACCCACAGTCATTTGCTTTTTTTTTTTTTTTTTTTTTTTGAAGAACGAAAGCCATTTGTGTTGCTCGGATGTCGGCACAAGCGCAACCTTTGATATTTACGGGTGGCAGAGGCGACTTGTCGGTATCATTTTAACCAATTACCCATTGCCTGCTTGCTTGTTGTGTTGATCTTCTTCATCTGCCTCCCTCTAAACTGGGAGGCTGAGGTTTCATCGTGCTCCCCCAAATACTAAAAGTAATATTAAAATAAAACTCACTACATTCAGCGCTGTGTTCTGGTTTCTTGGGATTTTTTTTTCTTTTTCTCATGGGGAAAGTGTTTGTACTTGTCATCAAGTAATTTTCTGATGTAGTACGACTTCTACAAAATGTCTCCTTCCTCTTCTTTGTGGTCATAAAACAATTTCTGAAGCCTATTGATGTGCCTTTAGTCCATTTTCAGACTTCATTTTCAATCATCGTCCATACGCCTTTTGTATCCACATCTGCATTTCACTCTCTAACCTTGGCTAAGTCATTATGGATTTTTAAAAGGAACTACATTACGGGAGGGGTTGGGGTCCTTAATGTGTGGCTCTAATAACAATCACTAGATGTGGCAATCCCCTTCAGAAATGTGGATGATGTGTGTATGAATGATGAGGCTGTCGGCGCAGGAATTACCGACTGTGAAGTTGTATAACGCGTCACAAAATATCATGGCAAACCCCATAGATCCTGTCAACATCCCCCCCACCCATCTTCGATGCTTTGAGTAAGAGGTAAAAGGCACCGGTCACCTTAATCGAGCCGAGGAGGACAAGAAACCTGCGTAGGGAGGTGACGCTTCATGTTTCCAAGATGCAGCCGAGAAACTTTAGACGCCAAAAAAAACTTTCATCATGTTCGGCTGTTCCTATATGAATGCCTTTTTGATTTAGCGCCGTAATCAATAAACAGCCACCTGGACTCACCGCCTGGAAATGTCTTTATCAGTTCCAGGTATTTAATAATAACACCGTATTCAAAGAAACACAAGCAGTAACAATCCGACGGTGACATTTAGCGGAGGAGTGGTGCCCTTTAAAGAAAGTCGATTTAACATGAAGACGCACGGGTCGGCGTGTTTCGGAGAGCTCTCGTCGCCACTCGTTTGCTTTCACGCATCTTGCATCACTGGCTCATATCCTGAGAGGGAAATCCGTAAGCAGAAAATGTCAGGATGCTGATATCAGACACCGCAATAAAGCAAAGTGTCTGGCAATTGTTTGCACGTCGGGATTGAGAAATGGAGCCCTCCATAAATTGCTGTCCGTCACGATGTCAATCACCCGCTAAATGACACAAGCAATCGGCAGCGGTACGTTCGGTGGCAGGCGGCTGTGCTTACGATCTGTTTGCGTTCGCTGCACTGTCAAGAAGTACGGAACCGAGCTCGCCGGCTGTGCCGAACGCACATTCACATCTAGAGAGAATTTCAAGAACCAAACATGCATGTTTCTGGAACGCGGGAGCAAGTATGGCTCGTTTCCCAAAAAGGTCAGCGCTAAAATTTGAACCACCGGCATCAACACTTGCAATCAAATATTCTGCCTTTCCAGAAAAGGTTTTCATTGACACAGAGGTATTCATTAAACCAATATGCTTACGATTGCGGTTGTAACGGGCATTGCTCTCAAACTGTACTGCATCGTAATGTTAAGCTGCATATTTTGCAAAAGTGTCTTATTGTTGTGGCGAGACTAGCGCAGTGTTTCCCAAACTTTTATTGAGCCAAGGGACATATTTTACATGGAAAAAAGGAAAAAAAAAAATCCTCTCAGCACACCACCAAACATAAAATGCTACCCAAAAAAAAAAAAAAAAGTAATTTACGACCTTTCACCCCTGTAAGTCTGACAGTGTTTGCTCTCTGATGAGAAATAAATGTTGAAGCCAGGCTGGCTTTTGTGATGCCGCCGCACAGATTCACCGTAGGAGAGTTTTCTATTTGCCTACAAAATGCTTTATGATCTGTTGTTTGACTCTTAGGTTTTTGCAGACATCAGAGGCGAGATGTGATGGCCGTGAATGTACAAAAGAGTGGCGAGCATTGTTTAATTTTAACGCGTCTTTATTTTTTTGATCTGGTCACCTCCCGTAAATAGGCGACTGTACTGTACTGTGCTTGTAAAAGAGAAACAATACAATAACCCACAAAGTCATTGTTATATTCTATAAGAAGAGTGAAAACTTAACACGCCCAATTGGCCAAAAGTTGTTCTCCTCAAAGCACATTTACATCAAGACAAAGGTTATTTTTGCATAACGAAATTAATCCTCACCCCCAGAGAATGGTAGCATCAGCTCGCGAATGGGTTCCATGTGTACAATCGCAACATAGCGGGCAAACCACTCCAGGCTCAGATTTCTATGCGATACATGGAAATAAGTAGTGCCCGATGGAATTCCCAGCCACACACAAACACCTTTTGTTCTCTGCTCACTTCCGTCAAAGTGATCAGTCCCCTTTGTATCCTTTGTATACCTCAAAGCGCTTTTACTCTGTCTCACTTTACCACCTGTCTTTGCTTCTCTTCTTCTTTCACCTGCTTTTTTTTGCTTTTTTTTTTGCTCCCCTTCTGTTTGTGCTTTTACACCCTCCCCCGAGACAGCGGCTTGGCTTTTGACAGTCATTGATAGCGCTTTCAATGCCGCGGCACTTGCAAAGTCATCATGTTAATTTAAGAGTAAGGAGATGGATGGCGTCTACTGGTAAATGCCCTTATTTCCCCAACCGCTGTTCTGTCGATGTATCATGTTTAACTTTTGCAATTTCAAACAACGTAAGCCAGCAAACGGAGAGTGAGGTTTCCAAGAGGCTCTAGAATAAGACCAACAAAACAACGACACAATGGCAAGCACCTGTGCAATGGAACCAATAATAATTTCACCCAGGGGGATTTGTAAAAATGTATCTTCATAAAAATAAATAAAAAATCCCCCCGTAGTCAGCAATCATCTTAAATGCTGATAACAGAGCCATGTTTATCTTCCTTCAGTGAGAGAAAAAAAAAAAAAAAACGCTGAAAGTATACACTATAAAGGCCTTCTGGATGCTTTATTGGTTAAGGTCACTTGAATGCCACTTGCCACTAAGTTGCCCCGTATCTCTCCACATACTCCGCTTGCGCCTTCTTGCAGGATGACAAGCTGCCGTCCATCTTTCTGCGTAAACAAAAGAAATGCTTGCACGTAATGAGGATTCCGCGCACTTAAATGAGACACGGATATGGAGTGATGGAGTATTACTATGAGAGTCTTTGTCGTTCGCGGCCGTGCTGCAGCTCCATATCAATGTGGTGCTGAACGGTACATTACTCATCCTTGGGGATCCATCCCATTGGTGTATGCAAGTCCAGTGTGAATGTATGCGCGGTCGGAGATTAAAAAAACACAACAAATTCTGTGGCTAAGAGCTTTTTATTGAGTCTGGTTCTCCCTGCAAAGGAGGATCTCGTCACCATCTTTGGTGATGGATAATCTCATGATTTCTTTTACCCGTTATCGTGTGTATTCTTTGATAAACTCGTTTAGGATTAAAATTGTAACATCAAAACTTTTGTTGGTTTCGGAAAGCAATGTACTTTGCCTTGAATTTTATGATGTCCTATCCATTTGTAGAACCCCTGCTGAAGTTCTTGCAGGTAATTCAGTCACGGTTACGGCGCAGTGTGACTCAGTCTGGCAAGATGTCCTTGGGAATGGCAATTAACCCCAGAGCCGCTTCGGTAAAGCCACTCAGTGGTCACAGCGGGTTCAAACTGCTGCTGTATTCTCTGGCGCGGCACCCCTGCCGTGAGAGGGAATTGTTGAGATTTTTGTGTTTGTTGTTGGATTTCGCTGTGAGGGAAATGGCCTTTGATTAAATGGTTGCCAGTTTGTGCTGTGAAATAAGTGGCAAGTTCCCTCAGCAACTGCTCTTGAGTTGCCCTTCCCGGCATGTTAACCGTGTTTGGTTTACAAAGCATCGCAGGAAGACCGCAGTCGTTTTGAAAATCCGTCATGCCGGAGCAGTTCGATCATACCCTAAAAATGTCTGAAAAAGTGTTTAGCTTGGCGGAAATGAAGCTCGAGGCAACAAAAAAAGAAAAAAAAGAAACAAAACAGTAACACACCAATACAGTAAGATATAATTTGGAAATATAAATATGGAAAACCAAACAAATGCGAGTTGAATTTCGCAATAAATGAGCACCCAAATGATGGCATCAAGCATCTGAGTTTCAGTGGCCAAAAGATACAAACGGGAAGTGGATCGAGAAAGGTAGCGCATTGGTTCTGTCAACATCTACTGTTTTACATTTAGAGAGAACCCCATTCAAGTCCCATTTCACATTCATGGCGGTGGATCCTTTTGCAGGGGAGTGGAAATTGTCCCCCAAAAAAAAAAAAAAAAATAGGTGCATTCAGCATACTGATAAAGTCCATGTGATGGATTTGCAGGCAGGTTTTGCAGATTGCATATTGTCATGCTCATTGCATGGTTTATCTTTCCAAGAAAAGTATTCGCCAAGGTGGCTTTCTCGGCCCTTGCATGACTTTAGAGTCTGTATTGATCTGGTTGTTGCTAACGCGCTGAAACTTGGATTCGTTCAAACAATTTCACCTCATCCAGTCAGCAACCCGTTTTCTTCACCGCTTATCCTATTCAACGTTGCGGGAGGCTGTATCGATCCCATCTACATTCAGAATTTTATTGTTTTATTTTTTAAACTTTATTAATTGCAATATGACTGGTCAAAAGATGACACGATTGATTGTGTTATCCTATTCAACGTTGCGGGAGGCTGTATCGATCCCATCTACATTCAGAATTTTATTTGAGTTTTTTTTAAACTTTATTAATTGCAAATGTGACTGGTCAAAAGATGACACGATTGATTGTAGCCTTCATCCGGTGGTTAGTTATTAGCGATTATTTCGAGGGCAGGCTGCGCAAACTCAGCTCACATTTTTGCCACTTGTTCAAATAATTCGACAGGTTTCCTCGTATTTCGGACCCGTGGTTGGGGACCGCTGCTGGATTCCATGTTTTTATATCTGCAAATGTTCATACGGTATTATACATCGTAATTGGCGGCCATTTTATTGGAGATGGTTACAGCGAAATATCGAAATAACGTCCAGATTCGTTATGTCCCTCGAGGTACTTTGTAACGAGCATCGACTGTAACGCATTTTTAGGAAGTTATTTGATTGAAAGCTGTGTTTCCTCACATACTTGCATCGACTCTCATTCGCTCTGCAACCAATCATGCTCGCTTGCATCATCGCACACCACATGACAGATGTCTCATTTTTCATGCACAAGTTTTGCTACTTTAGTCGCACTGATACAACTTTGTATAAGATTGTGCACAGCATACTGTCAACAACCTGCAATGTAGGACTGGCATGTATAAAACCGAAACTGCTCAACCTTTTTACACTTTTGTAAAATTAAAGCCCTCCCCCAAATAAACAGTTTGAGGGAAGAACAATTGAGGATTTTATTGCAATGAAATTTGACGTTTGTTTTGATGCGTCTTTGCACTTTTATTTGATTCTATTTTTTTATTTGTTTAAAAACCTTGCAAAATTCACATCATTTGTTTTACTGCAGAACACTACTACTGACTACATGCCCAGCTGGCAATAAGAAAAAAAATATCATTAGCCGTACAAATGTACCAAGAAATACAATCATCAGACTAATGGCACAGATGTCGCAAGGAATAATTTGACCAAAGGGAATGACGTCAAGCCTCTTCACTGAAATAAAAGTGGGTGGCTGGCTATCCTATGATCATTTTTTTCCCCCCACCCTCTAATAACTGTCACCATTTGTTCCCTTTAACACGGAGGTGGCAAACATCTGCTTGAAAGCTAAATTGTCACCATGAGCAATGAGAGGGGCCATGACACTCCTTTTTTTTTCTTCCCAGTTTCATTTAGTCACATCTGTGCCTTTTGCTGTGCCTCTCAATGGGCTTCATCTGTGCATTTGCAGGTGAACATGATGAGAGGGTGTGATTGCACCAAAATGAGCCAGAAGAGAAAACTCCAGTGAGCGTTAGAACAAGGGAAGGAGATGAAGACGACACATCAGAGGGGTGTGGCGTCTTACTTAAGCTGGAGCAAAATCTTTCAGCCTCACTAGTTGGTGGTGATAGGCGGGCTCCCCCCACAGAGAAGGGAAGCGGCGCGGCGAGATCAAAATGGCTCTTTCCCAACCTCCTGATCGCATTACTGCTAATTACTTCCCATCATGTGCAATAAAATAAAGAAATAAATAAAAGAAATCAGCGAGCATTTTCGCTGAAGCGTGATGCTGCCGAGTGCAGTGTGGATGCTCGCCGTCTGCGTGAGACAACCTGGACCATACAAATGAGATCCTGCAAATGAGGGTGGAAAAAAGAAACGTGTATATGCTATTTGGAGAATGGGCTTGAAACGCCATTCAGCTGTGTTGAAATTCACTTGATGGATTTATTAGGCCTGATCCATACTGCTAATTAACACGCCCCCCCCCACCCCCACCCCCACATCTCCCCATGAGGCTGAGAGTTAAATTGCCCAGATGTTCGCGACATGTTTCCTGAAACGAGTCGTAAGCAAGTCTCTCTTAAAACCTTCCCGCCTCTGGGAGCCTTTTCACAATCGAGTGATGACTTGCGCAAAAAGGCGGATCAAAGCAATCATGAGCTCGAAATGTGAGTGGGAAATTATGCATATGTTGGTGCGGATGTAAGTGGAAATTCAGCAGCCCCAAATTGGAGTATGCATGTCCTTATTATGCTTCTCAGAAAAATGGCTCTTGTTTTGCCTTTTGCAGCTGTGCAGCAGCAAAAGGCTTTTCGGCTATGCGGGAAAGAGCAAAGTGTAAAGTTGAGTACTTTTTTTTTTTCTTTTCAAATTTACATTCATGATTAACCATAACTACAGAACGAATAGAGCCTAGGTGGTCTGACCATCCCCGGGATACAACAATGATCACATATGGAGGGGAAAAGTCAAAAGTACAAATGTGCCATTATAAAGCTCATGTTTAAAACATTTTTTAGCTTCGGTATGCAAAATAACTTATGTATGAAATCCGCTGTGTAAGAGTGAAATGAAGTCGAGTTGTGGGTATCGTAGCCAAAAAACATTATACATTCAGATTCACACAAAACCTATGAATTAAATAGCACAAATACTGCATTTATGAACTGAATATGAATTATGAATCGTTCTCCAACAATTACTCATTGAACTTATTTACCTTTTATGGCTCCAACATGATGTACCGTACGTTCACTACAAAGCATGTCGGGAATAAGATTGTGGAACGTTACATCACGACGAGGGACTTACTTGTGTCCTGCAAGGAATCCATCTCGACATAAAGCTGGAGCCATATTGTTCTGGTCCCGTTGGCATCGATGGAAATGCACTGTGGCAAATCCAATATGCATCGTACAAAAGTAATGGGCTGGCGTTCGCACAGCAATGGGATTAAAAGACGGACGGCCTGTCGGCGGAAACAAAATAATGCACACTGAGAATTATTCCTCACTGATTAGGTTTTGCTTTTGGTACTTTTATTCCACAGCTGTCAAGTTAGCAAACAGCGTCCATGTATGCCGTATAATATATTAGCAGTATTTGTCATAGTGCTAAACTCTCTGACTTCACTAAATAGCGATTAAAGAAATGTGACAATAGTAAAACAACACAATTAGTATATCTCCAAATGAAATTGGTATATGGCTTTCAAAAACTCCATCCATCCGTTTTCAACACTTCTTATCCGGAAAACAAGGTTGCGGGGAGTGCTGCAGCCTATTCCAGCTGACTTCGGGCGAAAGGCGGAACACCCCGAACCGGTCGCCAGTCAGTCGCAGGGCACCCATAGAAAGGAACAATCGTTAACACCCACATCCACGCCGCCACTGATCAGCAACAATCAGAACGTCTCTAACGTGTGTCTGTTTGTTCACAAAAGAAAAACCTAAGAATACAATGGGAGATGACAGTCCAGAGGCCAACAATAAGGAAAAAATTGCACGTCCCACACAGCGCGCTGTCTTTTCAATACTTGACAAGCGGTAGCTGCCAAGGCAAGGTTGTACGTGAATGGATCATGACGGCTTGAGGAAAGGAAGCAAAGGAAAGGGAGGTGAAACATCACTCGTGATTGATCTGCTGATTGCCTCGCTTGGCTGCTGCAGGGACACGAAGAGCGCAAAGGAACGCAGGAACAGGCCACGCCCCCCCCCCCCGGCCCCCCTTAGATCTGTTGCTTCAGAGCCCGTCAGCAGGACCCGACGGTATCGGAGGACCGGCTCTCTTCTTCCCTTTCCTTGCAATGATCCATCAACACAACATCCGGCCTGTGGGTCCCCACCGGCTCTATTATTATTGGGTTTGTGACCTCAGTCAGACAGCAAGGGTGAAGGCATTTCGAAACTTCATTCGTTACCGAGATTTATTTTCAACTGTTTTTTTATGGCTCCGACTTCCTGACATGGAGATTTATGAAAGCGCTTGACTCTTGAACCAGTTTACGCATAAAAAAAACCATTCAAAGGTTGACGGCCATTACAAGACTTGTTAGACAAAGGTGGGCAACCGACGGCAGTTTCTTTTTAGCGAGTGATGACCGAAATGTCAATCTATCATAATTCTTTTTTTTTTTAAATATTTCCCTCCTCCTTCAATCTCTTCCGCATACTTCCTTCAAAAACACTTCCAATTTCAATGTCGAATAATTGGCTGCACTTTGTGGGCCACGCGACTAAATTTGCTGCGGCGAGTTCCGTGGGAGTTCAGGAACTCAATGTTCTACTTGACTGAGGACAATCACACACTAAATCCAGCGCCAGGCAAATAAGTCCAAATAGCTGCAGTAACTCCTCTCAAGCAATCAAGTGTAAGCAGAGTGTTTTTTTTTTCGTGGATGGTGCTGAAAATGAAATGCGTCGCGTGCTCGTGCGAACGAGGACGCCCAATGACAGCAGTTTGGAAAATCTTGAGCGATCCGTGCTGCTTGAAAGCTACAATCTGTTTCGCTCGCATAGTGTATACTCGTCGTCATCGTTAACGTCTCGGCTAATATTTTCTCATGTTCACACATGCGATTTCGTTTCGATGACAATACTTGGGCAAGGCGTGATGTGCCATACTGCCCGCGCACAAGGCTGGCGAGTGTACCACTACACCATCAGCCACGGCAATCACAATTGTGAAATACTACATAAGCAGGCCTAATTAAACGAAATGGATGTTCTCTTTCGATGGATGTGCCATTCAACAGAGAATGTCTTATTGATAGAGTGGAAGCAATAGAAGAATTCTGATGAGATGTGACCTTCATAGCTAGAAACTTTATGCATTACTGCCTTTAGACAAATTTATTTCCTTGGTATATATATTTAATAATTTTATTAAAACCTCTAAATTGTCCACAGATGGAATTTGATATTGAGCAGTTCGGTCTTAAAATGGACACGTGGAATAGAAAATCGAGGGATGGATATTCATTTTTGCATATCAAAATTATATATTTTTTCATTAATTATTTAAAAATAATTCATTTACCAACACCATACTTTTGGTAGGACATCATTTTCCCAATTTATTTCTGCTTTCCATTCATTTCTTGCTTTTTTTGGTCATTTGAAAAGAATGTGTTCAGGTAGCGCCTCCCGCCCCAAAAAAACCAAAATGATTTTGTGAGAAGAAACAACAAAAATGCTGAAAGTGAAACGTAAAGTTACGTTATGGCAATCATTTTGCCGTGGTGCGTGATGAGCGCACGGTCATTTGTCAAACAGGTCTAGTGAAACGCTGACGGGAAGGCTGGCAGGGACATCCATCTGCCTGTCTGCTCGCTTGAATGTGTGGAGGCAAGCGAGCAGCAGACATGGAAGGCGACAGGTCTCGCAGGCCTCATGCAACAGGAGAGCTGATCAGACCATTGATTCGGCTGCCGTCACGTTTGCATCACGCGGCGGGTTGACTTTCAAACTTGCAGCATGCAAAAGAATCACTTCGGATTCATGCGTTATCAGTATCAGATGACAGATTCTCAGCCTTTTTTTCAGGCAAACGTTTTTGAATGACTATTTTAAAGAGTCAAAAAAAAGAGCTGCCCCAAACAATCTACTTGTGCTTCGTAAGGGGCCGAGTGGCCTCCCCGGGTCAGGAATAAGATCCTGCCTTGTTCATGAGTGACGAACGGAGCAATGTATCTCCTGCAGTGATACAGACTCGGCGTCACTCCGTTGCGGTGAAGAAGAAGCTGTCAGGTGAATCTGTCGATTTACCGGTTGATCCGCTTCTTCTGCAGGTTGTCTGGGGTCTCCCTCTAAGGTAGCGTGAAAAGCTCAGTCATCCGGGAGGGGCTTAGAGTAGAACTGCTGCGCCACTGCATGAAGTGGAACCAGATGAGTCGGCTATGCATCAGCTCAGGATGCCAAGGAGGCGTACCCAGGACACACCGGAGAGAAAATGTCTCTCGGCTGTCCTGGAAAGTCCTCGAGACTCGCAGAGGGAAATCTGGGTCGACGCTGCCTGGTTGTTTGAACCCAGGGGTGTCCAAACTACAGCCCGGGGTTATTTGTTCACATTTTTCAGGGGCCTGGGATACAAAGAATAATATTCATACCCACTGTCGGAGTTTTACCTGATTTTCGTCGGTCATCTGAGTGATCATGAGACACTTGAGTTGACACGCAAGTATTGCAGGTCATGAAATGGAGAAATAATTTATTAAATGTTTGCACGTCTACTGAACTAAGCCTATGGGACGGGCAGTTATTTACATGAGGTTTGTATGTTACTGGGCTGGCAGCTGTTCATATTTGGCGCGCGTGTTCATGGCGAGACAGATGTTGACATTCCACAATTACAATATGTGAATAGGAAGACGCGTTTGAATTATGTGCGAGGCAGGTGCTCGCGTCGCGTGGGTGTTTTGGAATAGACAGAATGACGTTTGCATCGTCTGCAGGCGAATCGACAAAGCAGATGGGTTCCATTATGTGTGCGTGTTAACACTCAGACAAATATTTATGTTTCATTTATAGACGAGGCGAGAGGACAGAAGGAGGTTTACGTGATGGGTGCATCTGAATGGATGGTTGACAATTTTGTGGATGTGCGTCGGCGATGGGATCAAGTCACATATGCGAGTCTCAAGCTTGCGCATGCCAAGTCAAGTCTGGTCTCATACGATACTGACGCGCTGCAATGGTGACCCTGAATCTGCTTTTGAGGCTCCACATGGAGTATACACAAGTGGGCATTTGTTGCACTTTTCTAGTGCAAAGTCATTGTTTTTTTTAATATGAGCAAATGGTAATTAGTCTTTATTTCCTTACATTAAATTCAACTACGTGACATAGAAGTCTCAGTAGTATACGCCTCATCACTCTTTATTATTACTAGTTTCTTTAGGCTGTGTGCACTCCGTGATCGCTTTCAGTGTCCCCCCCGGGTCTAATTTACACCTAAAATGCTGAAGATATTTTGGCACACACTTCGTTTTTCCACACCTTTGCATTCAAAAGGATCGCCTGTAAGGTCTGCCGATTTCATCAAGTGCAAGAAATATATCCTGTATTGACAGCACAGCAGAAAGAGGAAACAGTAGGGATAGTAAACAAAAGTAATGTAAAAGTCGAGGCGCACGTATCCGCTGCCGTTCGCTGCTTTAGTGTTAATTGCAAGGAAACAATTGCTTCGTGTACCATCTGTGCTGCGTGACAGTAAGAAAATAATCCGTTTAATTTCCCCTGTGAGCGCAGGTGCTATGGTTTACCGCATCCAGGGAGACTTCGAAAGCAGATCGATTCTCTTCTGAGAATGAGATAAATCTATTTGAACCCAAGTGTCTCAGCGAGCTGCCTCGCGCCACCGGAGAGGAACTCTGACTGGATGCATTTCATTTATCAGTTTACAATTGTGACATCAGCCTCACCGGAAATGCTGATGATGAAATGGTGACGTCATCGAGGGCCAGCTAGCTGGATTTATGAGCACAAATTTGAAAGGTCATGTCACGTTACTTTTCCAGCTTAAGTAACATTGTCCAACATCGCTGATTTTTTTTTTTTTTTTTTAATTACACGTGACTAAAAGAAATCACACCAAATTAATGTTTTAGTTCACAGCCTGCATAATGCAAATTCAGCGCAGTGCAGCTAACCTAACTGGACAACGTCCCTGCATGTGTGCTCCTGCATCTGCATGCGTGTCATTTGGCAGAAAAAAAAAAAAAGAAAAAAGAAAACGCACATTACAAACACTCCAAACGCCCACCACCCCGTTTCCTGTAAATGGACATTTCTGAAAACGCGTGAGTAAATTAACGGTAATTGACATGACCGGAAACAATGGGGAATTAGCACGGGGGCGCCATGTTTTTGTTCATCCTCCAAGATGTTGGGCAGACGGAGTCCACTGAGAAAATGCGCCCCAGCCGCAAAGTGCTCTTAGAGTAATTAAGTTGACAGCAGTTTGGCTCCATCATTTCCACGTTGAGTGTGTGTAATGTATTTCAATAATGACACGCTGCACGCTGGTAAATTGGCTCGTCATCGCACACGCGCCCACACACGCACACCCACACACTCTTGCTCCCTCAGCTAATCATTTTCCTGCTGACCACCGTTCAGATGGGGCAGGAGGTCCAGAGCTGCTCCCTGACTGCCTCTTTTCTCAGGAAGGAACAAAAAGTGGATGACAGTCTAGAAATATGTGGCGTGTATTCGCCACGTGAATGCTCGCGTCCTTTCGCATCCTCGCCTTGTTGACCGTGACGTGATCGCGAGCTCAATGTTGAGTCAGTTCTAGCTCCTCCTCGCCGCTTACAGACTTTCGTTTCTCCGCATCGCCTTGGCTCTGCTCCAGTCACGACGGCTGATCTTGACACGGGCGGAAGCGCGAGTAATCCGCACGCACAGTGCAAAACAGAAGGCCAACTTGCCCGCCATGCTTGTGATGAGTAGCCAGCTGCTCATCTGGATTCGAGCCTTTTCTTTGCCTCGGTGTTTGAGTTGATGGCTTTGTGGACAGCGCTGGGCCGCTGGTTGTATAAAGTCTGTAAATTCAGTCCATAAAGTCGTGGAAAAAGACACTAAAGCTGTTGACGCTGTGAGAGGCCGACTCTACACACTAGTCATAAACTAAGAGGAAACGCCAGCCCGTTTGTTTTCCTGTGGCAAACAAAAGAAAGTCAAGCAAAGTCTTTGTATCGCGAAGAAACTTCCAGCACAAATTATGTCAGAACAGGCTTGAATAGGAAATCTTACGGCAATCCAAGCAGTCTCTGGCGAAAAACAGATTGTGACTACTTCTGCCATATAACGCGAGGGTATATGTTCAAGAAGACAACTTCTCCCCGAACATAAACGTCCGGAGGCCTTGCAAGCCCCTTTGAAAATCACACTCGCCCTGGTAAAGTGTCTTGACGTGTTCACAGTCCAAAACACCTGAAAAATAGATTTTACAGGAAAGCTGAGTGACATTCCAGATGATGTGTTTTTCCAGCAGCACCTTTCAAACCCTGGAACACAGCAAATAGTCTTTAATGGGAGGAAATAGGCCTTTCCCAGGGGCTTCCTGCATCGAGGCAGACCCAACGCCTCCCGCTCTTGTTTGCCTTCCTCTCGGCTCTATTACGCCGCTTAGGCTCAGCTAGTGAGCGTACACCACTTTGCATGTGATAGTGATAGTTCTCCCGTAACGAGTTTTCGAGGGGCGGGTCTGATAAACGGAAAGATATCGGGTACTTGGAAAGAGGTGACTCTTTTTGGGGCGGTAGTGAAGGACAAATGACGGAGAAAATTTAGATAGAACAGATGAAGGCACTTGCTATAATATTTTTACAAACAGAGCTCAAAGGTCACCTCATAGAATAGAGTTGAACCATGTAGTTACGATTTTATTTTATTTTTTTAAAGCATCACCGTTCAAAAGACGTTGATGGTTGTATAATGTTAGCCAACAACACAGATAATTCCGCCCTTAGCACTTCTCTATTAGTGTGCTCCTTTGCTCAGAGAACTGTGAAAAGCTATTTAGCATAATCCAGTCACATTCAAATGTGCCGGTGAGCTTGAAGGAGATAAATCAGGTGCCTGTTGGGTTCCCTCGGGCTGTTGCTTTCACCCGCTGCAGCTGCATCACTGCTAAGACCACATCCTGTCAAGCAAGAATCTTTCTTGCCTGTGACATAAATATGAATTATGGGTGACTGGTTAGCACGTCCGCCTCCAGGTGCAGGGTCCGACCTTCCTGGGTGGAGTTTGCATGTTCTCCCCATGCCTGCGTGGGTTTTCTCCGGGTACTCTGGTTTCCTCCCACATTCCAAAAACACGCATGGCAGGTTAATGGAACACTCTAAATTGTCCCTCGGTGTGATTCTGAGCACGAATTTGTTGTTTGACGATGTGTGCCCTGCGATTGGCTGGCAACCGGTTCAGGGTGCCCCCAGTCTTCTGCCCAAAGACAGCTCCTTGCCCATGCATATGTTTAACACTATGGGTGAAAGATGGATTAAGTCCGGAGACAGAGGCCTCCATGATGGAAATTTCAACCTGAAAGTGGATTGTTCTGCCTGTGTAAACAGGCAATCACACAAATCCACTTTGAGTAGGAGCTTAGCTGGAGTCTATTTATGGTCCCTCCCCCCTGATTGGGGATTAATTGAAATTGCTGAAGGGGACGTTTCAATTATTTTTGTGGACTGAGACCCTTCACTCAATACTTTTCTTTGGGCTTGATTGGGAGTAATTACAATTTGGTCACTGCATGCAAGGACGCCACGAGGAGAAGAAAAAAAAAAAGGATAACGACGAGATGCCTTAAACATTTTTGTACTGTCATCTCAAAACATTGGGTTGGCTAAAGACATTCCTGCAAGACAACGACAATTTTATTCTTTGTAACGTTGGGGCAGAGCTGAAAATATCATTTTCCGGGAGCTTTCTACCTGCAGCATTATTTCCTGCCGCTTTATATTGTCATTCCATACCTTCGTCCTCACCTCAGGACAAAGTCAATACATTTTCTCTTCCCTCGTGCTGTCCTGTGCTGGGGGATGGGACCGGAGAGGTATGGGGGCAGAGTCATTGCCCCGCCATCATCCATCAGGGAAGCAGGATTAGCGTTGACATGAGGTCCATTAACTAATCATTACCAGCTTCACCACAAACTCTCAATTTAGATCGGTCGTCTTATCATGCCAGACAGAAATCGTGCGAATTTTAATTGTACGTAATGGCCTTTGTTTTGTTTTGTTTTTTAGCCTTTTGCTTATCTTATTTCAGACCCTAAAATTTTAGGACTCAATTACATGCGGCTCGTATAGAACTTTGTCACTATTCTCCCAGCACCCCTCCCGCCCCCAATTTAACAGCTGGGATACGATAAAACTAATGGCTCTTGGAATTGTGAAGATTACAACAATTATGTATGCGAGCAACACTGACAAACGCACGAATGCCAGGGTCACTCTGCTCGAGTGCTAATTGGCTGTTAGCGGAGAGTAACAGCGAATGTTGAGGGGCTAATGTGTTGCCAAACGATGTACCCTAAAAACCAAGTGAACCCAAAGTCAAATGCTTAATTAATAAGATGAATATGTGTCATCTAAAGGTTACACGTTATCACAGTAATGGGAAATTAGATATCACAAAGTTCACAGCATTTGTTGATTTGCTGCAAGCAGAATTCAACGTGTATTATTCTGGCAATTACAATCCACAGAAGACCACAAACATTCACTTTTGAGTTGTTCACTTGTCAGAGATGTGCGCATCCTCACGAGCACACCATCGCAAATGTATGCTATCGAATGAAACCTGACTGAACACTCATATACAATTATTATTTTTTTTTTACTCTGGAACCCCACAAGGGATTCTCCTGTCACCACCCAAGATGTCCAACACAAATTTGAGGAAGGAATCTGTTGTTTTGCCTGAACGGATCTGTTTCGTCATTCTTAAGCGGATTCAGTTTATAGGGAGTCACGTCATTCTGACGGCTTTCTCCTTATGTGACCTGTCATACTGTATAGAAAATACACATTGCATACCCTCACTATGTTGTCTCCCGGGATAGATGTTTTGTGTGTCATGCCGACAGTGTAATTTGGATGTCGTGAGGATTATGTGGTTGTGATCAACAGTGTGAGTGCACGCGCAGTCAGGACAGAGGGTATAACTGGTACCAACCCCCCCCCGTAATCTACTCGTGGAGAGATGGGCTGCTAAAGAAGCTTACCGTCATTGTCTACCCCGGGGGGTACCCCAGATGTACAGCACACGACATACACATGACTTCATGGAAGACACTTCTAACAGAGCGGTGGAACAAAAGAAGGGCACGTGAGGGGAAAAACAAAAAGAGATTTCCCGGAAAATAAGGACACGTGATGAGTACCAAGGGAAATCAATAGAAGTTCAGTTGAATGGAAACAGTTTGCTGTTGGGCATTGACTTTAGTTCTCTTTCTTTATCATCATCATCATCATCATCATCCAAATTGTCTCAGGGGGCGCTTTGGAGTCTCTACACTCAGAAAACTATGACCAAGCGTGATCAAAATTCACTCGCGCATCACTACTTATGCCCACTTCATCCTCCAAAAATATCAAAACAATCGCCACAGTAATTGGGATTTTCTGGGAATAAAGCTTTTGACTGCCCTGTTCGCTATAGAGAAAAAGAGTAACGTGGCTTGGTGCTAGAAAACTATTAGCAATCATCACGATCACCCTGATATTTTGCAATTTCTTCACAGGCAAGATGTGTTTTGTTCTTATCAAGTGGGCTGCAATGTTGCTGTAGCTAGCATATGATAGCATGTGGTGAGAAAAACACGTGGGTGGCTGTCCACGGATGTGTTTTGGCTCTTTTGTCGAGTTCTCGCACTCGACTGCAGAAAGAGAGCACGGCGCGCAGGCATGACTCTTATACGTAATGAGTGCTACTGCCACATGTCATGTCGAGTCACGCTTCCGGTCACCACTCGGCGCTCAAGCACCTCTCAATGTGTTTGTGTGAAAGACAAGAGTGAGTGTGCAAGAGAGAGGGTGGTCTGCACTCCTATCTGTGTCTCACTGTGGGGAATTGTTATTGATTGCCTTGCTGCCGCTTTTAATTATGTCTCCATCCAATCAATGCAAAAGACGGTGGGTGGGGGGTTGGCCGGGGATGCGGGGG
>NW_017805983.1:180417-187461 GCF_001891065.2 Hippocampus comes | reverse complement strand
GGGTTGGCCGGGGATGCGGGGGGGGGGGGTCTAAAGTGACATTTCTCCACTTGGATTACTCACGTCTCCTTTGTGGCTCCGCTGTCCTTTTCTTTGATTTGGCGCAATGCTGCATCCATCTGCAGTCATTTGCACTTGGACCTTTGCCACCGTTAGCAATGCATTCGTTTTGGGAAGTGAAATAGCACAAATTAAGAGGGACTCGGAGCCTTTGCAATTATGCCGTGCATGTCTTTGGGATGCACATTTAAAGATCGTGTAAAGGGACAAAAAAAGTTAACATAGAGAAGACTATTATTAACCGGACTGCAACATATGTATGAATTAAAAAAACAAACAAACAAAAAAAAAAAACAATTCCGAGGTATGTAAAATAATGCTCCAAAGTCATGAAAAATGGAAACCGCCTTCCATCTCTAGGAATGTGGGGTCGTGTCAGCTGAAGCCAACCTTCACTCCCACACACCAACTCAGAGTGAGGCGCTAAGGTATAAAATGGTCCAGCTGCAGTTGAGCTAACGTGTTAGCTTAACTCAAGGGCAAGTTAAGGTATTTTTACATTTTTTACTATAAAGCGTTTTGGAGTATAAGGCGCACCATCAATGAATGGCATATTTTAAAACGGTTTTCATGTATAGGGCACACCGCATTATACGGAGCACAGAAGCTACAATAGTGGTTGCGTTAGGCATCCACTAGATGAAGCTATGCTAAAGGGAATACAATACAATGCAGCTTTATTTATATAGAGCCTTGACAACCGCTGCAGCTGTAACAAAGCGCTTGACAGAACATTTAAAATACTACATCCAAGAGATCAGAATATTGATCCATATTTAATAAGGCGCATCAGATAATAAGGTGCACTGTGGGCTTTTGAAAAAATGGAATGCTTTTTGGTGCGCCTTAGGGTCAAGTATAAAACCCTTTTTAAACTTTGGTGCACCATAAATAATAATTTGAAGGCAGGGTTGTTGTCGCGCAAGCGGTTCAATGAAGCAGAAATCCCAATGGCTGTATGTTTTATTTTTGTGGCTTCAACTTATCTTATTAGAAGGGGACGGCATGTTAAATCAAATGTTCCTGCTAATAATAAAACAGCTGGATTATATGAGACACTACAGTAATTGAGCCAGTGCTCTGCCCAAATGAACTAGGAAACCTGCACAGCGCATCGCAGTCCAATGAGATGAAGACTTATCTTATCACTCCAGGCCAAAGTGGAACATTTATATTTTTCGTGCCTACTTAAAAAGCTTGAGAGAACCATTGCTGATTGTCCTTTGACTAACTGAGGTGATGAAGTGGAGAAATCTGCAGGACTTAATTGGGGCACCATTCTGCTCTAAGTCGCTGCGTCCCATACAACTCAGTCGGACTTTCAAAACACTGAATCACTTTAATACGCATCGCAGCCGCTGACAACCAGAGCAGTTTCATTATAGTTTATGTCGAGTCCAATTTCAAAAAGAATATTTCCAATTAGCTGCGTGAACATGGATACATGGCACTCAAACACAAACCGCACTTTCTGCTCCAATCCTTCTGCTCTATGGTAACGTTTGAAGTTCCCCCTGGGGGAAGAATTGTTATTCAACCCCTCCATTTTGTTTCCTGGGATTCCCACACCCAGACAACCACGGCTCACTGACCCTCATCTGTTTACACGGGAACCGTCGAGCAATTTGCGTTGTGACCGAGATGAGAGTCTTACCTGGTTCTGGTCTACTTCACAAGAGCTCATTCAATCTCTCGACAGACGTGACTCGAATAACTATCATCTCGGCTACAAAAGTCACAAGATCATAAAAGATAAAAGATCATATAAATATAGTGATGAAAACCCGCTGGCTTATACTCACGGCCCACACATTGGCTCTCCTCCATTTGACTCTGTGGGGAGTTGATCAGCTTTAATGACTTTCCTGTATTTAACTGATTTTGCCTGCTATGGATTTAAAAACCCTAATCCCCCCCCCCCCCACCCCCTGCAGCCTCTAAATAATCACAAAAACCCAACATCTGTGACACGAAACATTTGAATGATTGATGTTCAATGCCCAGGCATGACATGCTGTGACAGCCTCCTGACGACGACAATCGTTTTGTTTCTCGTTCATGCCCGACTCCTCAATAAAGATGCCCTCGCTGTGCTCTCACTTCTTCCTTCTCTCCGCGCCCCACGAGCTGTCCACCAAACGGCAACATTCCCAAGGGGGACCCGGCTCGAGAGTCTGCATGCTCGGTGCGATGATCAGTGACTGTTAGGCAGCCGATTTGTCTGTGCTCGCCTGGCACACTGCTGGACTTCCAATGGCAAGATTGTTTTTGTCCCCTGCTTGGAGAACTGTTCCATGTTTGGAAACGACTCGTGCTTTTTATGCTTCGGCCCCACCACGCCACAGTGATTTTGATCGAGCTGTGCCGTGTTTATTAAGGGGAAATCTGCTGAGCTTTGTTTCCAGCCAGCTTTGGATGTTCAAGGTCAAAAAAAAAAAAAAAAGAAAAAAAAATCAACTTCTTGCTTCTGAAATTAGTCGAGATTAGTCACGGAAGAGGAATTTTCGGTCACAGCCCGGCCATGACTCCCGTCTTTTTTCTTGCCTCTGTGTTTTTCCTCGTCGCCATCGTTTCTTCCTCCACGTCTGGCTCTTTCTGCATGTATTCGAGATTCATTAACATCCACATCACTCATGTTCCTTTAAGTTTTAGAATGACGAAAAGAAAATCATTACGCCACCTGCTGACCAATTTAAACAAATGAGTTAAAATGTGGGCCATTGTTTCTGAACGAGATAGAAGAGGAGGAGAGCATCACCCCGAGTTTGAGCCTGCACCTTGACGGTGTCACGTAGCTTTGAAACTGTCAACGTTCGTCTGTTTGCGTGCCACTTAACGCACCGCGCCTTCTCACTCCGCATGTCTCGGCGATCCAAGCTTCTGCAGTCGCCTTGAGAGACGAATAGCGCCACGGCATTTTCTACTTTTCCCTCCGCCGACTTCACTACTAAGTTTCTCATTAAAAACATTCCCAGACGAGCTGTGTTAGTGTAGAGAAAATAAATTAGGGGCGTTAATGTGATTTTGGTTGAGCAGATTAGAGATGTCTTTCATGGCCGCAGTCTAATATTAGTCTCCGGCAAAGCCTCGGCATGCTTTTCTTTTGCATTTAACCTCATAATGTCAAGAGAACCATTGAGTCAGTTCTGGCGCTGATACTCTTTCATTTTGTGCGGAGCCGCTTTTCTCGGCCATAGCCGAAGAGAGACGCGAAGAGGTTGGAGGGGTAACGATGTGAAAATGGTCATTTGATGGACCACTAGACCACCGCTAATCCTACTTCTCCAATCACAGACATGTAGTCAGTCGTCAATAACCTCACTGATGGTCCGTCCAAACAAACTAAATTCTGGTTGTCAGCGGGAAGAAAATCTTCAAAGTAAACATGAGCACTGACTGATTCGCATTCTTTGAAATGACCTCCGAGGTGCCGCAGTGTTGCGCCAAACGTCCCGATGAAACAGCATTCTCTCCATGCGTCTGTCTCTCCGTCTCAATCTGAGGGGGATTAAGCAACCAAATCAATTAGAAACTGGAGTTAAGAGGGGAGAACTATCCTGCGAACTCGTCCTCCCCCTCGCTCTGTCCTCTCAGCACAAAAGCGGCAGACGCACGTCATAGCCATCACAAAATTGGTTTCATGCTGTTCACTGTTTTTGCTCATTGCCCCTCCTACCCATAAAAAAAAAATAGAGAGAGTTCACTTTTGCCCCTCTTTTCACCCACTTTTCAACTTTGAGTCCTGCTTTTATTCTTCCAGATCTCATTGAGAGACCTTCAACCTTAACCCCTTTTGCACACCGGAGCTCTCATGTATTGAAGTTCAAAGAGAGACATCCTCACTCGTAAACCCGTCTCGCTCCCCAGAGACCAAAAGAATCACACCACAACCTTCGAGCCCGGTCTTTGATAGACTCGACTGTATTGGAAGTGAGGGGAATTATTCTTGAGATAGTCGTTATCCCTGCGCCGGGCTGATTTACGGACAAGCAAGGTTACTTTGACAACTGGAACGGAAGATATTTGCCACGATCAAGAGGGAAAAGCACGGTATGCGTTTGCAACGCGGGATGTTCAAAGCAAGCCAATAATGGCTGCAACTGTAATTTAATTTCTGGCTCTGTATCATACTTGACGGTGACTCGCAGCAGCAGGGGCAGCAGTAAAAGAAGTTGGCGGTGCTTTGCCAATTTAATGTCTGGATGTTAATCATGCACAGCTCACATTAGCTAAATATAGCGTTGTTATGGACATGGGAATGGGGAGGTTGGTATCCATTAGATACAATAAAAGTCGTCATAATGAATTACACAAAGATGCGTATATTTTTCCCCAAAGAGTCCTTCACGCGCGAGTGGGCGATTTTAATCCACAACCGACATCGACGAGCGAGGCGATGACAACGAGACTGTATCTCCATCCTTACTCATTTTCCCCACATTATCGCCATTTGTTTTCTCGGATGGTTGCCTACTTGTTTGCGTGAGTAATCAATGGTGCGGCCATTAGACAAATGGAAGGAGATGCGAGGCAAGTGGGTGGGCGCGGCTTTTCGCTTTCAAATCAGCTGTTGTGAATCACGCGGCTGATTCATAGGGCACAGCTTGATTTAGGGCTCGACTGGTGTGATTCAACGACAAATTGGCTTGGCTAAATTTGACTCTACTTTCATACTGCTCGGGATTTTGACATTTTCCCACTGCAAAGTGTTGCATTGTAGCCCCGGGCTCATTTTGCATATGTGCCTTATCGGAGAAGGGCACATAACCCTGTTTGGCCGGTCGGTCCTCCATCCGTGACTTGGGTATCCTTCCGTTATCGTTCCTCTGTCCTTATTTAATAAATCCTCATCCTCCGTCCCAGTCCTTTGAAAGCACTTCCATCCTTGCATTTCACCAGTCCGTGGGTACTTAACCCAGTTCGGGGCGATTCAAGGGACGGACGGAAACCGACTTCCGTCCTTGCTTAAACAACTTCTCATCCGCCGTCCCCCAAATGGGCGGTGCGTCCAGGAACGGAGAGACTCACTGTTCCGTCCCGTGGACAGAATGCCCGCCTCTGTGCCTTATACTCAGAAAAGCTGTACAGTTTATTACCGACCAAAAGGTTTTTCTTTTTCTCTATTTGTTTGCCTGCTTGAACTGCCTTGAGATGAACCATTTGACCGTTCGACAAGACGGTTGGTTTAGCGCAAGAGCGCACAGGAGCAGAGGGAAGAAATCAGCTCGGAGATCTCGGGTGTGCTGCACCGCATCCTGGAAAAGTCAAGAAAAACTATATTGAAGATGAGTCTGCAATATTCAGTAAATTATAGTTTAACTTCATAACAGCTCCGAGGCTGTTTCGATTTGCGCTTGCTTGCTACCGTGCATTCTGATTCGAATATTTGCCTCCAAAGCCTCACTGCACGCACAATTAGAGGGGTTACCTTTTCCCTTATATTTAGGACATGTAAAGTGTATAATTTTTTTTTTTTTTTTTTGGTATTACACCATCCAAAACTCTATCAATACAGTGGTCAATACGTAACCTAACCTCTGTCGAGCTCCAAGTATCGTTTTGAATGCAGATTTTTTTTTTTTTTTTTTTTGGGGAGGTTGAGGGGGGGAAAGCAGGATTGCGTTGAAACTACATTGTTCTAGGTCATTGTAAACCTCACCCTACGTTTTGGTTATGAGTCTTCTAGATTTTGTTCGATCATACCTGGTCCCAATCCCGGCAGCTCAAACCGATAATAATCCGATGAGAAACGTCGCGGAATTGTGAAAGGTTTTCCAAATCATTCTGGGCTGCACCACCTGTTCAGAGGCGCAAAAGGTTGGTCGACTCCGTATGACACGGATGCTCTCAGAAAGAGCGATTACACTGCCACCAAATATTCGATTTGCAGAAATGCAGAACTGGTCAAATGTTACATCTTGGGCTGCTCTGCCTTCAACGTGAGCCGCGCTCGTGCTTCCATATTTACGACCTCTTGTACGGATGTCCAATGCTGTTCCAGTTTAAAGACAAACCCCCTGAGTAACCCGGTTCTTCTCCCATCGAATCATCTTTCTTCCATCCCGTCACACGGTGGCTTTCCCTCTGCAAGAATGCTACCCTTCTCGTCTTGGCTATCTACTTCCCGCTTTTGCAGCCAGGACTCATCCATCAAGGCAATGAGGAAATAATTGGTACTCCCTCTCCCTCGGCCGAAGTGGCTGCTGTTGCTTCCACTGAAACAGACGTGAGTGATGGCCTTAGAGATGGGAGGCAGGCCATATGAATGAACTCCTCCGGGTGAGACATTCAGACAGACAGACAGACAGAGAGAGCCTCCAGTGGAATAAGTTCAGCGAGCAAAGGCGGGATTTAGTCCTCCCTGATCCGTTATCATTCCAGGGCTTTGGTTCCCTCTTTTTAACTTCACACAGGATTGATCTTTCAAGGACTTTCTCCGTCGTCATGAATTGGAGCCGCCCCTTTAAAAACAAATAGCCTGCCTATTGAAACATGACTTTGGTCGGAATGCTCACATGATTTATGTGCTATGCGCTTTCCAGTCGAATTGCTGAGCGACAGAGAGCGTTGTATTGGATGCCGCTTTGTGAGCAGACGTTCCCCCGGCAAACAAAAGAAAGGCGTCGTGCTTTTCAAAAGTCTTTTATCACTTTTTGTTCCCGTGGCAGCTTTTGTTTCGCCCACTGGCAAAGTTTGGAGGGGAAGAAGTCTTTCTGTGGCTCTTTTCATGTTTCCTTCATTCAAAATGGTGTATGGTGCTGGGATTTTGTCTCGGTTCCCATCCGCGAGTCTGGATTACACGTCACCTTTCTGTCTCCAAAACCTTCACGGAGGAGGACGGGTGAAACAAGAGTCACAACTCGTGCTGCTGAAGAATTCTGTTTGATATATGCACTGTACACCTAACAGGATACAGCTGTTTAGATCCTCCAACATAGGGAAAAAAAAAAAAAAAAAAACCCCCCGGGGGGTTGAAGGGGATAA
>NW_017805983.1:121361-180379 GCF_001891065.2 Hippocampus comes | reverse complement strand
CCGGTAAGGGCTTTTTTAGACCCCCAAACATGGGGAAAAAAAAAAAAAAAAAAACGCCTCGGGGTGTTGTAAGGGATTAGGCATCAGGTGTACATAAAGCACATGTGTTTTGTTTCCATGTGTTTAAGACTGTTGGGCTGCAGTGCATCTGGCCCACATGAATTATTTGTGAGAGGAAACTCGACGCCAACCTCAATGTGTCTCAGACTATGCCGCCGTCTGCGTGCGTACGCGCGTGTGGGGTCTCTCATCACGCAACCATCTGGCCAAAGTCTCAGACACTTCGCCGTCACACAGTTGGTCCAACCAGGTGGCTGAAAATGCGCCTGACCAGGTGGCAACCGTTGCTTGCCAAGACCTTTGGCTGTCTGGATCTCTGCCACCTCAGGCCACGCTACGAATATTTCATTCATTGTTATTTGTGGATTTTATTTACTGACACGGTCACCTTGACCACAGGAACCGGTCGGTCATGGAAATGAAGCGCCGACTTTTTCCTCTCTTAAAGATCATCAGTGTGGAGGGGCGGGGCACTCTGGGGTGAGGGGAAAAAAAAAAAAGCGTTGAGTTGCCTGTGATCTATTAATCTGTTTGCATTTAGTTGTGTGGGTTTTGATATATGGTAAAATATTCCCTGATTAGCTGCGCTGTGGGAAAACATACGACACGGCAGCAAAAAAGCAAAGAAGGAACACAGAGTTCACAAGAAAAATCTGTCGGCTTTGTGAAACGAATATTTCATTCATTGTTATTTGTGGATTTTATTTACTGACACGGTCACCTTGACCACAGGAACCGGTCAGTCATGGAAATGAAGCGCCGACTTTTTCCTCTCTTAAAGATCATCAGTGTGGAGGGGCGGGGCACTCTGGGGTGAGGGGAAAAAAAAAAAAGCGTTGAGTTGCCTGTGATCTATTAATCTGTTTGCATTTAGTTGTGTGGGTTTTGATATATGGTAAAATATTCCCTGATTAGCTGCGCTGTGGGAAAACATACGACACAGCAGCAAAAAAGCAAAGAAGGAACACAAGAGTTCACAAGAAAAATCTGTCGGTTTTGTGAAGAAATTGACAACACAGACACCACTGAAATTTTACTTTTGTCGACCCTCTCCCATAAAAAAAAAAAAAAAAAGAAGGGGGAAACAGCACACTGCCTTATTCCAGTTTCAGGGTTGAGTGCATGGGTGTGTGTGTAAAATGGCATGCTGTTACTCACCAGCCGGGAGGGCTTGCCAGCATTTGTGAGGCTAGCAGGTGGCCCTTTTTTAGATTCGACTGGCACAAGTGACAGTGAAGTAAACCCAGACTTCAAGAAAACAACATTTTTTTTTAGCCAGTGCATTGATATTTTATTATTATTCTTCTTATTATTATTATCAGTAGTAGTGCTAGCATTACTATTATTTTCATTTCGACTGGGCTAGATTCGACTGGCACAAGTGACAGTGAAGTAAACCCAGACTTCAAGAAAACAACATTTTTTTTTAGCCAGTGCATTGATAGTTTATTATTATTATTATTATCAGTAGTAGTAGTTGTAGTAGTGCTAGCATTAGTATTATTTTCATTTCGACTGGGCCAGGAAACTAAAAATGACATTGGTGTAGCCTCCATGGACCAGAGTAGCCTGCCAGTCGGTTAAAAAAAAAAAAAATAGCACACCAGTAATGGAACAATGTGATTTTCTAGTCCTCTGTGATAAGTCATTTGAATGTATAAACACACACACACGAATGCTGGCACTCAAGGCCCAATGCAAGTGATAAATATGTGAAATAAGTTCCAATCGACATTATTAATATTGCACATATTCATTAAACACTCAAAGTGCACACCCGGCAGCAGCAAGTCGTCAGGTGGATGAAATTAATTCAAGCGTGAATGTAGAAAGTACATAATGTTAGCTGTCAGAGCCAAATTGATTGCATATGCCATTTACAAAGTATGTCGGCTGTGAACAAGGGAAATGCTAGTGTTGTACCACAAGATGCCATATTCATCAAGCGCTATAGAAACACTCAAGAGTTCGTTTGTTATGCGACATGCCGTTGTGAGGTTGATTGCCCTCATCCAAGAAAAGCAGTTTCTTATGGTGTGCTTAGTGATTGATGCGCTGTTATTGCACCGGCCTCTGTGGCAATCGCCGATTCAGGCTCCAAGGTGTACGCGCTTAAAAAAAACATGGCGGTGCCCTGCAGTGCAGTGAGAGTGCGCTCCTTCTCCTTGTTTCCGCTCTCAGATGTTTTAGGTGTTGGTGCTACACTCGGTGTATCAGGATAACCAAGCCTGACAGGTGCTTCTCCTCATTATTCAAATAGCCCGTCACTGCTGTGCGAGGGCGCCGCAGAAGATGTTGCTTTTATCCTATAGCCCACATGCGCGCTCTTCGCACTCTGGGTGACATTACGGTGACATTTACAATGAAATATCACCCTCTTGTCATTCGCCATCATAGAGCCCCGCATAAGCCGAATGTATTGATCTCGAACTATCCCATCCATCCCGCTTAGCAGACTTTACACGGGCTTGCCAGCATTTGTGAGGCTAGCAGGTGGCCCTTTTTTAGATTCGACTGGCACAAGTGACAGTGAAGTAAACCCAGACTTCAAGAAAACAACATTTTTTTTTAGCCAGTGCATTGATATTTTATTATTATTCTTCTTATTATTATTATCAGTAGTAGTGCTAGCATTACTATTATTTTCATTTCGACTGGGCTAGGAAACTAAAAATGACATTGGTGTAGCCTCCATGGACCAGAGTAGCCTGCCAGTCGGTTAAAAAAAAAAAAAATAGCACACCAGTAATGGAACAATGTGATTTTCTAGTCCTGTGCGATAAATAATTTGAATGTATAAACACACACACACGAATGCTTGCACTCAAGGCCCAATGCAAGTGATAAATATGTGAAATAAGTTCCAATCGACATTATTAATATTGCACATATTCATTAAACACTCAAAGTGCACACCCGGCAGCAGCAAGTCGTCAGGTGGATGAAATTAATTCAAGCGTGAATGTAGAAAGTACATAATGTTAGCTGTCAGAGCCAAATTGATTGCATATGCCATTTACAAACTATGTCGGCTGTGAACGAGGGAAATGCTTGCAATGTACCACAAGATGCCATATTCATCAAGCGCTATATAAACACTCACGAGTGCGTTTGTTATGTGACGTGCTGTTGTGAGCTTGATTGCCCTCATCCAAGAAAAGCAGTTTCTCATGGTGCGTTTAGTGATTGATGCGCTGTTATTGCACCGGCCTCTGTGGCAATCGCCGATTCAGGCTCCAAGGTGTACGCGCTTAAAAAAAACATGGCGGTGCCCTGCAGTGCAGTGAGAGTGCGCTCCTTCTCCTTGTTTCCGCTCTCAGATGTTTTAGGTGTTGGTGCTACACTCGGTGTATCAGGATAACCAAGCCTGACAGGTGCTTCTCCTCATTATTCAAATAGCCCGTCACTGCTGTGCGAGGGCGCCGCAGAAGATGTTGCTTTTATCCTATAGCCCACATGCGCGCTCTTCGCACTCTGGGTGACATTATCGTGACATTTACAATGAAATATCACCCTCTTGTCATTCGCCATCATAGAGCCCCGCATAAGCCGAATGTATTGATCTCGAACTATCCCATCCATCCCGCTTAGCAGACTTTACACGCAACGGTTCCCAAACAATGGGAGATAAATGAACACCCATTAAGGTAGTTAGTCGGCCCCGCTTTGAGGAGCCAACCTGGCCAAATTGACTTCTAATAGATACCCTTGATAGTGTAATCACTTTGACCCACTAACGGCCCCTTCAGCGGGCCGGCGTCCTGGGATTTGAGGTAAAATAAGTAAAATTTGATTCAATCAGCATCATTATGTGTGAGAGGAGGCGGTGAAGCAATATAAACCTTGTGACCTTTTCGATGCTAACTATGATGGATTATTGATTAAATCATAACAGGTGGTGTCTGCTGCAGTTTTTCCCCCCCAAATGTGTTGCTTAAACCTGGTTGAGGTTGAGTAGCCTTAAAGGTAGAATAGGAGCTTCAAACAGATTATTTTGAGAACATTGACCAGTTGATTTGTTTGTTGATTTGTTTGTTGTTGTTGTTTTTTTTCCTCAGCCAGTTTTAATGGATCACTATGATGATTAAGAAAAAACATTTCGCAGAGCACTGACTTCTGACGACGTGCAAGAAAATGCTGTCATTCTGTGACATGTAGCATGAGTCTCAGCGTAAATAAGAGTGGTCGCTGGTGGAATTTTCTCTCGGGGGGGGGGGGCTGTGGATAACACATTGACAAATAGTGGAGAATAGAAACATCAACCTACAGACAATAGTAAGGTCGCTGTGTGTTTCTATGGCGGAGGAGACAACAGTAAACCATATCAAGTCAGTCTAGCAGCTTTTGAGACATGAGAATGTCACAATATTTCATTGTCTTATCCAAGGTGATTTGGAAGGAATGTTCTCACTCGCTCTTGAGTCCAAATTACGCTATGTAAAATCCAGCATAAATACTGCAGTTGCCGTGGCAGCGTGACATTTGTAGCTTGATTGCAGAACAAGTAGATGAGTTTTTATTAAAGTAAAGCAGAGCTTGTGTGGAATTCAGTTAGAAGGGAAACATCAGAGAGGTTATGATTCATTTATCACATCGTTTTGTGAAGAAGAAAAAAAAAAAGCAGGGCACGCAGAAAACTATGCCTGGTCGAGCCACTTATTGTGTTTGATCTTGGTAATTCATTTTGTTGAAAGAAAGTCTTTTATTTGCCATTGTGTTTGCGTGTATTCTTGTCAGGGTTGTGAAGGTCGGGCACACTGTCTGTGTTTGGTGTGTCACACTGCGGTGTGCATGTGACACTGGTTTTCTCCGGGGATGTTCCTCTCTTTCTCTCTCTCCTTTTTTTCCCCCCATCAGCCTGTTTCTCGCTCTCTGCTGCTGCTCCTTCAGAAAGAGCTGTTGGTCTTTTCATCATTAGCCCCTAAAACATAATTAATATGTCACTGGCTATGCAGGAAAATGCCAGCACGCGTTTGCTCATCATGACAAATTTGAATTCTACATTCAACAAAAAACAAAACAAAACGGTTTGCTCAACCTTTACTGACTAAAGCAAGTTTATTTGCAAGAACGTGATTTTTCTCAATGGGACAAGGTTGAGGTTTGGTAAGTGGAACCTCTTTAGAGCAGACCTAATCCAGTCTGGTACGCTATTGTAAAGGTCTAATGGGCGCAGATTAAACAAAGCTGCTCAAATGTTGATCTAGCCGCAAAGGCCCTTTCAAAGCCGCACCTCATTTTCACATCAGATGCTAAAGATAAGCTCGTCAGAGTCGGAGTGCTCTTCCTTTTCCTCTTGCGATGTTATGGGCTACCCTGCCATGTGGGTAAAGAGGGAAAAGGCGTATAGTTGGACGTGGTTGCGCAGCTTCTCCCATCGACTGAAGTCATTTGGGCACATTCATGTCAGATTTGCAATCTGGGCGGAGCAACACTAAAAATGTGGGCGTTCCACATCAAATTGTCTCCCATGGACTTTTTCCGCTTGTGCCATTCAAAGACTAGATAATGAGTCAAAGTAAACAAAACAAAACAACCAAAAAAAAAAAAAAACTGCATTTATACATTTTTACAAAAAAATGTATCTTACAAGACTCAATGTTGTTTGTCAACGCCTAATATGTACGACTTGAATGTAATTAAGATGCGCACTTTCTTTCAGTGTTGTAGAATTGCACGACATCATACTTAAAGGTGTTTCGAGTATCCATTTTTTTCACGTTTCACAGTAGAATAGAAGGTCATGGAAGCCTCCTCAGTCAACAGTCACATCTGTGCCTCAAGCTGTTTCACAAAGCAACTGGGAAAATTTGAACCGATTCCAGCGCAAGTGTGTAACATCATTATCCTATTTCATGTATATGCACTTAGTTTCCTTTTGTCTTTATTTGATTTTTTTTTTTTTGCTTTCATTCTCTGAATCTGTTGACCTTTTCTCCTGTCCACATAATGTATGTGACGACACCTCTCATTTCGCTCCCGAGTCGCAGATCAAGTCAAAACCCTCAGGCAGTCTCAGCATCTCAGCACCCACATCTTACTGCTGGCTTCCAGCGCCGCGTGAGCTGTTTTTAGCACCTGTCTTCAACTCCACTATACAGCTGTCAACTTCAAAGATTCAACTTTTTAGTTTTTTTTATTGTCTCTTGTCACATTAAGCTTTTCATTATTCATTTAAATAGGTTGTTCCTGTTTGTGGTTTTTTTTCGGATGTGTTTTTTTCCAGCTGAATTACATAACAACAAGATCAATAGTCAGCATCACCCCATCCTACCAAATGCAGAAAACCTTCAAAGCACTCAGCAGCTCCTTCACTGACAGACTCCTTCACCCCAAACGTGCGAATGAGTCGTCCCGCAGGTTCTTTCTTCATTCCGGCTCCTGTAACACCGCTCTCAATATCCTGTTAACAACTGCCGGTGTTCATTTCAATCTCAACTGGTTATACAAGAGTGGTCAGGACCAGCAAGGCCTTTTCTGCTAGCCTGAACACTACACAAAGTACTGATCTACATTTAAAAACAAAATTCTGTTATTTGTTCCATTAAATCACCCCCCCCCCACACACACACACACGCACACACACCAACAGCCTGTTCTGTTTATTTTGTGGTGTTTCTCTTGGCTGCACTGCAGTACAGTGGATGTTGGATTTTCTTTTTTTCTTTTTCAGGAGTGTTCGTCTATATGACAAACAACACAATATTAGCAACGGGACTGTTTCTTTCAACAGATTTTAAAGCCATCCTGCCAAGGATGGCGAGCAACATTTCTCCGTTCCTCGGATTGGTTGGTCTCATGGTTGACGCAGAATTTCCCCTTGAATGCCACAAAAGAACTGCAACAGGAAGAACATAAATGCCCCCTTTTATCATCCAGAAAGTTTCATTTTATTCTGATAAACAGCCACACGCAAAGCAAATAAACCGTTGCGCGCCATGTCCCTACTCTTTTTAAAGGTAATTCAATTTATTATTATTATTATTATTATTTATGTCATGCTGCTATGACTGCACTATTTACACACCTGCTCCTTAGCTCCAAGCACCACGGTGGAATTGAACTACTTGAAAGGAACGTGGTTGAAGATGCACAGCATGCAAAATTCATGAGCGGGGATTCTGTCCAAGGTTCAGGGCCATGGACAGCGCTCTAGTATGCACTGGAGATTACAGCGATCTGTCCATGGTCCTGATATATACAGTGCTGATCCTTGGATTTCATTCACGTGTACTCCCATTCCCACTCGTGTATTTGCAGTCTAAGGAGCCCGAAGGAAGCCCGTCGGGGCAATTAGCACACTTTCAATGCGCTGACCTTTTGCTGGTGTACAAGATCAGCCCACGAGGCTATCGTGAAGAGAGTTCACAACGGTTACGGTGTTGAGGTATTTGTAGGTCATAAAATCTTGCTCAGTCACACACAACATACGTTGGAGTGAGAATATTTTTTAATACATCTTTGTAATAGCAAGGAACCCTCAAGGATCAAGATTTATAAGACGCTTTACTTTTAGGGCTCTCACCCAAGTGACCGACGCTATCTAGCATCTCATCGGTAGTGCTGGGCCAAGATTGACTTTGCACTACATTATCACAACATTAGTGGAAACCTTGCAACAGTGGTTACGACTTGCAGGAGCAGAGCCCAGGGTAGGGAAACAAAAATTGAACTCCCAGAAAGACGATTAAAAAGCATTTTTATTTGCGGAGGCAGAACTGAATGCACTGGACAGTGTGCATGTGGCGCATGGACACCTCAACCAAACACAAATACGTCGAATGGCCGTCATGTCGACAGCTTCTATGTGCTTTCTTACGCCGTTAGCGAACAACGTGTTGGTCCCGCAGGACTCAACCTCTTGACTTTGATATGAAAGCAGGGGCGTTGCATCCGTGGGCGTTGTGCGTGACATTCTTTCAGACTGCAATACGGCCGTTTGTTGATTGTGACTCCGAATCTTAGCTGGTCATGTCATGGGTCTGTTATTATGTAAATGAAGCCCACTCTTAACTGCCAGCTCACAGACCCATTTTAAGAAAAGGGGCGGGTAATAAAATGTTGACTCGACACTTGATGGCTGGGGAGGCACTCAAGAGGGCAAAGCCTTTCTATACAAACAATACAAACGTGCATTTTCTCTCATCTTTTAAGCATTGCTTTTTTCCCTCCTCGTGAACATAATCATTCCACTGCGCTGCAAATTAATATGCCGTTTGGGGGCTGAACTCCAATAAAGTTCGCAGATGAGTCCCTGTGCAAGTATCATAGCCGAGCTATGAAATATAGTTCATTGCCAAAAGGATGAGTTTATGTGAAGCGTTCTGGGGGACCGGTTGCCCTCCTCCACATCGGAGCGCGTAAGGCGTGTCAGACCAGAATCGAAGCCAGCCATAGTTCCATCATCCGGATACAGTGAGTGAGCCCAGCTGGCTGGGAGATGCGCGCTCAGTGAAACGGGAGGAGGCGGAGGAGGAAGACGACTGAGGGAGAGGACCGCCGCCTTCATCGCGCATACTTGGTCATGACAACGTTCCCACCGACACCCGCGTCGGCATCTCTCGAAGCGAAGCGACATTTCAACTACATCCCGATGGAGTTTTGCCCTGGATTGTTTTAATTTTCGATTTTACGCACGCACGGATGCGCCCGGAGCTGTTCATCTCCCTTCACCGCGAGAAAAGGTAGGCGCATGACATCTCCTCTAATAATCATAAAAATCGTAATTACTATTATTGTCGTTATTATTGTTATTATTATTTAAATATGCCCTAATGCATTGTCAATGACGCCGTGTTTATCGATTGTGAAGTTTTTCGTTATGTAATTCTAATCCGGTGAATTTTATGACACGAATCCGAGCCTTTTGGATGAGCGCACGCTTCTTCGGGTCACGCAAACGCTAGCAATTTGCTAGAACACACACTCGCACATAAACGATTGCGACTTACTAAAATTGGCTTAAGGACGTATATATTTTTGTTGCGGGGGAGTGAGTGGTGAGAGAGTTACTGAATGAGTGAGTGAGCGTCGAAGTGGAAAGTTTCAGCACATCGACTCCGCTGCCCCTCGTCAACTAGCAGGGGACGGCGACATTTCAAATGTCATATAGTTAAAAAAAAAAAAAACGGTGCATGCGCTGATTAAAATCTCTGTTTCACCACCGGGGTGCTACAGTTGGAGCTGCTTGCCCAACGCTCTTGGTCGTCGTTGACAAATTACGCACTCTATATCTCCTCCTCCTTTTTTTTTTTAATCGCTGTGCAATCGATGTAAATCGGTTTTGCATGCAGGCAATGTGGTCGGCTTTTGCCCTCTTTTAGAGGAATGTGTGACTGATCAAAAGTTACAAGTCAGCTCACGCAACTTGATAAATCTCTATTAACACCGAATGCCTTCCTATAGCATAACAATCATTCGTGAGGCACACGGGACAATCCATAATTTCTTTTTTTACAATGACAGTAAGATGCTGTAATTTGTTCATTTAACATATTTGGTGGGGTTTGTGGCATCATACTGAGGTCTTTCTACAATACTGTTGACCTTATTTGGCTGCAAGAGGGTCAAAATATGAGAGAGCCTTCTCGGTATAATGCCGTATCGATCAACACTTACTGTATCATACGAGTTAGTTGATTCGTTGAATCCGGAATAAATCAACAACACACACACATACACACACACAAAAAGATCAAAATCACCTTGATTGTGGTAGTGACTTGCTAGGTTTCCACTAAAGGTGCTCTGGTGGCCCCTAACTGGACTTCAGAATGTCTAACCAGCAGTCGTAAAAACAGCCAGTGATTGATGTTGAATTAAAGAGGGCCTTCTGGCCAAAGCTCGTGATTGACAGCAGAGAGGGGGGGGGGGGGCTGGATGGCGAGGTCTCCAGAGCATGATGAGGTCTTGGCTGTATTACATGTCGAAAAAAAACGATATGCGTTGATGCTGGATGCATCAATGCATCATTTATGGCCTGTTCGTGCCAGTGTCTTATGAGGGGCATCTTATATCCTTTTTAATAATTCAACCACTATTTATCCCAGAATACTCACTTATTGCAATTGTGCAGCATCAAATTTAATGCTTACGTTTGGACAGTTATACCTTTTTAAAAAAAAAAAAAAAGATGTTCATAAAAAATATCGTATACTGTATGCTTTGCATGTTTTTTTTTTTTTTTTTTTTTTTTGGTGTGGCTCTTTTAGCCCAGAATTTGAGCTGAAAGGCTTATACTTGGCTGAAGGGCATTTTTGAGCCCAGTCCTGTGGGGACAAAGTGTCAGTGAAATATTCAATGTGAAATTTATGTCACCACATAAGCCTCATTAACTTCGCCTAGAGGCCGGCTATACAAAACGGCCCCGCATTGGAGAGAAGAGGGTCATTTGAAAGTGTCAAACATCGCATCATCTCGCGCACAACAACGGGGTCATTTAAAAGCAGTAACTAAGAGATGACTCGTGCTTTAACTCAAGTCCAAGGACAAGCTAAGACAGGATATCGGCTGCCTCAGCGAGACACACAGTAAGACACGTTAATTGACCAGAGGCCATAGAAGAGTGGCATCTCGGGTCTCGCGGGCTTATGACTCTCCTCCTATTGAATGCACACACAGCGCACGTCTGCGGTCAGAGGCCTGGATGAACTCGGCTGTGTTCAGGCTTATTGTCGCTCTACAGAACCTTTTTTTTTTTTTCACCTCCATATTGTTTCAGCAAACTTCTTTGAAGACAAAGCCAATGATCGAACCGGCCGAGCCGGTGCTGTCAGGGAGACACGTGCATGCGCCCATATGCACAGGGATAACACACAAACAAACGCGCACGCAGGGCCGCAGACATTGCATTAGCATAGGTATCAGTTACTCCGATTCAATAGCTCGCAGCAAGATTAACTATTCAGAGCAGGTGGTTGAAGGGTCTATTGTGTTGCGTGGTCCCGCGCATCACCGGTGGACATGGCGATGGTGTGCCAAAAGGCGGAGGACTGACGAATGTATGCATTTTCGGGTTTTGTCATGTAAATCATTTTCAGCGACACAACTCAACAGCTGTGAGCGAAGCAAGGACAGTGTTGCTATTCTGTCACCTTGCAGCGCCATCTGTAATGGAAATAACAATGATTGCAGAGCAGAAAATTCCACAAAATGTCACCATTGAATATCGTATATAAATTGCACCATCCTAAAATCTGCTATGAATGGCTGGTGATGATTGTAATCCCTTAAAGACATGCAAATGAGCGTGGTAGCGGATAATTAGTCATATTTACCAGGATTCGAGCAGGCCTTCGGTGGCGGTAGGCAAGCGTTTGAAGCGAAACTCATGTTCTGTCTTTACAGTTCAGAACGAGAAGTCAGCACCGCGTCTTCGTGTAATTTCAATTCCAATGCTAGATTTCCATGCCGACTTATCCGAAATTACTTTCCCGGGTCAGGTTATACGTCGTCAGTCATTCAGTAACATGTAAAAATGTTGTCGGCTATTTTATGGATTCCTATTTAGTCGACATTCCCATTATCTTCCTGGTGGAGCTCCGTTTGCCCGAAACGTAGCGCACGGTGCGATTTTCTCCATTTCTTTTCTCAGCCTTCAAGTCTCGCTAAGTTTTCTCAAGGTTTTATCACAGTATCTGTGACAGGCTGTCGGTTGGAAAGAGCTGCTGGGCCCCGGGAGGCTCGAAGGTAAACTATGGTTTACCTCAGACGTCGTCACTTTCTTCTGGGCTCCCTCGTATTTATTGCAATTTCTCACACGCTGTCATGGCTTTTTGTGCATGAAAGGTGGGCACTGCGTAACTTTGGAGCACTTTGTGGGAATGGCAGATTGGAATGAGTCAGACCATTACACGGCAGGACACATTTTGATTGAAGTTATCCAAAAGGCATCTTACATCGTAAATTCTGACCGCAATCTTTTTTAGATAAGGGATGTTTGTAGTCGTGTTCCTTTGTTGTGCGTTTCTCCGACTCCAACTTTGTTCTCACTGCCTCTCTTTTCATTGTGTTCCAGGTTTATTCCAGGCTTGCCCGACACTACAAATCAAACCATGGGGCATGGCCCAACAATGAAAGTTATGCGCTTCAATCCGGGAAGTCGCCGCAAAGAAAAGACCCAGGGTGCACCTCTGAATCACTGATCCTCGTAGCATCTCTGTAGCAGATTCACTTGACGTGGGGAGACGATATTTTTATCTTTGCTTACAGTTGGCTCGTAGGATACATTTCATCCATCAACATTTGATCTGCATCAGATAGGAAAAAAAAAAAAAAAGAACAGATGTTTTATTATAAAGCAATGCGGAATATAAAACAAATCAGATGCATTTTAGAAAGCTGCCCTAATCAAATATTTTTGTCACTTTAAGTGGACATTTACCAAGTTCGAATCACCTCCGGTGCTTGCTTGTTACTCTCGACAATGAATCCAAACGGCCTCCCTGGGAAGGTTCTCCTGCTGCTAAGTACTGCGCTGACACTGAGTGCAGGATTAGAGTTTACTGGCTCCCAAGGTCAGTGGGCTCGATACCTGCGCTGGGACGCCAGTTCGAGAAGCGACCTGACCTTCCAGTTCAAGACATCCCAATCAGACGGCCTCGTGCTCTACTTTGACGACGGCGGATATTGCGACTTCTTACTCCTCACCCTGTCCGAGGGCAGGATGCAGCTTCGCTTCAGCATCGACTGCGCCGAAACCACCATTGCGTCCGAGCAGATGGTCAACGACAGCCGCTGGCACTTCGCCGCCATCAACAGGCACAATTTGCGGACCGGCTTGGCCGTGGACGGCCAGACCAAGTCGGCGGAGGTGCGGCCTCAGCGGCAGTTCATGAAGATCGTCAGCGACCTTTTCCTCGGCGGGGTCCCGGGAGACATCCGCGCGTCTGCCATTACCTTGCCCTCGGTCCGCGAGCTCGCACCGTTCAAGGGGATCATCACCGACCTCGTCTACGGAAGTAAACTGCCCACGCTTATCAACAGTCAGAAAGTCCGTTTAGAAATGTTAGGCCTTTGCACAGAGAACCCCTGTGAGAACGGAGGGATCTGCTCACTGGCGGACGGAGAAACCTACTGTGACTGCTCTCGAACTGGATTTGTAGGGCGATACTGCACCGAAGGTAAGAGGCCATGTGGAATACTGATGAGCATATTTGCGGAAATACAAAAAAAAAAAAAAAACTCCTGTATCATTGCTGTCCAATGAAAAGCACGTCTGCGTGTTCCTTTTCCAAAAATAATTCTCTACGTTTTTAAAGGCAGCATATCAGGCTTTGAATGCTCCTGTGGGCATTCAGTTGGTCGTATTGTTAGCTGATTGTCAACTTGCCATGTTGTACTGGGCAGCCGTGAGAGAGACGCGTGTGAGGCTTTGTTGCCGCTCCATGGCAGCAATTTCCGGTTTCGCCTGTTTTTTCGTCATCATTTCTCTTCTTTGTCACCGCTATTACGGTTTGATTGCGGCACCCGCGGAAAAAGGCAAAGCACCAGCAAAATATGCTAGCAAAGTTGATCCTTTTGATGCTCACCAAGGCAAAGTTAAAGCGACAATTTTGGGTGGCATTTAATTTCCCGCTGTATGTTTTTCATTCGACAGCAAAAAAAAAAAAAATCAATCATTGGACAATGATTTGCTCTCACTTCAGAGTTTGCTTGCTCGTTATCCAGCGGGATCCATATTAACAATGACACCATTCAGGCACTTGCAGGAGACGCATATTTAAATATGGAATTGATTCTCCCTAATGAAGCCCCACTCTAGTTTTTGTATCATGCTTGGTATATCTCAAATGACAACACTTTCTTATCAAAGTTATCTTTTCGCCGGGAATCTGACTCAGCTCCCGCAAGGACGTGCAGGGACCCCAAGGTACAAAATGTTTGGATGAACTTCATTTCCTCTTTTTCTGTGCCAAGGTAATCTGTTTTGGGGGGGCGTGTTAGGATGGCGCGCGCGCGCTTCTTTGATAACATTTTATCTGCACATGTTTATATTCATGTTCTTTTGGGCATATGTGTGATGTCATAAAGGACCCATTTGTTAAATTGCTTCCGGTCGCTCTCTATTCAGGAAATATCCACACTGCGTCTGCGCGTATAGCGCAGGCGTTTGCTCCCGGTTAGGGAATTGGTTCTGCTCTGCTATCGTTTACATGTCACCAGATACCGAGAATAACTAATTTCTGTTTTTAAGACATCTCGTGCCATGTCATAAAAAATGCACACCACTACCACGGGGAATACACGAGTATGATCTTACATGGGAAGCTGTTTTTTTTTTTTTTTCTTCACGTGTAGGGATTTAAAAAAAAGACATGAACAGAAGCATGTTGAATTTCCTCCTCTGCTGACCTGTTCTTGCCAGTCTGAATCAGACCGGCTCGACTCCCGGGGGGGATAAAACATCAGGGGAATGCTCACTGAATTCTATTTTAGTGCAATCGAGCCACAGTGTGCAAAGGAAGTTTTGCTTCGCGATGACGCCAATTGAAGGTCGTTAAAAAATATCGATTTATCCGCAACGATTAAAACGTCTTTTTGTTTCTAACGCGGCCGTCTTTTGTTCCAATTGAGCCGTTTGGAGCTTGAATCTGAAGAGCTCGCCGATGGCACTGTTCAGGACAGCACACGATGTGCCGGTTGCGGAGCAGTCAAGCGGCAGGGCCGGAATTATCCTCTTTTTGCTGCATCCCATTTGCTCATTGCTTTTGCTAAGCAGGCAGTGCAGGGTCCATTTTAAGTCTAATAAAGCCCCAGGGGACGGATGATATCCTCGTTTTAAATATAGCCATGTTTTGAAGAGGGTGGTTACAGAGAGGGCTAGCCGCACTTCAACACGTGGCAACGACAGCACAGGCCTGCGGTACACTAATTTGTCAGGTCAGTTGTCAGAAAAGAAAAATACAAGAAGCAAACGCATCCCTCTGTTTTGTTTGTTTTTGTCAGGTCTGCTCACATATCTCAAGTTCCTCCGCATGAACCGTGGTCACGGCGACCCCCGCCCCTGCGCTTTCTCGACGCCGTTAACCGATGTGGCTGACTGTTGATGATGCAACAGAGACAGGGAGCCGTAATTAGGAGGATAATGACCACGGAGATGGCAAATATGTCCGGCGAATGCCTTCACAAATGCCGCTGCGAGACTGTCGAAAAATGCCAGAATTTCCGTACCAAGCGCTGGTTCAAGCAACCCTTTTAACGAAACGTTTTACAAGTTCAAATCGTCGGCGTATGAGCATTTAGCAGCGATTAAACGCAAACAACTGCCGAGCGCACCTGTCTTTCTTGGCCCGCGGTTGACGACACCGCCCGTTCACGTGCATCTGCCAAGACTTGTGACTCTTCATACTGTACATCATAGGATAAGTCTAAAAGGCCCAGACCTCGCGTGTGCGCACCGTGCACAAACATACACACTCAGCGAGCGCCGAGACCCTCGAGCAGTTCGTTAAAAAGAGACAGATGGTTGACTGAGTGCAATGGGCCCGGGTCGTGTTGAGTTCGCCACCGTCCTAATTGTAGCCTGCTGGCCCTCAAGGCTCAGAAAGGCAACGCAAGGAGTGAGTTTACGTAAATAAATGAGAAACGTGTAGATGAGAAGGAAGGGATTATTAGGAAGAGCATTTAAAAGTGAGCGCAACAGCATCAACAATCGGAGACTTCAAGTCAGCGCTGCCCATTGGGTTTTATAGCACTTGCACGATACCGACATATGTGGGGAAAATAAGACTTTTGCAGTCAAGTTACAAGTTGGATCCAATTTGAAGGACCAGCGTGTCCCGACTAATATGTATTGGTGGAAATCTGATTAGACTCACTTTTGAAACCACCTACTCATGCGGTTTGGATTCATCCTGTTCCATCCTGCTTTTTTTTTTTTTTTTCTGTTCAGACATTGCAGATGTCATCTCAATTCAAAATAAATCATATGGCATCATTTGGCAGTGAATTGAAGGCAAAACAAAATTCAAAGGCAGCACATGAAGGATTTTGAGACATTTTGATTCATACACCCTCCATTTGGACAATAATTATTTTTCTGTGTGAATTCAATGAAATAGAGCATAAATAGTAGCAGCCGTGGGAACTGTTTCGAGGGTATTTTCCACTCCCAATCCCAAGGGCGCTCTGAACTGACTTAAGTCGTTAGCTTGGCCAAGGGAAGCCTTTCTTTCAACGTTTTCACTGATGTCTTGGCCAAGGATGCCTGACTCCCACCTCTCAATTGTCGTCAAGCTCACCCACCATCGTAATGGGGACAATTGGTCTCAAAAACGGTTGCACGGATGATTCACAACTTGAAAAGGCCTAATTAAGGCGCATCGAGCAGGTCCTTCTCGATGCTGTGGATACTAATTAGGGCGTAGGATTCTCGTCGACCCTGTTTTGTCCATTTTTACAAGAGCGCATGCTCGCACGACACGGCAAAGGCCGATTGGTGAGGCATACTTCTCATCCACTCATCAGACGGTACCGTCAGTCTCTGAGGTGCGCTAGCAACTTGTGCCGCAAACAGTTGGCATTGAAACGCATGTAGTCTCTTGTCCCGCGCGAATGGAGATGTATGAGCGCGACTAACTGTGTCAGGACGACGTGCTTAAATTAGACGCCCCTCGCTCTCCGCGCCCGCTGACTTTCGGCTCGCAGGTCCGCCATCTCTGACACGTGCTCCATTTTGCCGTCATCATTAATCTCGACCGCATTACGTTCCTGCTATTAGCTTTGGAAATATTCATACATTTATGGTAATGATGCGGATATCGGCCCCCATTCTCTTTCATTCAATTAACTCGGGGTGACGTGAAGTCTGTTGAAAACCTCGGGTTCTTACAATGTGATATTCATAAGGTCAAGGTTATTAAGAGCCAGACTCGATTATTCAAAGAGTATGTAAAGCGATGGCTCGTTTAAAAACCCCGCATGACTCATCTGGAATGAGGAGTTGACGACACTTTTTGCTTTAAAATATACACTGGTGTGATAGAAGGGCCGTAATTGATGGCTCGGCTGAGCAAACTGTTAAGCAAGTGCTGAAATGGTGCCTTCGGGCTTAGCTTGAGGGATTAATAAACAGACACGGGGAAAAAAATGACAGTTACAATAATCTTACTATAAAAAGTAGGTCACGGGGCAGGAAAAAAAAAAAAAAAGAAAAATGGTGCAGTGATTCCAGTGCAGGGGGGGGGGGGCATTTGTGCCCCGTGCCCAAGCTGAAAATGATGTTTGGATTTGAGTTGTGAAAATAGAGCAGGGATTACGCTCGGACCACATGTCCTCAACAGCACATTGGCTTGTTGTGGAGCATGTCGCATCAAGAGAAAAGGGCTTTATCTGCATCTGGGACTGGTTGTTTGACACGCAAACCCAATCCACGCGCTCGCGTTTTTACACATATGCATATGTGCTAAAAAACAAAAACAAAAATCAAGCGATGGCTGCTGGTTCAGGCGTAAGGCATTTATTTGTGCTCCAAAGGCGGCAGCGGCGCCGCCGCCGTCGTCCTTCAGCTGGCCGTCGTCTCCCCATCCCCCAACAGCCACAATTTGTCCTTCCCTTTGGTTTGCCAATGTCATTCTTCTTACGTGGGCTGAAAAGTGGCAGCCATTTTGAGCTCCCCAGCGGAGACAGAAAAAAACAATCTCACCTCAGGAGCCACTTTTTTTCCACGCGTTTGTCTTGATGCGCTGCCTCTGGAAAGTCTACTCTTCATATGGCTCGATTCAAACTCTTTTTTTTTTTTTTTTATACACATCCCTTAATGGTGCCAGTTAGAGGGAAAAATGGATTGAAATCATCCTTCATGATCCAGTGGCGTGGTGGCACGGTTGATGAGTGCTTCCACTTCACGGTTCCCAGGTTCAAAGGGGTTCATGTATGGAAATGGCCCACAGGTACTCCAGTTTCCTTCCGCACGCCAAAAACACGCTTCGCTCTTATCTGGCCGTGGGTGTAAATGGTCGCTTGTGTATATGCGACCTACGATTGGCCGGCGAGGACGATAAGCAGGATACAAAAAGGTTGAATGGATGGATCCAGTGTTGCAACACAGGCAAGGCCAAAGCAAAAAGCACTTGCTTTCAAAAGAAAATCTCCAAACGCTACTGAGATAAAGACACTAGATATCTACTCAAATATATCTCCGTTTATTTTTATCCATTACATTAGAATGTGAAATTTGCACACTGCAGGACATTTCTGCACACCAACTTCATTTGTTGTCATGAGCATTCCCCTGAAAATCCCCACTGGGAGTTGAATTTGTGTCAAGAAGAAAAGAGGTTGCAATGGGGGTCCACGTGGTGGGGGTAGGAGGTAGAAAGGGGTCTGACAAGAGCATTTTGAGATCCAAAACAACTCGCAGCACCATAAATCCTCACCTGCGGATTTATGTTTGACGTACGTGTGAGGCACCCTGTGTGACGTGGGTGCGGAATATTATCTTATTTTAACAATATTCAATTTTTTTTTTTCCTGAGTTCTTTGCCAAATATCTCATGTCAATCTGACTCCCTTTAACGGATGGGACAGATTCAACTTTTTCTCTCCACAGCAGATTTCATGTGAAGTTGTCTTTTTGATCGTGCATGTCAAGGGGCAGCCCTTTGCTCCTTACATGGGGGGTAAAAAAAACCAAACTCTTGATTGGTGGGGTCCTTTTTCGAGTTTGCATGCCAGATGAACATGCAAAAATGCTGAAGTGTGTTGTTAATTGAGACCTTGTTTGCTTTCTCTTTCTTATCTTTTGGAAAATCCACAGCAGTCCACAGAGCACCAGGTGAGTCCAAAGACAACCTCCCCCTTTCCTTTCCCAGGCATTCATTTGCAAATGTTTGTTTGTTTCTTTTACTTTTCCAATAATTGTACTTCCTGCATCACAGCGTTGTGCTAATGACTCGGGCTCGTTGGTTCAAACATGTTTTGAAACAACATTTTGATGTAGTAAAAGGAGCAAAGTGGCCAGGTGGTCGGCCTAGTTTCTCCATTGCAATTCCTGTTTGAGGTCTGCATAGACTAGAGAATTGTCCCCCCCCCCCCCCCCCCCTTTTTTTTTTTTTTGTTTTTTTTTTTTTTTTGCATTAAGAATGAGACTGAGAAATAATTGGTGGTGAAAACAAAAGAGTATGCCGGCCCGAGGCTTTTGCCCAGCGCTGTTTGTACCCAGGTTGTTGCTCAATTTTCTATGAATGAAACAAAAGCTTTCAAATGCACTCTGGGAAGCTTTTAATTTTGGCGGTCATGCTTCGCCATCCTGCAAAGCATGCATCGTGACAATACGTGTCGTATTGGTGTGCTCCGCTTGAGTTCACTCTGTTTCTGTCTGATGTTTCTATTTAAGGCCTCGCGCACCTCAAGGCAGAGCAAGGTACGCTTCTCTTTCTTTGTACATCTCGCCGAGTTGTTTGTCCTCTCCACCTGACTTGCTTTTGGGGCACAATTTTACGCCGTGTGCCTTCGCTACCTGTCTGTGTGCATTTGTTGCAAAGCTCAGGGTGGGGTGGGGGGAGGGGGGTGGGGTGCATGTCAGCATGGTATGATCTCATCTCACCTTAGTCTTACCCAGTATTTTGTGGATTACATAACTGTGTGCACTGCCCCGTAGCGAACATGCAAGTGACTAAAATGTTCTGAACTGACCCTTGTTGAGAAACGGCTTAGATAAAGAAGTCAAAAGGTTTGCGTTTAGTTCAAACTAGCGTGATCTCAAGTTCATTTGATTTGCTGGTTTTCATCGTATCGTCATTGCCCGCTGGTTCTTCAAGTGTGATTTTTTTTTTTTAGGCTATTTTTACTTCATCAATGGTGCACTATTCTTGTTTGTAATTTTGCCAATCGCGCTATTTTTCAAGAAGCAGGAATCCATTTTTTTGCTCGCATGCAAACCTTCTCATTGGAATGACAAACGCCTTCGATTCCGGAATCCTTTTTGTCGATTGATTTTGATTTCAAAAACAGAGACTGGAGATTTTATTTGAACTCATGACCATAATTTCCATAATCGCAATAATTGTAAGTGAAACGTTGGCTCATCAATATCAAAAAGCTAGCATGAAAACGAGCACTAACGTGAGAGGTTCTGCTTGACCCGACAGTATTCTTGACCGCTAAAGTAGGCCACTGTGGTTGCCATGCCAACGGCAAAGGCATTACAGTACTCTCCTTGTCTCCTCCCCTTTAATAATGCACTGTTAGCATCATTGTAAACCTTACAAAAACTATATATACTTCCAGATGTTGCATCTTAATGGCCATAGCAGAGTACCCAAATACACTTGTCACGGTACTCGGCCAGTCTTGCGTTGAGTTTCAATTTTGTCTGTGGAATGTGCTACCCATGACCATTTTTTTTTTTGAATGCCATCCTTTCTGCATGAAAGTTTAAGCTGACGTTGTTGAGGCTTACCTAAAACTAACTCCAGCTTGTTGTTGTAACTTTCTTGCTGCCTTGCTGCTCTCTTCTACCGGGGATGAACTTCTGCTTTCCTTTCTCTCTCTGGACCCCTTCTCTCTACAATCTATAGGTAGAAACAAAGGTACAGCAGCTCCTTTTTATACCACCTCACTGTATAGTGTGCGTGTGTGTGCGTGTGCGCAAGTGTGTTGGCTTTCGTGGGTCCCCTGCCAGTGGCCAATCATTCCTTCTCGCATATGTTCATGAAATTTCGTGATATCCTTGTGCCATATGTTTGGGCCTGAGACGAGATGTCGTCCGTTGCGTGACCGATGAGCGATGGAACGGAGACTCGAGTGGCGATGGAAAGAAATACGATGTCGGCGTCGCACGCTCGAGAGGAAAGACCTTAATTATTGCTGTTTAACAGAAAATGATGAGCGTCTGCTCCAATATAGATCACTCACTGTCCTTGCAAGCGGTGAAAATTAACGACAGCGGGAAGATGCATTTGGGTGTACCTGAATGTTAATCTATGTGAGCGCCTAATTGGATGTGACAGCTCATTTCTGGACGAAAAGAAGTTGATTGGTAAATTCGACCTGACATTTGGCTGCGACTGTGTCTTGCAACGATGCAGTCCTCATTTGTGACTCACTGCTTGTGTGTTTGTGAGTGTGTGTGTGTCTCCTTGAGCGCCATGTTGGAGAAATGAATTGACCCTGAACTCCTAGCTCCCTTTTGCTATGCCCGTCCAGGTTTTTCGTGCATGCCAATCCCGTGTTGTGTTGGTGATGCGGTCACGCTAACGTAGCACGGTCAGGTGCGCTGCAGCTGGACGTCTAAGCTCAGTTATCGCTGATGAGGATCACGTTGGGCGATTGGGGGCGAGGGCGGCGAGTAGAGGCGATAAACATGCTCCTCTGCGACGTTCTTCCCGCTGCTACCGGGCACCGGTTTCTTCCAGAACACTTTGCGGAGTCTCACACCAGGCTCGGTCACTTTGTTGCACCAACTGGAGGAGAGCTTTCGACCCTTCTCACATCAAGCCATGCCAAGCACCATTTTTCTTTCACGCTTTTTTTCTCCAGTAAACCACGCTGATTGATTTTTCTTTCCATTTCTGAAGATGTGTGGGTCATGTCTAGATTTGTCATTGCGCTATTTGAAGACAGGATCCGCCCTATTCTGCTTGTGATTGCTAAGCAGCTGTTCATTTCACTTGTACGATCAGTAATGTGGTATTTTGGTGCCCAAAAAAAAGCTTTGTATTACGAGCCAAAAATTCTAGTAATTGAGTAAACTTGATCTCCGCTGCCGCTGTTGTATAACCGGATGAGAGAGGCCCACGTTTTCCACTTGGAGTCCACTGAGAGTTCCAGTTGACTCCTCTTGTCCAAGGACATGCAAACCCAGTGCATTAGGGATTCTAAATTAATGATGGATCTAAAAGTGCATCTCAGGATCACCGTTGCTGCGCAAAACTTGCAGGATTCGATGCGTAACTTTCTATGGAATACCCAAGAGAAATATTCTCTCATGACTGTAAAATTTTCATAATTGTGGCGACTGACCCACAAGGGATCGACTTTCACCAGTGGAGGTTTAAATGTATTGAGTTTTGCTTTTGTAGTGAAAGGAGAACTAGCGACATGAAATTGGCCACAGAGGAGAATAAAATTCACCGCCGTGGAACTTTATTGCGGTGTGTAATCACCTTGAAACAAGGTAGTATTTGTCGAAATTGGGGACAAGACACGATTAAAATCTATCCAGCGATCTATTCATTGTCAGAGTTCGGCTTTGTTTCATATCCTTGCCGAGAGAACGGAAAAGCGAGTTTCCCTGTTTTGATTGACTCATTGAGATTCAGCAGCACCAGGTGGTATTTATTGAGTTTGGCATGTGTTGCTTTGCACTTTTGGTAAACAGCTATTAATGGCCAGAAGCTAAACCTGAAATTGAGTTCAACTCCTCATTACTCGATCACAGACCAGCCCAGAATTGTGGGGACGGAATCTGAAGTTGCTGAAATTGAGGCTATTGGTCAAATTGATTTTAGCCCGGTCCAGCTGCTCCTCAAGCGGTTGGCAAAGACAAAGTGCATCAATGGAAAAGCTCCCTCTAGACCTGTGGCATTTCTTCCTGTGTCGAAAAGAATACACGTCCAACCTGACTACAGCCCTTGTTATTGTTCCAAGCCATGACCTAAATTGTTCTGAATCTTGCCTGAAAGGAAAAAGTTTCCAAGAGTGGAACAGTGTGTGAAGTGCTGTTGTAGTGTTTTCCTCACATTGAGCCTGTTTGCTCAAGAATTGTACCTGCGGCTTTAAAAACGGTCAACATGAGTTCACCTCGAAAAGCCGTCAACCTCCGATAACAAGCGAAGATGTATAGCAGCTCACGCTAGTAGCCAACATTAGCGGGTGACCCCAGGACCGAGAGTTCACCATCCCTGAAGCCTCACAATGTTCACCAATTGTAGTTAATTCCATTTTTAAGCGACCGATGTCTCTCTTCACACTAAAATCAGTGAAGTTATGTCGAAACTGTGAGCCGAGCTATATTGATTTTCTTATATTCGTTCCGATCAGTGCATTTTGCCATTCCAGCATTTCTTCCCTTTGCTGCCGTTTCCTTTCATATCGTCTTCATTCACATTCTTGTCGCGTCCCGTCGTTCCCCTTAGGCATGAAGTGCAGACAGCCCTGTAAGCTACAATGCACAATTCGCTTCTTCTCTCATACATTCCCCAGTTCCAGCCAGACCATTGGTTGGCCTCACACCCCTCCTCCGGCCCATCTTTCTATTTTTCCTCTCATCACTCCTCCCCCACAGCTCTCTTGCTAGCGACCTCTGGGATCAACCGAGCAAGACTGATTCTCACTTTTTCACGGATCATATAGTGCGTCAGCAGTTACGCAATGGCGTGAAAGCCCGTGCAAGAGACAGGGACCACGTCAATATGTAACCATCATATTTTCACAAAGGCTGGTTCTGACCCAAAGAATATATCTGGGTAATCAAGGCGCTAAATAGAAAAGCTGTTTGCGGAGACATTCTCGTAATATTATGACCAGTCGTTCCACTCGTTTGCTACATAATGTGAGCCACTCCGTCGAGTTTCCCCATGAGTCAGCAAAATGGCACATTCTGTACTCGTAGTAGACATTTATTTAAAAACTGCAATGCTGCATACCGTTTGAGAGCCGTCTAAGATCGTATGAATAGGAACTATGCAAAGAAGTAGGTTAAGATGTATCTAGAAGGGCTGCGTACAAGTGAGTGAGTGAAGGAAAGGCTAAGGAATGCGTGGGAAACTTGTTTGTGTGAGGGACGTGTTGGGGTGAGGTGGATAATTGATGGCAGTCATGCACAGACGCTCACACCGGAAAGAAAATAAACAAACATGGCAGCAGATTGACGCGGACACGCACAGTCTGCTGCTGGAACACTACGGACTCTCCTCTCCCTTTTACCCTTTGTTTCGGCCATCGATCCGAATTGCAGTTGGGCATTCCCTTAAGATTTTTCTGTCAACATTCGCCTCAAACTCGGAGTTCCTTGCCGACCATTTCATCAGGCGAAAATAACGATCAAATTAGAACAAGCGATAAAGACTCGGAATGTTCAGTGTAAATGTTCAGCAGGAGTCATCCGAGTTATCAATAACATCCCCAAATCAACTTGATCAAGCAGGCTCCATGCCTAGTCTTGCTCATGCCTGCGATAATTGTGAGGGGTCCTTGCAGGGAGTCGCGTCGTATCGCGTCGAGTTAAACTATATGACATCCAGCATACGTTTGCATGGTGACTGTTGATGGGCGATACACTCGAGCCTCTTAAGACTCATTCTTGTGCATAATCAATATCTCTTTTGGGCATGATGCCGATTATTCAGCCGAGCATGAAGCGGGGCAGCGGGGATGGAGGATGGAGGCCTAAGGCGTGTACTTGAAGAAAGCGGCGGGTCCAGGGAAATGGATGAGATGAAACAAAATGGGTTGAGGGTTCCATTCCCCAGTCATTACCTGACACGCCACACATGGGTGAGAACATCCCCGACCTTCCATTTGCTCTCACGCTGACGCTGTGCGCTCAGATGTGTTAATGTCGGAGTCGGATCATCCGTGTCTTTGAACATGAATCTGATACTGACATGTGGGTGTCTGCCCCTGCCCCCTGTGTGAAGGCCATGATAAATTATAAAACATATTTGCTTTTTCGAAGATCAGCAGAGGAAGTGTGACGCCACTCAAAGTCACATCATTCATGCATAAGTGCTCCACTTTGTCATGGCCGGCGGCTGGCCAGATCTGCATTTGATTTCTTCCCATCCTCACATTTTTTTTTAATTCTCATTACACTCATTAGCTCGTTGTGCGTAGAGCGAAAGTCATGTTGTACAAGTGACTGTCAGACAGCAATCATTTTATTTTTACTTTGCCACTGGAGGTGGGCTGGCTATACAATCGCTGCATCAACAACTGAAAGGGTGTGAAGTCATACCAACATTGGACATTTAGGTGTGATACAACCCTGATTGGCATACCAGTGAAATATAATAAAATGATATCGATTCTTTTTTTCCTTCCTTTTCACAATGGAAACTTGACTGCTTTGATGAAGCCGGCTTTTTCAAGCAGATGGCAATGGATTTAGGCTCTATCCGATTTTGTTTTTGAATATTTGTTGGATGCTTTGTGTTTCGGCTTGTCCCTGTGCTGCAAGGCACACAGTGAGTGAAGTTAAGAGTGTCTCATGGTTAAATGATGTGACCGTTTCAGGCACTCACAGGGCTTTGAAACACTAAGTAATTGGTTTTCCTGGCAGAATGGGGCCATGGTCATAGCTTAAGGCCAGCGTGTAGCTGTGGCCTGCTTGAAACCTTTTTGGGTAGACGTGCTAAACCAGGCACAAAATGGACAACTATTTAGCATGCAGATTTCGAATGAATACGATGGCTATGAGCTCGGAAGGGCACTGAAGGCGTTTCCCGTAGCTTGCGAAATGTTCGCCGATGTGAATTGAAGATTCAATATCTTTCAAGCCGCCGCGACTTCCCGTCTTGCTCTCGCATCCAAAATGTCCACAGCAGTCTTTGCCATTTTTCAGTGCACTTGAGCAAATATATGCACCAGTCCTGTGCTGTGATCTTGGAGTAGGACTGTGGGTGCGTGCGCGTGCGTCTGTGTGCCTGTGAACGCAGTACTGGTGTTTGATGTGTCGCCGCAGTGAGACTGGCTGGTTGCTGCAAAGGCTCGGGCAGCCCCCGGCACAGGAAAAGCTTCCTACTTTATATATATAGTGGCCTACATGCCACTGACTCTTCAGGGAGACTATCAGCGGGAAATTTCCAAGAATGATGGAGGTTGTAGTTATGAGGGGAATTCATCGGTGACGGGGGAATGGCTACAATATTTTCTTCACTCTTTCAACAATCTTTATTGTTTTCCTTTCAAAGGCCCGCCTCTTCCCTGTCAGCATTCAATTTTTTTCTGCATAATGAATTGCATCCATTTACGCTCGTTCATATTTCACTCGCTCATTCGGAGCGCAAATATTCCGCACATGTGAAAATAACTTTTGTTAGAACGGTTCAAATAGCTCCGCCTGCCGCCTCGACTCTAACAAGCTCCAATAAATGATTTGTATTGGTTGGTACCTTAAAAAATACATGCTGTCCAATATTTTTGTTCGGGTGGGCTTTCAGTGTTGTGCAACTGAGGTAACACAAACACAACCCTGCAATTGATCCCATGGACAAATCTACAGCTGAATTTCCTAACCAGACAATTCCAATGAAATAATTAATTCAGTAAGAGCCAAGTCCAAATACTTAACAATGCTAAACTTCCAATTAAAATTACAGTAAAATTAATTGTGCAGTAATCTTCGAAAGTATTTATTGCAAAAAAAAGTGTATTTAAAAAAAAAAAAAAGCATTTTAGAATAATCAAAAACACCTCATCAAGAAATAGGTCCAAAAAAACAAGATGTCTGTCTTTCAATCCATTCAGCAGATGTCATGTTTCCGCGGACGGTTGTTTGAGCATCTTTGAACTGTTGATCGCTGTGGTAATAATGTGCCTTTCAAAATCTTACTTTCAAGTGCTTGTTCGGTAACAAAAGGCTGTTTTCACACATGCCCGACACATTTCAAGTAAGCTAAAGGACTCATTTGATCCATCGCTTTGCAAGTGAGACATCAAGTGAGTCATGAGTGTGCAGCATTTGCTATAAATACGCGTGATCCGTCGCTCTTGTCAAGCTACGTCGGTTTGAAGTGGTCATTTGAATTTGCATAAACAATAAGCCACTATTTCCGTATTTTTATTTGACTGCCAACGGCAAGGCACATTTACATTTCTCACATGCTTTTTTTTTTTTCTTTTTCTCCGGTTTGCAAAGGTTTGAACTCTTGGCATGGAACAGCCAGTGAGAAATGTCTCAGCCATGTGTTGCTCGGCTCCAAATGCAGTGAAAATCTTTGTTTTCCACACTGGCAGAGACAAGCTGTCTGAAGTTCGGCGGCCGTCTTTCTCCCTGATGTTGCAAATTTGACATTTCTTACTGATTATGGCGAGTAGACTTGGTTTAGTGTAATGAACCGGTTCCCCGGTTTCTACTTAACTACACTAGCTATACTTAACTGCGTTTGCTATGCTAGCCATGAATAGCTTAGTTGAATATTTATCTTCGAATGGTCCAAGTGTGATTTCTTGCTTTTTGCTCCAAATAATTGATCTACATATGCCGTAAATGTCATAGCGCTCATAAATCTTGAATGGCATTCAGTTCATTCCCTCAGCACCTCCTCCAATTCATTTTCCTCCAGGTTATGGCGCGCACGCAGGTCGGAGATTTCGCGGAATTTGTTTTTATTATGTTTGCCCTTGAATCCGCAATGGAGTCCAATATTAAGCTTGAAACATTTCTCGCAACGCTGCAGTCCCACCTTTATGATGATATATGAACTTTGTAAAAGGACTCATGGTTATTTTTCTTTATCTTTCCTGTGCTCTTTGTTTGAATCCTTCCCGGCCTTGCCCGATGTGTCCGCTTGTAATTGAGTCATTTTCTCCTTCCAACTCGCAGCTGTTTCAAGGTGACCTCTCGCTATTGTTTGGGCTCTGTATTTTTGTCTCGCTGGCTCGCCGGTGTAATCACTGCATTTCACACAATGAAATGGGTCACCTGTGGCAGTGGGACATCATTCCTCACCCGGCATACGTTGTTTCACAGTGGGAAATGTCAGCACGCAGACAAGAGCGTAATGGATATTCCGCACGAATCATCCCCGTCTTGTGTTTCTCCGCCTCGGACTGATTTTGTGTGTGATTGGGAGTTATTAATACTGAGTCCGAGTATCTCCTCTTCCTCTTCCTCCTCCTTCTCTCCTCTTGAACCTGATACCAAAAACCTCCGTTTATTTCGAGCACTAATCTTGATGTCTATTGATTGGCGAATCTGCCCTGTGTACAATTTCAGTGCTGGATTAGAACATTTCTCATCACAATGAGTCGTCATAATAATACTAATAATAATTACCAACATTCGTTGGGTGTCTGGTGGGAAATGTTCTCCACTGTTTATGCCACAGCATTTCCATCACACTGAGGTCAGTACGCTGACCGTTGCATTCCAGAAGAAGTCATTTCTTCTTTTGAAGTCATTCTCTTGTTGGTTTCTTCAGTTCTTTGGGTTCGTGTCATGCTGCATCTCCCATCTTCTGTTGAGTTTCAACTGGCAGACAGACATTCAAGTTATTTTGAAAAATGGATTAACTTCATTTTCCCCTTGATGATAGCTATCCATCTGCACTAATACCTCGGCAGTGATGTTTGTGGCTACGCGAGCAGGTTGTTCGAAACGAGCTCACAGAATCCCACAATTTCCATTTACCCTGGATACATTGTATTTGACATCTCCCAGTCAGTCCTTTTGTCTCCAGTGTCAGTTCAGCCTTTCTTTAAGATGAAGTCTTTATCCCGAGAGATCCACATGCTAGTGAGTCATGCTCATATGGGATCTTACAAAGCTTTTAGATCAAACTGCGAAGTCTGACACCCATTTAAAAGCTCGCTTGGAATCATGCGTATCATACCAAACCTGCTGTCACTTCTTGCTATGACGGGTGTTTTGAGCACATGAAATTCGACTTTTGGACATTTTCAATAAAGTAGCACCGATTTAATAAAATGCATGTGGATCGTGCACATTTTTGAAATTCTTTGAGGCCCATTTTCTTGACTTAAAAGTTTTCTCCCCTTGCGGAGAGAGCAGTCACTCACCCTGTGTTTTCCTCCCCTCCTGGTCGATAAAATTAAATGACTCGATTGAGATGTTTGTGCTTTCATTTGAAAGCAATGTGAAATCCCTCAGTGTTAAATAGTGGGAGAATGCAGCTCTTGTTTAATGCCCTGCTTGTGTGATTAATTGGTCAGTAGGCGTCCCAGACGGCGCTCTGGCTCTGATCAGAAATAAAAAAAATATTCAGCCACCCAGTGTACACTGCTGAAAAACAAAGTATGACACCTCAACTTCATTTTTAGAGCACTTCAAAAAACAAACTGTAACAAAGTGCAGTACAAAAAAAAACCCCGAACATAAAACACGACAAATATTCATTATGATAATAAACAAATGAATAAGTAAATAGGGCCACTATAATATAACTATTTGTCAAAAAAAGTTTTCTATTACACTCTCCCGATGCACCTGCCAATTTGGTGGGAAAATGTCGATTAAACTTCAGACTACAAAAAAGCAGGTCTAAATGGTGGCGCAGTCTAAAAATACAACCTAGAAAGTACTCCACTCTTGTCTTTTTCAACTGAAACCATCAGCATATGTTTATTAGTCCACGGTAATGAGGCAGGCGAGGGTGGCTTCACGAAACTCCGTTTAAAGACATCATCACTTGGGCAACATGAGCCAGATGATGAAAAGGTTCCTGATTGTGTGTTTCTCCGGAGACCGATAGAGGTGTGCGAGGAGCAGGCAGGTGGGAGCGAGCCGCCAGCCCAAAGAGTGTTTGGGACCCTCACGAGCCGAGTGCCGCTGTCACAGCTGTGTTTGACATGCATTAAGGATGAGAGGCACTTGTCTGGCTCGCACCCGTCCCGCTCACTTCATCGTCCTCCCCGACTCCCTATTCTTTGGTCTTGTGACTGATTTGGCTCATTAGGATCGGGAGAAGGAGAATTAATTACTGTCATTAAGTGAGCCATGCTGCTCCCCACTCTCGGGCGCTGCGGTGGCAAGGCAGTGGAGTGTGAACAGCTGGGAGGGGCGACGAGAATGGAATGTGCAAGACGGAAAGAAGACCAGTTCGGCGCACGGAAAGGATAACCGCCCAAGAGTAAAACGAGCCCTAAAAGAAACAAGGACGCTATCCCATGCGGATAAAGAGAAAGCAAATAAAATGGAGACGGAAGAGAAGAGGCACAGACAGTAAAATGGAGGCCTGATGCCAAAGGGAAAAAAACAAGAGGATGAGGGGCATGCACAAAGAGGAGGGACTTGAGCCGGGTTTTTTGTTTTTTGGCTGGGCTGCATGTTAATGCGCCTCAGCGTATTGTTCAGCTCAGGGAGCTGGAAAAAAAATTATAATCCAGGTCAGGGGGAGGAGAAAGAGAGAGAGAGAGAGATGAAGGCAGCATATAAAAGAGGAAGAGGTCAGAGACATTAAGAGATGAGAATGCAAGGAGGGGAAAGAAAAAGAACATTATCATCCTGCATAATGACCACCCTGGCGTCTGTTTCCACTCCTCCGCTTTTCCGTATACATTGCAATACATATCGGGTGATAAATGTGTTTGCGGGAAATATCACCTGCAAAAGAATGCCCCCCTTTCAAGTTCCGTGTGTGTGTGTGTGTGTGTGTGTGTGTGTGTGTGTGTGTGTGTGTTGGTGCTTTTTTTTGACTCTCGAGGAAGATGCTTGAATCCAGAAGGCCCTAGGGCAGAGCCACTTGAGAACATCCCCTGCAATTCAAGTGACCCGCTTTACTGATGCGGGCTCGTTTCACCGCTTCAAGTGGCATTTCATTTAGCTTCCATCATTTGTCTTTGCTTTGCCAGACTCTTGACACCACTTCATTATTTTTTTTTGGGGTTGTGTGTCGGCATTTGTCTTTTGCTTTGGTGTTTTGGCGTAGTCATTATTATCATCAGTTCCTCTCTCTCGCTCTCTCTCTTTATACATATATAATATACGTACACTATATGTGGTCCCGTGGACCTACAAGGAAGAGCGTTTTGCAGATTCACGTGAGTCGGTTGACAATTATCTTTGGGCCAATAGCCTCGCTGCCCTCCAAGTGTTGATGCTTCAAGACCAGCCGATGTTGACGGCCACACGTTCCGACAAGGTCTATTAGGGAGAGTTTCCAGCTTTGACACAGCTGTGTTTTACTTTGTTTGTTTTAGCACCTGAGCCACACTTGGGTATTCAACGTACCTGGATACAGAAATAGCAAAATGCTGATGGAAATTTATGAGACGGTGATAAATGTGTTGAATATTCTCTTACGACATGACGCTGCATTGGTGTTTGGTTGTGTTCGCCGGACTTCACTTTACACTCTTGGTTGGCTCTATTCAGTGGAGACAACCTTTCCTCAGAAAAATCAGCACTCAAGTATAGATAATTGAAAAATCTACTTTCTGTAAGTCCAGTAATGAAGCATTTGTATTTTATTACCTCCCACTACTGCGTGATAGAAAAAAAATGCGACACTATACGGCTCGTTTATTCCTCTAAAACAGTTGGCCTGCTCTAGCCATTATTCCACAATACCATAACGTATTTAAAACATCAAGCATGACTTTAAACATTGACGAGACAAATGTCAATATGTCTCCCCTTGAACGCCCACACTTTCCCCACTCGTCAGTTCAAAAGATGGCTCAATGTGGCATATTTGGCATTCGTGACTCATGAGCGCACAATACGCGGCACGGGTGTCACCTCACCCAGATCAGATGTAAAATGAGAAACAAAACTTGAGAAGCAACAAGAGACAACAAGTGAGAGGCAAGCCACGCAGAGTGAAGGGAAATGATCCCAGGAAGCTTGAGAGGATCCGAGATGCTCGTTTTATCGTTCCTGCAATACAAAGCGCTGCTCTGAGGTATACAAAAAGCTGACAGTATATGAGAAGATGAAACTGTAAAAAAAAAAAAAAAAAACACGCATCCTGGAGAAAGCGAGGCATTCGTTGAATGCAAATGCTCCCGTTCTACGCGCTGCCGTCTGAGCTCAAAAGATGTTTCAATCTAATTGTCGTCGTCTCGTGTGAGTTGTGCATGTTATCCACCGCCGTCATAATCATCACAATGTTCATAATTTCTACCTCATAGCTGGCACGGGTAATCTTGACAGGTCTTGATTGATACTCATAACAGATCATCTTGGCGACTCTCGTATTGCGTGCATGTCTGTGTTGTTAATGAGCAAAGGTTAAGCTTTGAAGAGACCGTTCTGTCCCTCGTATAAATCATCTTTGGCATATGCAGATCACGTGGATGATGAGCTCAGTGGAAGAGTCGATTGGAAATAAATGGAGCGCGGCGACCGAATAAAAATGAGTTCCTTCTTTCTAACTGGCCATGACATTAAAAAAAAAAAAAAAAAAAAGTTAACTCATGTTTACCAGAATGGCTTAAAATATAACACTATCATGCTAGGAAGTTTCAAAAAGCAAACAAAGGCCAAGTTCCTTGTTGTTGCCGTAAGGCCGATGAATTCACAGATCGCCATAATCTTCACATTAACATTATTGATCAATTGTGTACCCAGATATAATAGTCCGGTGTTGCTTCAGGCAATCAATGTTGTGAAAAAAAAAAACAAGGTATACTGACAAGCACAGAGTGTATTGGGATGTCCCCTTAGCGCATAATATAATTTAGTACATTGATCTCTGAACGCTAAAACCCTTAAAACATCCAATCGTCGCTGATTGGATGGGAATGTAAATCCAGCGGCCAATAATGTTTTCACCATACCTGAAGTCTGGGCAAAAGTTTGGCACGCGTACCCGTCCATGCGTGGACTGGAACTACGACTTCTGTACGGAAATCTTTTTTTATGCAAAGCCACGGATTTTATCAATGCATTGACTTAATATTTAGCCATCGATCAGGCTCAGCTAAGCACATTTTTTTGGGTTAATGTTCATCACATTAAATTAATTCTTCAAGATTATTGAATATTAGCACCGGGATTTCATTCGCAATGGTGTTTGTTTTAACCGACCAAACCTTCCACGTCATCATTATCATTGAACTTGGGGGGGCCATCTTGGACCTTGTGGGACAATTATCTCCACCTGCTATGCTTGTTGCTAATCCAAGTCGTCAACAACAAATTGCCACTGAGTGAACTTCCCCCAGATGCTTTGGGATGTTGAAGTCACAGTAGCCCCGAAGCCCTAACCAACCTTGAACCCCCCCACCCCGCTTCATTGTCTGCATGTCTCGACTGCAGGAAGGCCTCATTTTCATTTGGACTTCAATTTCAAAAACTGTCTTTGAAGACTTTCCCCATGAACATCCGTCTCCTCTCAAAGAAAGACGAGACGGGGGTGGAGAAGAAATGATGGAAGCCTTTTTTAAATCTATTTTATTTTTGTGTGTGTGTGCATCCATCTACAATGTTTACTGTCACGGCTGGCGTGCAGGAATGAAAACTGCTTCCCCACGTGTATTGTGTTGTATATTTGCAGGGAACGGTAACAAATTAGAGGGAATTTTGTTACGCCTTGGGTCTGTGAAGAACAAAGCCATTTATCTTTTCACATCTCCCTCTTCTCCACCTGCAGCCAAACTCTCAGCGAGCTTCCCTTTTCCACTTGCCTTGCCTTGTCTCCCCTGCAGCAAAAAAGAGCTGCGCTCTTAGCTCCTGTGAAGAAGGAGCGTCACTGTACAAACCTTTGGTCGATGGCGTTGAAGCACGAAATGCATTCATCTCTGTTTCATGAGCAGGGGAGGACAAATACAAACAAATGAGCATCCGGAGCAGATTGTGAAGTAAAAAAAAAAAAAAAAAAAGTGATGGCAATGTACCATTAGAACAGTTGTGCAGCACACGTTCGCTAAATACTCTTCCGGTCTATGATTGACACGCGCGATTTATCGAAAGATGGCGATGGCTTGTTGCTTTCAGAACATTATGACCACCTGCTTTTCCTCCACTAGCTCCAATTTACTCGGATTTATCAGAAGCACACTGTGCATCGTTAAACCCAACATATTTGCCTCAAGGAATTGTGACTCAGATCTTGCCGAATGAGTCACACTCACAAAAGCCAAAATGGCATTTCCACCGAAACTCTTTGACATATGAATTGCGGCATGCATTGAAGCGCTTTGTGTGTGCCTTTCTTCTGCTTTAGTGAGGCAATCAGACTTTCCTGAGACCATTTCATGTCGCGTGTAATTTTACCGCCCGTATGCAAACTCTCAAAAATGAAGTGGCAGGGCTTGTGGGGTGCTCATGAATATGCTCCTGCCCGTTTGAGTGTTTTGGATTTGCTGTCGTGATTTGGGTTTGATTTCGGGTTAGGGTTGCATTTTCTTGAAGTTGTCACATACACAAGTCTGAACGTGAATACGTAAACTTCAAAACACACGTCTATGGATTTAAGGTTATATGTGGATTTGTTTTAGATGTACACGGCGCAAGAAAAACATCCATCGTTCCTCCACGCTCATGTCCTGAGTGTGTTTATCTCTCAAGGGTAGCTGGTAGGTTGGGCAGTGGGATGGAACAAGTGACTTTGTGATTGTCCACTTCATCTGGACTGTCTTCCTCTTTGGCACGCCTTTAAAGAGATGATTAGACCTTGCCCCCGATGCTCACCCCCACTGAAAGTCTCGATCTCTAGTCTAGAATTAGCCGTGCACAGAACGGTGATTTTGGGCAGACGCAAACATGCTTCACCCCACCCCCCACCCCACCCCCTCTCTTTCCTCTTTGTGTAAAGGAAGTATTTTAAAAAAACGGTTTAACAAAGTGTAAAGTAGTCAGCGTACATTTCGTATGCCAAATGTAACATCATAAATTTACTGCTCCTTCAAAATTTCTGAACACACAGTCATCTCAATCACAGACAACAAAAGTGAGCACACCCCAAAGTGAAACTGTCCAAATTTTATATGGTCACCATTATTTTCTTGCCTTTCGTTTTTTTTTTTTTTTTTTGGTGGTTCAGTACAATTGTTTCCAACACTGCTCTGAACTCCTCCCAAAGTTTGTTGAATTTAGCGTCATTACGCTGACCAAAGTACTTGAGTCAAGAGTGGAGCGACAAATACGAGCATGTAGCCCGAATGTCCAAAGCTACGTTGTTGTTCTTGAAACGGTAAACGACTTCGGACTGAAACAACAGTGCATCTGCTGGATGAAGCCAATCAATATTTCGCCTCAATTTGCTCATGAATCGATTTCACACAATTGGCCAAACTATCACTTATTTCTCTCACGGCTTCCTTCTCCAGTCATGCCATTGGGCTTTAAGAATACAATAAATAGCCATCGGCGGTAGTGCACTTTATTTACACACTCTCTTCTGTCTATTCCTTCCGAGTAGTAGTTTACTATCTGCAGTACGAGGGCCTTAAAATAACCCGGCTCCGAAGCAGTGTGGGTTGACTGATTTTTTTATGAGCGCCATGAAGGGTCGACGCGGCATAATCCTCTTTCGCTGATCTCCCTTCGCCCATCTGCTCCATCGCCGTTCCTCCTTCTTCTCATCGCTCAGGCTTCCTGATAGTGCAGATACAGCCGTGAAGATACAACTTGGAGCACAAACTATTCTCATTGCAAATATGGAGCATTTGTCACGCTGGATTAGGGGGGCTCTTCTGTGGTGCTTTTGCAAAGTGATGAGAGGTCAAAGGAGCGCAATGCTCAGCAAAACCCTCCGCTGATGTCTTCACTCCATGCAAGAGCATGTGAGAATCGACGTGATCTCTGTGCGGTTGTTTTTGTTGGAAAGATTTTCACTCGGTTGTGCAATCCGGAGTCGCATTGTCTTCTCCGTATAATCCTATCTACTTCTGAACACCGGCGCAAAGCAGTCTTAGAATAACCAGTATGGCAGCAACACGCAATTTCTCTGACAAGCCAAACATGAGCTCTCTTGCCAGATATATTTTTTCAAACCTTGAAAAGGTCCTTCTTTTAAAAGGATAGGCAATGTCACTCAGAAAATGACGAGCTCCTGAGGATTTTAGAGGGAGCTTATCTTCATGAAAAGTCCATTTCTAAAAGTCACACCAGAGTTGCATTGGTCACGAAAATCTTTCGTGACCTTTCTGGTGGAGGCATGATTAAAAGGTGATTTTCGAATTTTCTCGTGTACAAAGACGTGCCAACACTAAAACACTCTGGGCTCTACAGGTATTTTCATGAGTGGCGTAAATACTGTGCGGCATGCCACGTAACTATCCAGGGGCGGGTTTGAGCCAGTGTGAGAGGGAGGTTTGCGCCGCTGTGAGAGTAGTCAAGACCAACTTCCGCCATGGCCAATCAAAATGGCTCCTTTCATTCTCAGCATGCTAGTCGCGCAATAGAGTATCGGCATAGCAGAGCACACATCTGCCCGGGGAAGTGGGCACTTGGAGGCTACCCCCCCCCCCACTCCGATAGTGTACCTCCACATTGCTGTGTTGGCCGGTGGTTTGAAAAAATCTAGAGAATACAATGATTGGGAGGGTTTTATCCCTGCTGTTCACATATCTGATGAATTACGATGACGTCTGGCATGCTGTACGCGATTATTTATTTTTTTCCCTGACACAGACGCATCCCATGTTCATCGATATTCTCCACATGACGACAGACGTAAATCGGATTTGACATGACATCATACCTGTGTGTTACAGAAGGCCTCTGATGGAACGTTTGCATCACAAAATTCACACTCTATATCATCTCTGGCTCACCTTTGATGTTTCCTCAGGCAATTTGGTCTCATCTCTGTCTTTCTCCCCACCTAATCTTTTCCCTTTCCTCTAGCTTTTATCTTTCCTCCGTCTTCATCTCCCTTTCTCTTAGTCTCCCTTCTAATCATTTTCACTCTGCCTTCCCCCTCCTCTCCCCTGCTCTCCTTGCTTTTGCTGTGGGTGTACTAAGCAGGGATTAGGCGTGATTGAAGTGCTGACGTGAGGGTTCTTCTTCCGAGGCCTCTTATCCTCCGCAGTCCCCCTGAGAGACTTTTCATTGCTGGGCTTCACCAGCAGTTGTGGGCCTCGGTTTCTCCAAGTCCTCCCCATGGAAATAGCCTCTCTTCACGCCCCTCTGCCTTATCCCCAATAGCTTTTGAGCCTTCGCCTGATAGATGTGTGGCTCGGCCCTGATACAGCTCTCCGCTGGCCAGGATGGAGTCCAACTTTTGAATTTTTTTTTTAGACTTTTCTTGAAAGGGACTTTCTTCTTGCGATTTTATATCAGAGCCTGAGCCCTTTCACTGACAGGTTCTTTCGCCACGCTCCCTCCCTTCCCCGGGTGATGCTTAACAAAAGGGTGTCACAAGCTAGTCCAATTGGCTTCAAGATTTAGCGTGGACCACATCATTGAAGGCTAATGACTCTAATTGGCCCACTTAGTTCGCCCTCTAAGGTGTTCAAATCAAACAGCACAGACTTTCAAGGGTTGCCGTTCGCCGCCATTGTCGCGCTGTGATCTCGCTGGAGAGGTCGCAATGTCTTTCTTTGATGTAACGTACGCCTACAACACCGCATCGCGGTCGAAGCGCATGCAAATGGAGAAGCGCGTAGATGTCAAGCCGTCTTGCATGAGTGGGTTGCGCCAGTCGCTTTGCGCGGCCTAATTCTTAATTACATTCGTCTCCCATCCACTACCGCGCTGATGGGGATTAACACATAAATGAGTGGGAAATGTGTGCTGCAGCGTGCGCAGGGCATATTGTGCGCTTTATTCAAGCCTCCTTCACCTGCAATTGAGTTAGTCTTTGAAGTCAAGTAGTAAAAAAAGAAAACAGGGGAGCCAGAGGAAGAAAAAAAAAACTATTATATGCAGAGTGTGGCGTTGGCCTCAGGGGCGAAGAGTGAGAATATTCATGACACTGCTTGTTTCAAAGTTTGTTGATTTAGCCACTATTTGATTTTTTTTTTCCTCTTTGCTTTTCTTTCCCTGCTTGTGTTTTAAAGATTGCGTGTGTTTGCTCAAGACGAGCTGTGCTTACCTTTTATCCTTAAATAACATAGATGTCTTTGGTACAACACAGTGTACCTCACAATCTAAGGGGCGGGGGGAGAAATCATTTATATATATTTGTATGTATAGATGTACACCCGCCTGGACAAAGTCAACATGGCCGTTTGCTTATGAGGTCGTCCTTTGTGACTCACCACTCTATGTATTTGAGCTTTATGGGTTTTTTTTTTGTTTTGTTTTTTTGTGTGTCTGCCTGTGAAGCGTGAAGATGGTACTTGTCACCCTGTGGACTTTAACATAATGGACAACTGCGATCAATTACTTGGTGAGGTCATCCTTGGTGGGGTTCGGTAGAATGTGTATCTGTGCTGACTGTTTTTTTTTTTTTTTTTTTTGTTTTTTTTACCCAAATCTCCAGTGATAAGCGAAAAAGCGCAGCCTTCAAAAAGGCTGTCATTTTGTGCATCATGGCTTTTCACTTCACTATGGATGTGACAAGCGTATTCGGACGGATGATTTGTTTTTTAAAATATTCAAACCCAAGTCAAATGCCCGGGCCATCGTAAAAGATATCATCGGAAAGACGGCATTGCTAATAGCTTTGGTGTGTGTGTAAATTCTCTTGTTTGCTGTACACTCTCAAAATTGTAACCCATCGATTATTTTGGCTCACTTTGTACTTAAGAGTCATCGAAATAAATAAATAATACATGGTGGCCCAGGATTGCAGTACCTTGCTGCAGAGACAAGAGAAGAATAACATAGTACAGGTCTGCTGTTTCGTTATCCCGAGTGCCGCCTCTTTTCTTTTTTTTCCCTTTCGAGCGTATGGGTGAAAGGGATTGAAGGGGATCATAAAACATTCAATACAATAGGTGTCGGAGACATACCTTTTGTCCAGACGCGATACAGGGGTTTGAATACATTCAACCAGGTTTTTGTGTCGTTTTGGATAAAAAGACCAAATTTAGTAATAGTCCATTTGACATTCAACAACAGTGATTCTAAATGTATCCTCAGCGTAATGTAAACTAGTCACGCTTGCGTTCCACCCAACTCGACGTTCCTTTCTGTTGTATTTTGAAGGGAGCCGTGAGAAAGAGCCCTCACACAAAGGGGACGTTTGAAGAAGACCGAGCCCAATTATTATTTTTTTATTTTACAGCCAAATAGCAGGAGCAAGCAGAAGTGTTAAAATAACCTGTTTGGGAGACTTAAATATGAGACTTATTGCTCTAAGAGGCGCAAACGAAACAATAAGAACTAAAGTTGTACTTCCCCGACTCGTCGTCTCGATTATATTGTCTCTTTTCACTTTGTGTTCCTTATAGTCTCGCTCCTCCACGCAATCACCATTTCAGTCCGCTGATGTATCCGTTCATCTCCAGGGTGTCATCGAAGAGACCCATTTGGCTCTCCAGACTAATAACCATTGCGGAGATTGAGAGCGGATAATGTTATTGACTTCCAAACAAGACGAGTACGCCGTGTGCATGTGCGGCAGCGAGAGAGAGAGATGTTCACATTGTGTCACATCCACATTGCGCTGCTGTCCATGGTACCTGCTCATTTTTCAATTTGAGGCGGTTCAGCACTCAATGTGGATTTGTTTACCTCACTGAATGTTCGACCATTGTGAATGTTCGACCATTGTTCAGTGTTTTCACCTCAACGAGGGTCCTCCTTTCATTTTAAGAAAAACCCTGAAGAGCAGTGTGACAAATTTGTCCCATGTAGTGCACTCGAATCAATGCCATCCTGTCCACTTGAGACAAACCCGCACCTCGAAGTCGTCACTCAGACGCTGTAAACAAGTTAGCTATATTTACAGAGCAGTTGAAAAAAAGAAGTAAAAACGAACTGAAGAAAGGGTCCATGCTGGAAAATCGTCGCGCTCTTTGAAATTGTGTATAACTCAAATTCTGTATAGCTCAACGTGGCGTTATTTTGTTTAGCATGGATACCGAATGAATGTTTGTGTGGCTACCTGCTCTTTTCGGTGCTTGGTGGATGTGTGTGATTAGTCCGAGTCAGTTTCAAAACCGCCGTTCCCTTTTTTGTTTGCAATCAACAGCAGACAGAGGTTAAAAGGGGGGAACGAAAAAGCAATGAGAATAATCCATCTTTACTTTTATCTCTTTAAGGAGCACATCCATTCAAAGGCCTCGATACACACACAGTCGCGTGAACAGAGCGAGAGATGCACATTGTTTTGGCTACGGGCTACAACTGGTTCGAACCGGATTTAAAGCAACAGCAGTTTTGTTTTTCTTTCCTCTAAATTTCACAAAGAGCGGTGTTAATGTGTCCTTGCGTCATCTACTGTGTTACTTATGACCCCGGTATCTTGATGTTCCATGTTAAGTGCATTTTAAGTATCTCGCAGCGCAATATAATTCGATTTTTGTCTCGAAATGGGCAATAATGTGAGCAAATGCCTTCTCACCCCCTTTTTAAATACGCGCACAGTGTGACTGGCTGCTGAGGCAAGGTCATAGTTCAATGTTGAGGAAAGTGTCGAGTCGTTAACCCCTTTTGGCACCCTGCTCTTCCACACTGACTGGATTATATTACCGTAAAGGGCTCTTTCACGATGAGTCATGTTTATTTCATTGTCCCCTATTTTTTTTTTTTTTTTTTTTTTTTAATGGCTCTGCTGTTCCCCTTTTAACCCGTCACTCGCCGAGCAAGCTGCTAAATGTTCTGGCAGTACACAGGAGAGTATAGAGGTAATAAATATTAGATGGACTCTGCTTTGACCAGCAATGTGTGCTAATCTGTGTCAAGGGCCGGAGAGACTCCCGGAAGCTCCTTCCTCCCTTTCGCTATCGCCGGCATGATCTCACCGCACTGAATTGGGTAGAGGAATTGCAACTGAAAAGTTCAGAATGGTGTTTTATTCCAGGAAAATGAGCAGAGAAGCCCGACCACTGAACTCGATGAACAAGATTGACCTGTCATGGACATTTTTTTCCCCCATTATAATCCCAAAACAATTATGTAAGATATTATCATCATGAAAATGAAACAAATAGGCTACCATTTTGGCCTTTTCATCACCAATAAATATATAATAGGTAATGTGTATTTTAGGCACAAACGGCATAAAATGTGAGTGTATGCATCTTTGGGGATATCAAAATTGGCCCTGCTTTCAGAAACACTGTTGGCCGGGTTTTGAAACTGCGGAAGTCTTTGAGTGATGGAAACGCTGGCATGCCGCTTCTTGCTCTGTACCTCCATCCACAGGCGGCATGTGTGCTGACAGAGAAGGATGTGGTGAGGTGGAGGCACAGCCATGCTTCTGACAGGAGAGATAATAGCCAATAAGGGCTTGCCACTCTGGATGAGTGACAGGCGCTTGGGATGGCTCCACCTGCCAGCAACCCTCTTTCTTTATGGATGTAAACACTATCACAAAAATATGTGTGTGGATGTGTATGTGTGAGTGTGTGTGTCGTGACCATACTTGTACGGGGGTACATGGTCATGGGCATGTTCAAACCCTTCACCATGTTGATGGGCTATGGATTTTTCAAGTAACCAATGCTCGGTGCTAATTTCATGTTACCTTTCGATTTGGAAAAAAAAAAAAAAGACAATTTCTGAAGGGTATTCGGCCTAAAGGAGCAGCTTGAAATTCCGACAACCTATCAAGATGGTGAAATGTGCAGAGAATCCAAAACCATCTGGCTCGAGGTCCAGCATGAAAGCTGTTCTGGTTCTCTGATGCAATATTGGGTATCCAGCAAACTTGCCGTAAAAGATGATTCGAGCATTGGACATATATCATAAAAAAAAAAATTGTCTTGTGATCAATTGGCAGCCATTTTAACTGGGAAAATCGCCAGATTTATGTGCAGATTAAATTGTGCCTGTTTTAAAATATGCAATTTGTCGAATGGAAATTCTGCTGAAAATAAGCTTATTCATGCACAAGAGTTGCTAAAATACACAAGCAGTTGCATACATAGTTTCATTACAGTTGTGTTTGCTGGCATTTTGGAAAAAAAAAAAGGAGGCGTTTGTGTGGGTCAAAACAGTTGTGCTCGCCATACACGTTATTGTTTTCTTTACGGTATTTCTGGAAGAGTTTCAGCAAACCAAATTAGCAAGTGAGGACCTGATAGGGTGCCACATTTGCTTTCTAATAGCTGTTTTGGCTAGCCAGTGTATAGCTTCTTGACTCTTATCAGTTCACACCGGTGCATTCAAATGTCACTGTGATAAACCAGCATCGAAGCCACCTCGGTAATATTCTGTCCGCACAATTGCTTTAGCTGATGGGATTGAACTTTGGGCACCTGCCCCTGTTTTTCAGACAACCTCCATCCTTCCATGGTTGGCTCCAGTCACTTACGCCCCCTCCCCCTCATACTGTCACTCTGAACCTCATCACTCATTCTCATTCGGTATGACCATCAGCTGCAAATAAGGACCCTTGGTGACGCTGCCACGCGCGCACACACACATACGCCTACAACAGCAAAAACAGCAAGCCCTTTTGTGTTCGTGTGCATGCGTGCGTGTGTTGACAGAACACGTGACTGTCATAGAACAACCCTTGAGCCATAGGCGGAGCTTGGACCATGCGAGTGCATGACTGCACATTAAAAAAAAAAAAAAAAAGGCATTCATTTCACTCAATGACTATTTTTCCTTTTCCGCTTCGTTTTTGGGTTGATCAGTCCAAAATTCCAGTCTTGGACTTTTTTCATGCCCTGCATATTGACCAATCCAGAGCTTTTGAAAAAAAAAAAAGACACGTCTTGGCTCCGTTCTGCATCGATGTGTCTTATTTAAACATAGATAATGTCAAAATATTGTAAACGCATCCTTGCGATCTCATAGTTGACAGCGACCGTAACTGACAGGTACTCTCAAATTGAACCTATTACATCAGAAGTCCAGAATAAGAACCACCTCCCAGTTGCTCCTAATGCTGCGTCATCAGGAGGTGAACGAGAAGTCAGCGTGAAGAGCTTTGACTGCCTTGTCGGTGGAAAAGCGCTACATAGGTGAAAGTCCACTTGGCATTTATGTACATGTCATTCTTTCGGGTATATGGCGTGGCTCCTGCTCCATGGAACATTTCTAAAAATTGTTTTGATCAGTTTCATATGAGGCTCACAGCTCAGCATGAAGGGGCGTTTGTTTACACACTCCCATTCTGTTACATTCTCTTCCTCTGTTGTCTCCCAAACTTCCCCATTTTGCCCTTTTTGTTGCCGCTTTGCTTTCGCTCTTTTGTCGTCTCGGGCTTCCTCCGTGTCACTTCTGTTTATTTTCGTGCATCTTTGTCTCCCTCTCTCTCTCTCACTCTCTCGTGTCTGACTCTTCTCTCAGTCGGTCGTCAGAGAGGATGTCAAACAGGTCATTTGTCAGGTTTCGTCAAAGGTATGATGAGAGAACAAGTGAAAAGTGTGACAGTTCACTTCAACCTCTCAGATATTTCATCTGACATTGTTTACGTGGGGGAGGTAGCAGAGCTTCTTCATCACCGAATAGTCCCTAAAAAATGAAAGTGCACGCAATTGGATCTGTTGTCTGCCCGATTAAAGCGACCGCGTGGATAAATGATAGCAGTCTTGCTTCGGCGTTCGCTGATTTTGAAAGGTCCATCATCGTTAATGCTCCAAATTCATTTGACGTGCCTTGGCTTGTCATCAAGCTTCAAGCTGCTGAGTTGCATGGTGAGCAGGTCTCGTAGCTCAGGAAAAAAATCTAATAAAATAAAATTTAAAAAAAAAACACTATGTTCATGAGCACCAAGGTAACCTACCAATTACTGTGATGTGGTGATGCAAATAATGATAATTCAATCCCTAGCACAGGAGGTAGTTTGGGCTGCACGCATCATGTTTGATGGCATATTATTGAGGGTGCCACAAATAGCTTCAAGTACCGTTTTCGGTTTGGATCTTCGGGTGTTTCCTTGCAAAAGTGCAGCAATCTTGACATTTGCCGGGTTGGATGTCAGCACACATTGACGTACGTTTCATCTCTTTGGGACTAGTTTTACTGCTACTTGCCCTTTGGAAATGTTTGCAGTCTACTTTATTGGGTTCATACTGTGCCTATAGTTTCCCGATGATAAAATACTCTCACTCTGGCCTTCTTTTGTGAAGTTCGCGTGTTCTCCTTGTCCCGCAATGAGGCCTACAAATGTAATTCCGTAAACATTGCGCCATGTGACGCTGAGTTCCATGTGCTCGCATGTGAGATCACGGATACAAAAAGATCGAGTTCAACAAAAAAAAACTCAATTGGGCAAACCTAAGCCATACAGTACTCTAGTTATGACCATTCATGCTGGACACATACTCTGAGTGTGACATGAATAAACTTGTTGTTGGCTTTTCCCGCCCTCATAATCGACTGGACAAGCCCGAGATTCGCCTCCATCTTTTTTCTTCTACTCAAAAGCAGTGCTGAGCTCAAATTTAAAAATGTTCCAGTTGCCCGACATACAGCCCAGGGCAGTGAATGAGTTCATATTTTTGCCCCACTTTGCTGTGCTGTGGTAATCTTGAGGGGGTTGATTGGAGCTCTGAACCTTCTGTATTAACCTCCCCCGTCAGTGAGGCCAGGCTGAACGGCAGCGGAGAGTAAGTCGGGGGCGGAAGAGAGCGAGAGATGGTAATGAAGGAGCTAATTGCTTCCAGTGGATTTTGAAATCGAACCTCAGCCCCAAGTGAATGTGCTACGCTGCTCGCAAATGGAATATTGATGACTGTGGCGAAAATAAGGCAGAATGACCCCCCCCCCCCTCCGTCTATGATCAATGTCAAAGCCGCACATTTGTGCAGAACGTGTCTCAACAGGCAATACGTTTCCCTTGGTTTTTATGGATCCGTATACACTTACCAACGGGCTTAATATTGCGCAGCGACACAAATATTTGATGATATCCACTTTCCTTTTATTATTCATTGCAAGCGTATTGTATCAACGGCAACTTCGAAATGTTATCATCGCGCAGCGATGGAGACTTGGATAATATCACGGATTGAGGCGAAGTAATGAGCTGAAAGTAGGTAAAACGAGGGACTAATCTTGTTACTGGTGTGTTTACGTTCTGCTCGCCGTTTACGTAACACGAACAAGATGCACTTTAAAACGCAGTATGGGATTTACGGTTAAACCAATTTGTTTGACTTATAGTCATTCCCAACTGAAGGGTCCCCACATTTGTTTTCATACCACCATAATTTTTTTTCTCACATTTTATTTGTGTCATATAATTGTATTGTATTACCATTTTATATACTCTATTCAGTACTGTATGTAAATAATTGGGTGCCTGTGAATTCTTCCATTAGCTGCTGGTAAATAGTAAAGATGAAGGTTTGACTCTTTCTCTTCGACTGCAACGGTGTCGGGTATGCATGCATCCCTGTGTTCTAATAATGGCTTTTATTTATTCCCCTGGCAAAGGGAAGAGCGTTTTCATAAGGTCTTTGTTGCCTCTCATATTTCCTTTCTCCACTCAAAGGCAGAGATGCCAAGGGAATGTTTTCTAGTGATCGGAATCAACATGTCGTCATCCCATAACCTTGGTCAACTTTCTTTTGGGCTTATTCTTTCCGTCCACATTCTTTCCGTCAGATGTTGTCTTCCTCAGCATCGCTGTGCCAGCTTGAAAACAATGTTTCCCCCCATGCTTACGTGTAGTCTGTTCCAAACCAACAAACTAAAGCTTTTCAGCCTGCAGCCCACATGCTCGCTCTCTCCTTGTCATCTGTCTTCGTGTCAATTTTTTTTCCCTTTCACATTGTGGCCCTCATGACTTCTCGGAGAGTGTACACAATAAAGAAAAGAACATTCAGGGCACAGAGGAAATGTTGCAACTCGGTGAACTGTTCTGTTTCCAGGTAACGATGCATATTCTCTGTCCTCGTGTTGGCTTTCTGTAATGATGCAATGAGCAACATGTCTTCCAAAGGACACGCTATCTCTTGAAAGCAGGCCTGGTGTACGCAGTTGACAAATAGCAGATGCTAAATTGCATGTTCACTCACTCTAAACGGAAACAGCAGCACAAGCTGTTGGCAAGAGGTTTTCGACGTGGCGGAGAAACCGAAATTGAGGTTTGAAGTGATTGAATTGGCAGTGTGAGTGGAAGACAAAAACATTTTGCTAATTTTGGTGAAGCCAGCAAAAGCAGCAAAAACAACAACAAAAAAAAAGTCATATTTTGTTTGATTGAACTCATCCTGCATAACATGACATTTAAAAATTTGGACAGCGTGTCTTAAACTCTGTCACGGTGTCATGACCCAGACGCCAGGGAATGCAGAATCGAAAGGAGTTTTGTCGTAGGTGACTGGCTCAAAGGGAGGCCTGAGGTTCTTCAGAAGCTCTCAAGTTGCCTTTGTGAATAGGCGGTGTCGCGATATCTTCTGTGGCCTCTCATTTTGCCCGCAACTCGCGGTCACGGTTGCGCACAGCCGTTCCCATTTGCGTCTCCCAATGAAGACACGTCATTGAAAGCAAAATCAGCCATCACAACTTGTTTCAGCTTTGATAAATCACACTCCCGAGTGCTCAATGAATCTACAGAATTTGCAAATGCTCCCACCAGAAAGTGCAAATTCAACTTTAGCGCCTTTGGCAGCCACATCCCGGTTATGCCCCGTTAGTAGATCAATACGGTTTTTTTTTTGGTTTGTTATTTTGCGCCTGCAAACCTTAATCAAGGACGTCTCCTTAGTCAAGGACCCCCCCTTTTTTTCTGTTTTTTTTTTTTACCGGCGTCACCAACGTGGTCACCCTCAAGGACCATATGAGTAGCCTGCGGGCCTGCTGAAAACTAGTTCACCAGTGAAGGCTCTTTGTGATTTTCTCGGGATGTTGTAGACGTGATCATTTTGAAATGTGAAAAATAATGTTTTGCCTATTGATTGGATCTCAGGTGGAGCATTCCATCAGCTCCCTCACTTCCCGTCCTCACTTTGTGCTCTGTAGTAATCAGAATACAAAAAAATGGTCTCAAGAAGTCACTTTGAAACATGGAAGTGGTGTAAAGCTGTCAAATGAGTCTTGTTCTGGATTCATGTGCGCTATTAGATGGGAATGATTTTCCATCCCGAGTAGTCTCTTGTCTATGTGAAATCTAAATCTTCAGTTGTCCAAACAGGGCTTTGATGAGCTGAACCCAACAGCGGAAATATCATTAGGGTGAACAGTTGCTGTTTGCTTAATGTGACCTTTTCTACATTACAAAGCAGCACTTTTTTTTTGTGTTGTTTTTAATGAGTCTCCTTTAATAATTTATTCTGAAGGGAACATGGAAACTTGTTGAGACGGTTTGGATTTATTGATCATTGTGTTACGCTCAACGATTCATTACAGCACACTCCATCCCCATCAGTGTGGATTGTATGCGCACAGGGGATTTAGAACATACTTCCCGGACGTCTTGTTACATGTGTACGATCCCACTAACATCCCATATAGGATAATTGTCAATTTTGATAAAGCTCACATATTGGACTTCCTCAACTATAAATCGAACGTGTGTGATTAATGGCGCACTGCACCTGCCAAAAATGATTTTATTTTTTTTTCCTTGTCCTTTTCAGCGAGGGAGGAAAATGTGGCCACCTTCCGGGGCTCGGAGTACTTCTGTTACGACCTTTCGCAGAATCCCATCCAGAGCAGCAGCGACGAGATCACGTTGTCCTTCAAGACGTGGCAGCGCAACGGCCTCTTGCTCCACACGGGCAAATCGGCGGACTATGTCAATCTGGCGCTAAAAGATGGGGCGGTTTCCCTGGTCATCAATCTGGGTTCCGGGGCCTTTGAGGCCATCGTGGAGCCTGTCAATGGGAAATTCAATGACAACGCCTGGCACGATATCAAAGTCACGCGCAACCTGAGACAGGTAATCGGGGGCGAGGGAGTGGTGATGGATGGGGTTTGGCAATGGGTTGAATTATTGGGGTGGGGGGGGCTGCTGGGGGTTTTCAGATTAGCTGAGTGAAGTGACAGAGCTGGTTTGAAAAATGTCACCATGTTCTTATCAGTTGTCATTGCATTGCCACGGCTCAGTGACAAATCTCATCAAATTTATTTATTTATTTTTTACGACATGACCTTCTTCTTTTCAATCATTGTTTGATTTCTGTTCGAGCGATTTGTATGAAGCAAAGCGGTTCTCCGGCAGGGTCCGGTTAGTTTAGTCCAGCTTTTAATACAATGATTGTCTGCTGTCATGTTTCCTGATAGGAATTATTCGCGCTACATTGTTGTTTGACTACATCAAAGTTGATTTTTCAACTCGTTTGACCCTTTAGAGTGCTAAAACATGACTTCAAATGGTGCTTGTAAGTTGAACAAAGCTTGAATTGCTTGACGGTGAGAGTTTTAACCTCGGTCAATTTTTTTCCTGTATTTTCTATGCATGTTTTTTTTTTTTTAAACAAACTTTAGTGGCGTGGAAAGAATGAATTTTAAGGTTGCACTGTGGTCAATGTTGCTGAATAAGGCTTGCACACGGACAAGTGGTGAGTTGGTTTTAGCTCTGGAAGAGGGGCTTTGTCAAGAGTTGTGTCTGCAAGTTGAGGCATGGCAGCATAACAAGTAGTCCAGGTGATTTCCTGACGTGTGCGGTAAAACTGTAAACGCTCACAGTGTAGAAGGGTGAGACACTAAAAGCCGATCGCTGTATTTTTTTAATCTTTTTTATTTAAATTCCTGAGGTTTCTCTCTTCCGCCCTTGCTTTTCACGCTCATTTTCTTTCCACTTTGAAAGCCACTGTAAAATCCACGGTGAAAACAAAAAACCACGACAGGCTCTGTTTGGTTTTGCACTATACTAGGCAAGTTGTTGTCTCCAAATCCAAGGTTTTTCAGTGCTGTTGTCTGTGTTTTTCTGGCAGGACACTTGTTTTAGAGGAAATGCGATTAGGACGACAAAGCTGGCTCTTTTGTGACCTCCGATAATTCTCTTGCAAATTTCCTGTAGTGTTTCTTCACCGCGGCACTAACTCATCCATGAAACAAGTCATGTTTTACTAACCGATATCTAACTAACTAATGTACTAACATCCTAAATCTTCATCATTGGTTTTATTTGATTTCTGTCCATCCTTATTAACAACCTTTTTTGTTCACTATTCTTTTGATTTCCTTTCTTCCCCCTTTTTCTGGAAAGCAATCAGGCATTGGACACGCTATGGTAAACAAACTACATTGTCTGGTAGATATCATTCTTATTGTCTTTTTTTTGGGTTTGCCGTGTGTTCCCTCCCCCTCTCTTCTTTTATTCGTTTCTTTTTGAGTTCCATCCTAGACACTCTTATCAAAAAATGAGGAGATGGGTTTGTATTACCAGGCAATTTTTTTCTTCACTTCTCAATTTCCTCCCTGACCTGCCAACAACCTTCTTATTTACCTCACAATTCCCCATCCTGTTATTTTTGTTTCACTTTAGCTTTGACTTTTTTTTTTCCTCCTATTTTGTTTATTTTTTTTCTTCACATTCCTGCAGATTTCCAATCAATACAAAATTGACTCCTTTGCCTTTTGCCAGGGCACCTTACTTTTTTTCTTTGATTTGTTCACACAAAAAGTCCCCATTTTTTGTGAGGACTGTCGTCCAGAACTGACAGAAGCTTTCCACAATCCCAGCAAAGAGGGCGACCTCCACACCGAGCCCTAAAAACCAGAAAACCACCTCAAACTGGAAACGCTGAAACCTTTATTGCGGGAGCTCTGACAGTTGTTTCCAACTCACCTATGGCGCATGGCATGCCCAGACCTCATGGCCATCATATTTCATGCAACCCCAAATAACCACTAACACAATAATTCATTCACTCATCCCTCATACATCACTTTCACTCATTTTGCCCTCCTCGTGTGTTTTTGTAGCATGCTGGTGTTGACCGTTTGCGTCTTTTCTAACCCTTACCGCCTTACCCCCGGGTCCATAGGCACAACATTTTGAAGAATAAGCACGCTGATGTAGGATTTTTGGTCCGGTCGGTCATGCGACCGACATCACCGCCGTGGCGCTTGATCCGAGATCAGCAGCTGCTATTCTGAGAAAATATTTGAATATGGGCCTCGGTCTTGAATGTGCATGACAGTGTGCACCTCGTGTGGTCTGCCCAAGCTTTGTCTGGTGCCATTCAATTACTCCCTTACATGTCCAATTAAACGTGTCACGTTTATTTTCCAACGGTGATGGCCTTGGTTTGCAAATGGATGTGCTGTGGAAAAAGTCCCCCATGTTTTGCATGCCTGTGTGTGTGCATCTATAAAAATGTCTGAAAGAGAGAGGAGCGTGCGGGAGAATCTGTGGGTGTGCGTCAACTGTATTTGTGTGTCTGCAATTACAAGACAAATCCCTAAACCTAAGACAAGTGTTCTCAATTTGTCCTTGGTTTGAACATTGTACTAACCCTTCCCCAACCTGAAGTATCCGAACCAAACCTACGATCCATTTTCTTACCCCCATCAAAGATAAAGAAAATATGCCTCTGCCATATTTTCTTTACCTGTCCTGTGAATCCTATGACTAAAAAAATCCATTACCCAAATCAAAACGCTGTCTGGTCCAAAAAATACTAAACGATCGGGTCACACACAAGGATTCAATGAAAAAGCTCAACGAGAAACCAAAACGGAGCGCCAAAAGTCCAAAATGCCTCATTTCAAGTGCAGACCAAGGAAGGAGACGTGTTTGAAAACGCAGCACGACATCATGTCCCGGATTGTAATGCTGCGGCATTGGCTATGTGTTGCCCCTCAACAGGTGACTATATCCGTTGATGGGATCCTCACCACCACCGGCTACACCCAGGAAGACTACACCATGCTGGGCTCTGACGATTTCTTCTATGTGGGTGGGAGCCCCAGCACCGCAGACCTTCCCGGCTCCCCAGTCAGCAACAATTTCATGGGCTGCCTCAAAGAGGTAGGAGAACCCTTGCGTAGATACAAACAAATCAGAGCCAGGCCGTGACTTATTCGGCTCTGCGTGGGATGCTCGACTCGATTGTTTTATCCGCAGTCGTGCTCAAAATTTCCAAGCGCATTAAATGACGAGGTCGTGCAGCAAAGAAGCACGTTCGGAGTCTGCCCCTCAGCCGATGTTTGAAATGGAATTGACGTCTTTTTCCGAGAAGATCGCCTGAAAGGGAGGCCGACGCATCTCCCGTTGTTGATTAAATCCGCTGAGTTAGCTCAGGGAATATCAAAACGTTCCCTGTTTCTGCACCTAAAATAATTCATCACCGCTTGCCTTGCCGTGAGACGACATCTAAAAATTGCTCGCGTCACCTGTGATTCGCGGCGTCAGCTGAAGTGTGCTGCAAGAGTCTCTCCCAATGGGCAACAAAATGAAACAAGTAAATGCAGCAGCTGCTGATGAAGATATCTCAAAAGCGTTTGTTGTGATTCATCCGCTAGAGAGCAAATGACAATTAATGACAGCCATAGTATTGGACGTCGAAAATGAGTTATGTCAGCCTAGCATTGACTATCAGATGCCATACAAGGATTGACAACTCGCACTATTCAATATTAAAATTTTAGCTATCCAGCAATATTTTTGAATCAGCATAGCTGTTTTTCCCTCTGTCAAATTACCATTGCGGCCGTCACATCACGATCATTTGTGGGCGCGCTCACGCAGACGCCGACACGCGGAGGCGCACGCAAATTGCAGAAATAAGATGAGAAAGTCACCTTGTCTGCATCGCTTTGTTTTGTGTTTCGACTGAGTGGCTTTGGGCGCTACTCTACCCTCAATCTGTTTGCCTTTCAAACAAATGTGTGAACGCTTCCAAACCGACCTGCATGTCTCGGGCTTCATTTGACTGCTTTGAATTGACGCCGAAACACAACATTGACTGACGGGAGCAAGAAACCTGCACGTTGTTGGTATCAAACGGCTACTCTGGCAATCATCAAATGTTTCAAATTTTGCCGCTGTAAATTGCGAATTTCTCCATTGTGAGACAAATAAAGGTTTTCTTATCTTATCAAAAGGTCACATTTAAAAACATTTTTCTCAATTTTCTCATCCAATGGCAAGGAGCTTTTTCTTGACTCAAGTGAACGGACGAAGATTTATCTCCACATTTTTATTATTTTTTTTAATGGGAGTTTATTTCTCCCAAATTATTATTTGAAGAATAAGAATAATGAATGATTAAAATAAATGATGTGGGCAGCCTGGCGAAATGTGAGCTTGAATTTCGGCCTCAACAGTTTTGACATTTTGGGTTTCAAATTCTGGCTCCAACCTTGCTGGGATTTGTCTGTTCTCCTTGTGCTCGCGTGGGTTCTCTGACGCTACTCCAGCTTCTTCCCACATTCCAAACAAGTGCATATTAGGTCCTTTTAAAGATTTTAAATTGTCCACATTTGTGAATATGAGTGTGGTTGCCCATCCTACATGCGCTTTGTGTTTGGCTGACAACCGGTCCAACTTGTACAGCACTTCTTGTCCAAAGCATCTGGGAGAGGTCCAGCTCGTCTGCTACTCCAGTGAGGACAAGCTCTCCAGAAAATACAAAAGATAATCAACGCGGTGCATTTTAACCATTTCCAGCACATACGACTGAAATAATCTGACTGTTCTGGCCGACATCACTCACTCAAGGCACTTTAAATGCCACTTGACCTTTCCGGCCAGTTGTTTTGTTTGTCAGACTTGAGGGAGGCGTTTATTTGAGATGTGGCACTCATTTAAAGTCAGAGAACAAATACAGTCAACTCCTGATTAGGTTTTGGTCTCGTTGGACGGCGCAGGTGTTTGCGTACTGCAATATATTTGGAAGCCAGTTTATTATTGGTTTGTGTTCAAATAATCGGTTGAAGTCATCATTCGAAACGGAAAATGTTTTGCTAAGCCCACGGGAACAGCCTGAAAAAGACTTTGTAAAAATGTTTTCGAAATGGCTCCGTCTTGGAAGTGGGAGAGTGTTTAAGCATGAAAGCCCCAAAGAGTTTAGGAATGGAGGTTCAAGGCAGGTTTTGGGAAATCCGCTTGGCGGTGTCGGCGTCTCGAAACACAATGATTGGGCTGTCTGAGGTTATAAATCAGTTGGACGGATTTTAAAGTGCTTTTTCTCTTCTTTTCTGAACACCCTCCTGTATGACTCGAGTAGATTTGGCTGATCGGTGTTAGACGATGACATGCTTGTGGAAAGATAACACATTAAGAATGTTATCATGTACGGTATTTGAATATGTCAAATGTGTGTTGTGAATATATTGAGGCTTAAAGCACTTCGGAGTCATTCAAAGTCTCATTTCAACTCTTGTGTGTTTTGAGTCTTGCTTGCACCGACGATGAAAAAGCATAGACACCCCAATCCTCAAATGGTGACCCAGCACTGCTATAAATTCATAGCAGAATGAGCGCGATAAGCATATTTTCTGAGAAGAAAAAAAAATGGATTAACTGCCGCCATAGAGAGGATGTGGAGCATTTTGTGTCAACACATTGTTTTGGAGTGTATTGCTATAGAGCTGTGAGCAGAGAGGTCCCGTGAGAGCTCGCTTTACTGGATGGATGTGCACTTATAAACGGTCTAAGTCTGGGTGCGGCGTTCTTCTTAATTGGCTGGAAAGCGCGCGCATGCGCACTTGTGGGGATCGACTGTGGCAGCTTATACCATTGTTTCCCGTGCAGCGACAAAGGGCAGATTAGGCGCATTCGAAAATGAAACATGGCAGTCATGTTGTTGTTGTAGCCGCAAGCGCATATGTCGGGGCAACATTTGGAGAGTGAGTGTGACCCAGCGGTGCCTTGACCCTTGAGAGTGCGACACGCTCGGACAGGATCATGGAGGTGATTCACCATTTTGGCAGTACTTTGTGGCCCTCAACGCATCCTCATGCGGCAGCCATGAAGCCATCTGCTAACCGAGATGATGCAAATCACTCAGGATTGATTATGACAAGATATATAATTAATTTCCAATCCATTTCCCGTGCGCATATATATCTAGATGGTATTTGTTTTCCCATCTTGGCTCTCCCAATTCAATATCTCTGGATAACGAGCAAACAATTTAGTGCCGTTCCCACCGTTTGGATCGCATAGGGTTGATGGATCCGGCATCCCCAGTGGAAGAACATAAATTGCATCCCTTAGAAACAGCCGAAGCAAACATTGATGTTGACATGTTTTGCCGCAGCTTGTGAATACCTTACTTTCCCCGTGTCCGCCAACAAGAGATAAAAACGCTCTGCCGTCACAGCCCCTCTTGTTCAGGCCCAAGTGCACGCATATTATCCCCCTGTAGGCTACCGGGGATGTCATCCATGCGCAATACTCACACAGGCTCCGCCCAGCGCCCATGCTCCGCCACGTGAAACGCGGCCTTGTCACGTGAAAGGAAGACCACTGGGCAACCGTTCGCCAGTCAGCTTGACGTTTGCGGCGGCGGCACGCTGTCATGTCAGCGCCTTGTGCAAACCCTTTCCTCCCGCACGCCATCCTGCCCATCCTTGGGGTGTCTCGGGGCACCCGTTGATGGTTCCGGAGCTGTGGAGTGGCAACTTAGTGTCAGACGGCGGCGGTGGCAGGAGCATGGCGCTGTCAGCGGGCATCAGGAAAGAGGACTCGGGAGCGGGCAGAGAATGAATATGAGGACGAAAGGGATTGAAATGTAAGCGGGGTATAGAATAAAAACATAGAGGAGAAGTCTGTTGCGGGTTAAGTTGTCAGTTGACAGAAAACAGAAGCAAAAAGAGCGAGAAGAAATAAGAGTGAGGAGAAAGGAGGGCAAGAGTAGTTTGTTTTTAAAAGGAACACTGCTGCCATCATATTTGTGTTAGTCACCGCATTTTGCATGTTTGGCCCTCGGATAAAAATGCAAATGCAACCGTGTCCTTGGATTTTTTTAAATTTTTTTTTTTTTTTTAATTTTCTGGAGGGCCAAACAAAGGGTCATGTGAATGTCTGACTTCACCCTACGTCCTTACTTCGTTAAGCTACAAGACTGAATTACTATCCACCATGTAAAATAACTATTTACTGAGTTCATGTTCTTCCCGTCAAATGATTCATTTCTGTTAGCGGGAGAATGAAAGACTCACAGAAGCAAAATTGTATTTATTCCATGATTTGCTTCCTGACACACTTACCAAATTTGCTGCATAGCGACAGTATGATCACCACCATTTCATTAATGCGCGGGTTGCTTTCATATCTCAAAATATATCTGTTGCTCAAAAAACAAGATTTGGCAGAGGTCTGGTTTTTCCTTTAAAATTCCATTTTTGGTCAAATTACAATGAGATATGCTCGAGGTTTAATAATTTAATGATTTAAAAATCTTTAATGATGAAATATGGAGAGATGAAAATGAAATTGGGAAATTTCATGGCACCGGACAAAATATTTGGGTAAAAATGTCTACACCAACAAATCTGAAAGTTCCCTGAAAAGCACGCTTGACTTGCCGTAACTCATCACTAATTGTTCAGACAATGCCTTGAGTCAGTTTGAAAATGTCCTCTCATGTTGTAATTAGTTAATCCCAGAGAAGACGTACGCGACGTGCATAATTTAGGAACATGATCATGGAATCTTGTTTTTTTTTTTTTTCCTCGATGAATATCGCTCACATTCATCTCACAGAATATATATTCCTCGTTCCACAAGCGACAGCTCAATTTGACTCGGACGACACTCATTACGTGTTGGTGACACGTGCGATGCCGACAATCCCTCGAAATGCTGCGACGCGCTTTAGATAATGAATGGAAAGTGTGGAACAACGAGAGGCAACTGGCGATGAAGGCATCAAGATGAATGAAAATGCTGATGGAAATGGAATGCGGACTCGTGCGGAATGCCAAGGAAAGAAATTAACGGATTCAAACATATAGCAAAAGCCAGATAAATATGGACACTCACGACTGTACCACTTGATTCGAATCCTCCCGTTTCTTCATCAGCATCGCTGCTGCATCAGCATCTCACAGTGGCTGTAGTTTGGGGGGCCTGAGAGGACACCAACACTCACCTGAAGTAGATTAGGGAGGGATTCTAAATGTCTGCGTGCGTGTGCTGGTGTGTTTCCATGCCCTGCGCTTGTTGCCTTCCCCGGCCCAATCAATACGCCGTCCGAGAGCAGAGACGGGGCGGCATCTTGGCCTTACGGAGTCATTACGCCTCCCCGCATTATGAATGGGCCCCATAAGATCGCTGATGGGTCAAAGGATACCATCGCAAAACATGTCCCGTAACAAAGGTGCACATGGCCGCAGCAGTCGCTTCATCTTTTATGAGGGCAATTCAATCACTTTAATCAAGAGGGAAGCCGAAAATAGGCTCTTGGAATCTCTTGTAAAATCGATGGCCGCCTGATTAAATTTGTTTTCAAAATATTTTTACTCGTGCATAACGTTAAAGAGTTAATTTGGTCAGAGGCAAAAAAAAACAACAAACAAACAAACTGGCGTTTCTATAAGCAATACATTGCTGGAGAATAAGATATTTTGATGGAGGCAAGTTTTGGAAACTTCGGCAGAGTTCACAGTGACCATCACAATAGTTTTCCCATTGCAAATGAGCTGCATTAAAACGTGTGCCTTTTTTTTCTTTTCATGTATTATTCAGCTTCTTCTTTTGCCCAAGAGTAGACTTAAAGTTTGCCGAAAGGAGTGGGTTAGGTTTTTTTGCGTCAGAATAAAAAAAAAAAAAAAAAAGTCAAGTATTTCAGAGAGAGAGAGTCATGCAGTCTTAATGGTGGTTAAATCTGCTCGCATTTTCAGCAGCAAGGCAGCTTCAGCATTTATTTATTTATTTATTTATTTATTTATTTTGCAATATCTCTTATGAAACCAGTCCTGAATATTTGTGTTGTTCAAAGAAAAGTGTTTGAGGTCAACGACGAGACCATTTGAATAATGATGTGCTCATGGGCAAACAGTTTCTCATTCTCAATCATGTAGCTTTTTTGCATGCCCAACATTCAGCAATAAGTTCGGTTTATTTTCTGAGTATAGGTACAAGTTACTGCAACCTGTTCATAATTTACGAACTGAGGTTGTGTTTGATGAAATTTCAAGCTCTTCCAATCAAAAACGACAAATTATTCTCAACGTTGCTAACTTGCAAATGATGCTGTTAGCCTTCCCTTTTTGCAGTGTCTAGTTGCAAAATAAAAACAATCGGGGAAAAACATAATTGCGTCATGATTTGGAAGATTTGCTGCTTAAAACATTGATTACTTGTCGCCTGCCATGTTCAGGAGATTGTGTGGCGACAAAAAGCATATTGAAACGACAAGTGGCACGCACTGGTTTTAAAGCATTTAATCCTTGAAATCTCACCATTTTAAATGTCCTTTTTTAATGCCCCCCCTTGCCCGAAAAGCATTTACATCCACTGCCTTTCGTTTTGCCAATTTTTTTTTTTTTTTTCCTCTTTGCTTTGCTTCACCGTCTATTCCTTCTTTGCGTTTGGGTCACCTGTGCTGATTTACTGTCAAATCTTCCAGGATTATCAGTAATCCCGCAGCAGTAAAATCTGTTTGCTGACAGCTGTGCCCGCTGTGACGCTATTGCTGTTTCCTAAACACACACACACACACACACACACACACACACACACACACACACACACACACACACACACACACACACACACACACACACACTGCCCTATATACCAGGAAAAGCCTGTCTTCCTCCACAAAAAGCGAGGAGGACATTAATTTTCCACCTCAGTGCTTTCCAATGATAATCTACTGTGCTGCTTTTTTTTTTTTTTTTTTTTGGCAATATTTTGTTGCATTCAACTGTTATGTCAAGATTCTATACATTTACGGTTGAGGGCTTTTTGTAAACGGGTAAATAGTTTAGGAATGGAGTCGTTTTGAGTGGTCCGTATAGCTGCGCGAGTGTTATTCTTGCCTCTGACAGTTCACGACAATGCAGCCACGGGTTTGCGTTCAATCTCTTTTTCAGTGTGGGAAAATTCATCTTCAGAAAGTAAATGAGCACAAACTGGCTCACGAAAATGTGTCCTCGTGTCAGCAGTTGGTAAAATGGCCAGACTTGTGATGCTACTGTATTCGTCTTTATTATTCCAAAATACGGCAGTGATCACCTTTTTTTTCACATGTACCCTCTGTGATGCCTGCATCTGTTTTTTTGTTTTTGTTTTAGGTGGTCTACAAAAACAATGACATCCGTCTGGAACTGTCCCGCCTGGCCCGGATTGTGGACCCAAAGATGAAACTTCAGGGCGACGTGGTCTTTAAGTGTGAAAACGTCCCTACGCTTGACCCCATCAACTTTGAGACTCCCGATTCCTACCTGGCCTTGCCAAAATGGAACACCAAACGCGTTGGCTCCATCTCGTTCGACTTCCGAACGTCGGAGCCCAACGGCTTAATACTTTTCACCCACGGCAGAGCTCAGGAGCGACGTGATGCCAAGTCGCAGAAGACCAACAAGGTGGACTTCTTTGCTGTCGAGCTTTTGGACGGGGTGCTGTACCTTGTGTTGGACATGGGTTCTGGTACCATCAAAGTGAAAGCGACGCAAGCAAAAGTCAATGAAGGCAGCTGGCACCACGTGGACATCCAGAGAGACGGTCGCTCGGGTAAGAAAGTGCTCCCCGACAGAAGTGCGTTCATGACACCCATCCAGCCGTTGTTTGAACAGCTTAACCTCACAATGCAGCCTATCCCAGCTGACTTTGGGCATTAGGTGGGCGGGGACACCCTGAACTGGTCACCAACCAATCGCAGGGCACACAAACACAAACAACCACTTGCGCTCACAATCACACAGAGGAACAATTTCAAGTGTTCATGCGTGTTTGCGGAATGTGGGAAGAAACCCACAAGAATACCCGGAGAAAACCCACACGGTCTCTTAAGGCATCACCTGATCTGCGTACATCGCCACGGTTGTGGAAATGGACAAGAGAGCTGTTCAAACAACAAACCTCCTGCTTGCATCACATCCTCATAATAACCACAACGCTCTTTTACAACATTAACTTTGTTTCCTGATTTATTGCAAGAATAAATCGCAGCCCTCTCCAGCTACTTTCCGGAGTCCATTTCTCCTTTGCTTGTCTTCATATGCGAGCCCCTCTGATCTCAGCACACGGTCAACGACGCGGAAAGTATTCAACAAAGATTGCATTAGAGAAAAGGTGCTCGGAACTTCTGTTGCCTTAAGCTTCAAAGCCAATGCAATCCCCGCATTATGCGGGGAGACTCCGGAGAGCGTGTTAGTCGCCACTGCAGCCTGTGGTATATATTTCTATATATCAGGTTAGCGGAGCCAATTTAGCCGTGTGTCAGAGTCAGCTGCTTTGATTAATCACCAGACACCCCCCCCCCCCCCCCCGGGATGCGGGGGGGGGAAAGGGGGATTTTCAAAGCAA